>NC_138577.1:63109708-63522142 GCF_964289735.1 Phaethon aethereus | reverse complement strand
CAGAGCAAATACAAAGCCTTTACAATTTTATTCATGTTTATGTGCAAGAGACTTAAACAATCAGCAGCAATTATTTTTAATAAACTAATTGCAAAGTAAGGAATGAAGAAAAGCACATCTGTTATTTTTACTGTTACTGCTTTTTATAAATTTCCATCTGTACACATTGGGTATTAATTTCATGTTACTATCACAGTGACAGCTGAATTGGCAAAATAGATTACATCTCTGCATACCACAAAGTAAAGCTTTTGGAGAACTATAGTAGCATATATGACATTTTTTGTTCCCATTGTACTGAACCCACCACTTGAAATACTCAGTGAATCAGTTATATCATACATTCACCCAGTGTACTTTATTTCTTCTTCTTCCCTCTCCTTCCTTTGTTGTATATTATTGAGGTTTTTTTACTTCTTTCTTACATTTTTAGAAACACCTCACCTACAGCAGACTGCTTCAAGAGAGGCTTTGATGGCAAGCTAAATTAAAGTCAAGATCACAAAACGTAAGAAAAAACTTTCATGAGTATACTCAGGACACAAAGGCAAACTCCATCACATGTTAGAGAGTGTAACTGATGATACGGATATTTAAGACAAATGAATACCAAAAGACCATTGCAGACCATGCTTCTCTAAGCTCTGCAAAACAATTCAAATTTAGAGTTAAAACAGTAAGCTATTCTGTTCCTTCAAGACATAAATAAAAATTCAAAAGCTGTAAATATTTTGCTTAGTTATACTACTGTTCTGCAGGTTTTATACTTAGTAGGCCATGATAATTTCCCTGCTGCCAGGGTTTGTTGTTCACCTACCATCAGTCATTGCCAGCTCCTGAAATGTATTTCACTATCACAGATCATACATTAAATTTTCAGAAGTGGATCATTTCCATTTTTCTTGGAAAAAGAACGGTGTCCTCTCCAAACCTGTCCAATCTGGTTCAGGCAGCAAAAAAACCAGCTGTGCTTCCATTGATGGTTTAGTGCATGGCCATCTTGAAGCTTCAGTGCTATCCTCGTCCACAGAAAATCTTGATTCCCTGTCAAAATTACTGAAGTTTCTATAGGGCTCTGAAATTATCTTTCAAGCACCAAATTCCTTTTCTCTTTTGTTTGTGGCTTAACATTAAAAAACCACCACAATCTGCTCTAGATATAGGAAGTAGAAGGTTGTTTTAAGGCCCAGTGGGAATCACTGCACGTTAAAATTCTGCTTTGACTGCAATAGTATGCCAACTTGAGAAGTTAAGTAGCATTTCATAATCTCTTCAGGCATACAAAGAAAGATTTCTATATTAATTGCGAGGCAGCATCATTCTGCTTCAATAGCTGATGCTGTTCTGACATTCCTCTTCTCGGTTCCAAAAAGTTAAAGGTGTATCAGTTTCCTTACACTAATCAAAAATCAAAAAGAAATATGACAAGCAATTCAAACCGTTCTCAAAAAAATCAGTCACAGGAAGAAGATTGCTCTTATGAGAAAGCTATTCAAATAATAGGAGTATTTAGAGATCATCTCTACCGATAAAGAGGAAAAAAAAAAAGTCTTGGTGTTTTCAGATTTCTTTTCTGACTAGTTTCTGCCTTAAAGGATCCT
The DNA here is from genome assembly GCF_964289735.1 of Phaethon aethereus. NCBI lineage: Eukaryota > Metazoa > Chordata > Aves > Phaethontiformes > Phaethontidae > Phaethon > Phaethon aethereus. Next base: position 63,520,541 of record NC_138577.1, on the reverse strand, counting down.
AGAACTACCACTTCCATCCAGAGGAAAGTTCACAAGGATTCTCTGAAGAACTGGTGTAAAAAAAATTCTGTCTCATTAAGTATGTTTGAACAACACAGAAACCTTTCAAAGAGCACAGGCAGGTTTTATGAACTGCAGTAAAACCAGTGCTTTGGTTAACGTCTGACCCAATGTGTTACCTTTATACCATCATTCTGGCCTTTGCAATATATTCCTTTGCTAGCAGGATCTGAACAGTATGTATATTTTAAAGAAACTAATGTTTCAATGGTTTTCATTTGCAGCATGCAGTAATTCTTAGGTTTGTTTGTTTGTTTGTTTGTTGAGCTCAGTCAGGCTATGGTCTTTAAGCTCTAGACTCCTGAGGATTCCAGCCATGATGCTTTCCATATAAGCTAGTTGTACTGCGTGTATACTCTAGGAGTTCTAAAATTAGGAAATATTGTGATTCAATGTCTTTTTCTATTCTCGATGTCTTTTCTTTTCCTTAGTGAGCAAAAGCTTTGGAAATTATGTTTTGTTACTATACTAGTACCAGCAATTTTGATTGATTATTGAATGGTGTATTTTTGTTCTAACTTATACAATTTTTCTAGTTTTAAAATTAATTTTTCTTTATAATTATGTTTTGCTTTTTAAAACAGCCTTGAGATTAATTTGTTTTATTATCTTTCTTTCATTTCATTTCAGCTGTTTTATTCTCAATGAGCTTTCCTTCAGATCAAGGTTGGCTGACCCATAAGTATAACACATTCTTGAAAGTGTCAGGAGCAGGCAGGATGCAAGCATGCTATCTGTTCTTGATCTCTTCTGGAGAAAGACTGGAGTTGCAGTTGGCACCACTCAGTAAGAATAAGACAAAATTGACTAAATAAAGACAACAACAAGGTAGAAAAGTGAAATGAGAATATCGCTGGAAAACATGTCAGGTAACATGATAGAAGCAAAATTCAAATAAAGAACTTCAGTTTGAAAGCAATATCTAACTGGTGGTGCTGACTGCACCAGGGAGGTCAGAGAGAACAAGGTGGTTGTGAGTCATTCACCAAGAATGTGCTGGTAAAGGCTAATAGGAAAATTGTGTGGTCCCAAAACACAGAGATGTATCAGCTTAACTATACATTTCAAGATTTTCCAAGAGGGAGGTAAGAAGTAGTTAGAAGTTCCTCCAAGATTTGTTTCATTTATCTTTCATAGATTTGTATATCCTTCACAGTTGACATTGTTTTATGAATGAAAGGAACATTAAATAAACTTTCCATAAAAATGTTCTGAGCAAAAATTCTTCACTTGTTTATGAATAGAACTTCAACAGCTTACGTTCAACCCTCAACTTGGGGTTATGAAGCCCCAGAGCATGCAAAGTCTTAACCTCCTTCTTTGCTATGCTACCTGCTCTTGTAAGTAACCCTGACATTTGAATTTATATAAAATATTTTAGGAATGGCCATTCATGAGATTAAATGCTTTGAACCAGGTGGGCAAACAAATGAAGAACAGTGACATGGGCAACACTTTATGTGAAAATTTGAACTGTTACAGGTTTCAACACAGGTAAGGGACATGAAGTTCTTTCTTTAACATTCTTGTACCATGTTTTTAATTGGTTCCAACAGGATCAAATAACAATATCACCACATTTTCTGGGAATAATCCTCACTGAAATATCCCTGGCCTCCTCACACTTTGTAAAAGGTGTGAGGTGATATATCTCCCCCCAGGGAAGGGATCTTTTTATTTCTGCAAAAGTCTATCCACCTCCCCACCCATTTTCCCCCATAAGCATAACTCCATCACTGAAATCCCGGATATCACACATGTCTGGGGAATAATCTTTTCTAGTCTTTTACCTCCAAGGTCATGGCAGTCCACTATCATTAGTTCTTCCTGATAAAGTTTGGTGTTCTACTACTGACAGACAAACTCTTCTTCCTTGGGCAATTAGTGAATCAAACAACAAAATAGACCAGCTGCTATGACTTTGTAGGAAAAAAATTCCTTCCTCAACATAACCTGATGAACGTGGTGACTGGTCACAAACACAAAACTCCAGGAGGCAGAACTTCTTATTTATTCAGGATTTAATATTCCTAAGGCATGCTTAAAAAAAATGAGAATGAGAAGTGGTTGTCTGGCCCAATTAACTTCCCTTTCCTGATTCTACCCAACAGGCAATGAATAGTACTACGACTCCTTATTTATGCCTACCTCTTCTTTCGCAATTGCCTTCAGCTGTGAGACTTTAAGTACACAATCAAAATTCCCCTTAAGATTCTCCTGATGTTTAATGAGAAATAATTATTTCCTTTTTTAAAGTGAAATACCTACCTGAAACATTAATATTGTCAGTGACCCTTAGACTTACCAATTAAATAACCAAGAGCCTTTTCAGTAAGCAGAGTATCTTACACCTATGTCCACTGGGCAGAGCAGTATCAGAGAATCATGGAACCATAGAATAATTCGGGTTGGAAGGGACCTTTTAAAGTCATCTAGTCCAAACTCCCTGCAATGAGCAGGGACATCTTCAACTAGATCAGGTTGCTCAGAGCCCTGTCTAACCTGACCTGGAATGTTTCCAGGGATGGGACATTTACTCTCTGTGCAACTGGTGCGAGGGTTTCACTACCCTCACTGTGAAAAATTCCTTCCTTAGACCTAGACTAAATCTACGCTCTTTTAGCTTAAAACCATTACCGCCATCCTATTGCAACAGGCCCTGCTAAGAAGTCTGTTCCCATCTTTCTTACAAGCCCCCTTTAAGCACGGGAAAGCTGCAATAAGGTCTCCCGGAGCCTTCTCTTCTTCAGGCTCAACAACCCCAACTCTCTCAGCCTGTCCTCAGAGGACAGAAACTCCATGCTGTTGATCATTTTTGTGGCCCACCTCTGGACCCACTCCAACAGGTCCATGTCTTTCCTGTGCTGAGAGCTCCAGAGTTGGATGCAGGACTCCAGGTAGGGTCTGACCAGAGCAGAGTAGAAGGGCAGAATCACATTCCTCAACCTGCTGGCCACACTTCTTTGAATGCAGCCCAGGGTACAGTTGGCCTTCTGGGCTATGAGCACTTATTTCATCCTCCAGTACCCCCAAGTCTTTCTCAGCAAGGTTACTCTCAGTCCCTCCATCCCCCAGCCTGTACTGATACTGGGGGTTGCCTCGGCCCAGGTGCAGGCCTGTACTGATACTGAGTGTTGCCCCAGCCCAGGTACAGGACCCTGCACTTGGCCTTGTTGAACCTCATGAGGTTCACATGCACATATTCCTCAAGCTTGTCCAGGTCCCTCTGGATGGCATCCTGACCCTCAGGCATGTCAACCACACCACTCAGGTTAGTGTCATCTGCAAATTTGCTGAGGGTGCACTCGATCCCACTATGTCATTGATGAAGATGTTAAAGAGTACTGGTCCCAATATGGACCCCTGAGGGACACCACTCGTCACTGATCTCCATCTGGACATTGGGCCATTGACCACTACCCTCTGGATGCCACAGTCCAGCCAATTCCATCCACCATCTACCCAACAGTCCACCCATCAACTCCATATGTTTCCAATTTAGAGAGAAGAATGTTGTGGGGGACCATGTCAAAGGCCTTACAAAAGTCCAGATAGACAACAACAGTAGCTCTTCCCTTGTCCACTGATATGGTCACTCCATCATAACAATCCACTAGGTTGGTCAGGCAGGACCTGCCCTTGGTGAAGCCGTGCTGGTTGTCTCAAATCACCTCCCTGTCCTCCATGTGCCTTAGCACAGCTTCTAGGAGGATCTGTTCCATGATCTTCCCAGGAGCAGAGGGGAGGCTGACAGGTCAATAGCTCTCAGGGTCCTCCTTCCTACCTTTTTTAAAAATGCATGCAAAGTTTCCCTTTTCCAGTCTCCAGGGACTTCACCTGACTGCCATGACTTTTCCAATATCATGGAGAGTGGCTTGGTAACTACATCAGCCAGTTCTCTCAGGACTCTGGGATGCATCTTGTCATAGACTTGTGCATGTTCAGGTTCCTCAGGTGGTCTCAAACCTAGTCTTCTCTTACAGTGGGAAGGACTTTGCTCCTCCAGTCCTCCATCTTGCAGTCCATCCCCTTGAGAGGTGTGGGAAGAGAGACTGCCAGTGAAGATTGAGGCAAAGAAGTCATGCATACCTCAACCTTCTCATTGTCCATTGTTGTCAGTTTGCCAGTCTTGATCATGAAGGAGGGTATGCTTTGTTTGACCTTCCTTTTCTGGCTGACATAACTGTAGTAGCCCTTCTTATTATTCTTTGCATCTCTTGCCAAGTTCAGCTGTTGCCACACCGTGGCCTTACTGACCCCTTCCTTCAACAGCCTGGCAGTGTCTCTGTACTCATCCCGGTATACCTGTCCCTACTTCCACTACTTGTGCATTTCCTTCTTGCCCTTTAGTTTGACCAGCAGGTCTCTATTCAGCTATACTGGTCTCTTGCCTTCCTTTCCTGCTTTCTCACACCTGGATATCGAGAGCTCTTGTCCTTAATGCAAAACGTCCTTAAATATCTGACTGCTCTATTCTGCTCCTGTGTCCCTGAGGGCAGTTTTCCAGGGGTTCTTATTGACTGACTCCCTGAAGAGCTGCAAGTTTGCTTTCCTAAAATTTAGGGTCCTGATTTTACTCTTTGCCTGCCCCCTATCCCTCAGGACTGCAAACTCCACCAGTGCATGATCACTGCAGCCCAGGCTGCCTCCAATCTTGACACCACTAATTAACTCACTTAATCTTTACATCACTAATTAGCTCAGTACAAAACTCTGTGAAAAAGACTTCATAGGCAAACTCAAGAAAGCATTTCCTTATTGCTGAAAGTATGGATTTTTTATTAAAAAGGACACTCAGAGGTAGGTATTACTGATATTTTTTCTAGTTTGGAAACTGTTCACATAAATACAGTGAAATTGCATAGGTTTACAACTACTTGGCTTGTGTTCCATCACTGTCTTTCAACTGAGGTCTGTATGTATGAAGAAGTTTATAATATGCTGATGCTGCTAACAAAATAGTAACATAAAACTTAGTTTATGTTAGAATTAATCTCCCTGAAATTGTGTTTTCTACAGTTAACAGACAGTTTGCTGCTATAATAACCAATAAATCAGATGGTATGCTCTAATCTCAGAGGATTACTGCTCAAGTGGATTTCAGAGAGGTAACACTATATGTCTGTCTTTGTCGCCTTTTTTCCCCCAGCAGAATTAATGTTGTGAACGCTCTAATTTGACACAGAATGGCTTAAAGGTGTTCTGTTCAGTTTGCTCAAAGCACCTGCTCTATTAGTGCAAAACCAGAGCATTTCTACCTGTGCTTTGGGGTAAAGAATAAGAAACATAAGGAATGTTTGAATTAAGAAGTCGTTAGGAGTAACATCATTACTTTTGTGTTACATGTAAGTAGTGTAATTCACTGAGTGAGTAACATTTAAGGAAATCATGCAAATGATTTTTAATTTCCAAGCCATCTGCATTCACAGCCTCAGCTATGTATTAGTAAATTGGTTTACTTGGTGCTATATGACCAAAATCACATAAAGAGGCTGTCTTCAGGAAGCAGACATCCTGAAAACTATTCCATCATTTTCTTAATTTATCAACTCATTTTTTCATCAACTATTTTTATTTGCTCAGATAATTTGAACTATTTACATAATAGCTGGCAATCTCCAATTAATTGAATACCCCATGTTTTTTTGTTTCTTTTGAATAAATCAAAGAAATTTTTCCACAGTTTTATATAATTGTTTAAATTGTATAACATGAGACATTATTTTAAAATTCAAACACATTGCCAAACTGTACACAGAATAATCTTACCTGGGTCAGGATTTGAATAGTTTGCTTCTATGCTCTAGTACATCTTTTTAATAATTAACACCTGACTGAATCCACCAGCATTTTGGAGCAGTAGAACAACCTAAATAAATGTAATGTCTTTCTCAAATAACTGGATGGGGAATTCACTGATATGATGGATTTTTTTCCTTACAATTTGTTGGTGAATTGGTCCTTTTGAGCTTTGAGGGACAAAAGTGAAGGGAAGCTTTGTGTGCTTCTGCACAGCGCTTAGATGTTTTACTCTGCTTATCAAAGGAAACAGAAAAATGACTTTAAACTACTTTAGTTTTCCTCAAGTTAGAACACGTAAAGGTTACACCAAAGGAGTGAAGTAAAATAATTAAAGGGATTTAAAACAGATATCTACAGGCATTTGTATCTGCATGCTGGATTTAAGAATTTTCAATTTTTATTACTGTCACCTTAACTGATGAGGTCTTCTAAAGGCAATGCTTTTTTTAATGATAGGAAAAGGATAGTGGTACATATGCACTTTGACATAGATCTGGGTCTATGCTGTGTTGGTTTTGGGCTATTTTATTTGTTTTTTAACCAGTGTTGTGGTTGCACTAAAGCAAATATCCGTAAAATGACAATTTGTGAAGAAAACCTTAAGGTTCAGCTTTTTCTCTTGCCTATTGTCTCTTTTCTTCGCATGTTAAGAATTGAAATGATGAAAAATACAGATTTTTATTGTTCCCTATCTTATGTTTTTTGTGGCAAATACGTTTATTTTTCACTATGTTTTTATAAAAGTCTACTTACTTTCTCATTGATTTCAGTTTGTCTCCTACTATTTTTAGCATGTGTGGATCTAACTTGACCTGAAGGCGCAGCATTATATTCCTCTTGCTCAAATGTAAAGCCAGGTAAGTAGATTGTGCTGAAACAAAATGTTTTGCCCCACCCAAAGGCAAAAGATTAAAGCATTAAGTTCTGAAGAAATGGTCATTATTATTCTCACAAAGGTAACAACGCTGAGACAAATGAAGAATAAAAATCAAAACTCTCACCTGATGCTCTGATTTCTCTGTTGTATCAATTGTCCTTTTGCAGCTTTGATGAGTCAACCATTTAAAAATATGACCTGTCAGTACGGATGAAGTCCAGACCAATAATAATGTTGTTGGGCAAGGAATTATGAAGCAAATGACTTGGAGAGTCTGAAATGATATTAATCTCATAGTACACCTCTATCCTTCCATGTTGAGGTATAAATTTCTGTTAGCACAGCTTTTAGCTGCATTGCTTTCACAAAACCAAAGGATTGGGTTCCAATAAAAGGTTCGTAAAACTTCTTCACTTTTCCCTACCCTTTTACTCTCAGGATCAGGATCTACATCATTCACATGTATATATTCTCTATTACTGTGTAACAAAGTAGACATTGTGAAGCTCAAGTTATATGACAAGTTTGAGTATATTAAGGAGTAGCCAAAAAAGCCACTTCTAGCATGTAGTTAATTATGTGATAACATGTTTTTTTTGGAGTACTTTGATTTTGCTCTTATAATAAAATTTCTCTTAATTTAAAACAACAATAACAACAAAACCTAGGAAAAACCAGGTATTTCTGAAGCTTTACGACTATTAGCTTGAAAAGAAAAGAGTATGAAGATAACATTTTTATAACAAGTTACATCTTAACTAGTATTTTCCAAGAAGTAACCCTATGGTGATGAATAAGGGTCAGAGGCGGGACTGAATGCTGAGAAGTAATCAAATAAGCTTTAAATGTAACCCAAAGAAATGCAAGAACCTTGTAAAGCAAGTGATGAAAGTATAAACAGAAAACTACTTCAATGTTTTGATTTTGCTTCTAAGACCATCTCTGAACCCTCATATCTAACTTGCTGCAACTTCAGCTGTGAATTTCAGTCCTGATGAGTCATACAATGGCCTCTCTATACCGATCACTATCTCTTGAGGTTAGTCAAACCCAGAAAGATTGTTTCACACACATACGGAGCTCTACAGTAATTTACCTTTTGGCTTTCAATGTCTTCCTATTTAATGAGGATAGGTATTAAATAAGTAACCTAAAAATCCCTGATTTTCCATCCTGACTTTAAGCCTTGGCTGTGTTTCTCTGTCTTTCATGATAAACTCCAATACCTCTACAACATCCCTCATGATCCCACATGTTCGTATGTTTGAAAGCACACATGTATAAACTGGTTTCTGCCTGAAAAGAAATTTCCCTTGTATTGAAACAGTGACTCCCAATTTGTGGGGCTGAGCTTAGAGATTCACTCCATGTATTATTACATCCCCATGCATGCTGCTCAGCTGATCTGTCTTCAGAGATAGTACTATGATGGGAAATGACTTGCATGTATATACTGGCATTTGTAGTAATTCTCCAAACCGGCAGCAGTTATATCATTGTGTATACTACGTACACAGTGGATGATTTTTTCACAGCTTGCGCATTTCACTAAGAACAAAAAATTGCATTTGTCCTTGATCAATGTAATTTTTCAGTTTATATAACTTGTATGCATCTGAAACAAAACCAGACAGAATCCATCATTTAAAACTCATTCATAAACTGATCTCAACCCTAAAATTTTTACTTAAGCACTGAAAAAAATCTAGGCATTTTTGCTGACCTCATTTAGTACCGGCTGGAGTTAAAAGTATTAAATTACTGTGTACACACATATATACAAAGGATGGTTTGCAAATGTCACATTTCTGGCTAAAACTGAAGAAAATTGATTGAGAAATCATGTATGAATCTGATTTCATGCGATTTTCTATTTAATTTGGCAGTGTGTATTGTTGATTAAGGAAAGAGTAAATTAAGTTTCCATGTGCCATTTAAGTCCTTTGAACCCAAGAAAGCTCCTGAAGCAAAGCAGAAAGCGGAGTTTCTACTTAGTGCTGCAAGAAGTCCATGAAGGCAAACACTACCCATTTGATGTATATCCACCTCCTTGACCTGCTAGATATTTTGAGGAGTGTTTTCCACTTTTGACCTACTGTGGGTCTCTTGTTGGAGCAGTGCATGCAACTTCTTTCTACTGTTTTAATATTTTATCCACATGGATAGGTCTGTGCTTCACAATGTAAAGTTAAGTCAACAGACAGGGGTGGACTACCTTATATTTGAAATAGGTATATTTGTGATTAATATTTAAGCAATCTGATATCTCTTATTCGACCTACTTCCTATCTCCCTATTTGGTCATATTATTTAGAAATTATAAAAAACTTTTCTGTTTATGAAATCAATTGTCTTCACTTTAAAATAAAAATTCCAAAAAATAAAACCTAATAAAACCAGTTCAGTCCAACTCTGAATACTTTGTTTTTCAGCCCTCAGCATACATACTTTTAAGTGGTTTCTAGATCAGATTAGTGAATTATCCAAAGAAAAGAATTTTGGACCAGTAAGGAATCTATAAGAGAATTTTTGTTGTAAATCTTATACATATGGAAGTAACATACACCTACCATAATATAAATGGGAATCAAGCTCTATACAGTTTAGTGGACACAGTATCAAAATAAGTGACTGATTTTTCTGTACAGAATGCAAAAAAAGAAAGTCTTAATATGCTACCTGAAAAAATGTCACAACATTATTAATATAGCTAGCTCTTGAAACAAACAGTATTTTAAACAGCAGGACAATAAAGGAGATTTATCAAATATGGGAAGATCGTATTAAGAAACACACAATCATTGTTCTTCTATTCATAGGACCGTAGGAGCTTTAAAATTATAGAGAGAGATATGAAAACAAACACCTTAATAGTAGCCTTCAACCATATCTAGGACTGCCACTGAAAAGATTACTCAATGTAAAATGAGTAATTCTATTCACAACAGGACTTTGCATAAAAGCTACAACAAATCTTCTATCTCAGTGGGTCAGTTTGACATCTGCAGTATATAAGTTTTGGATGGAAGCCTGTATGAATGACATTTTGGTATCAAGCCATAGTCGTGGTCTTAGAATTTGAATAAATTCCTAGCCTTTCTAACAATAACATGAAGTCTTTTCCCTTTTGTCGTGAATGGATAATTCAGGTCACTTAAAGAAGCACCTCCAAACATATCAGAAAGCAAATGATTTTAATACAAATTTGTAAAAAGCGCGACTTAACCGAATTCGATGACGAGGTTCACTCTATTACTTAGTCAACATGGAAAAAGTATAACAGAGAGAAACCAAATTACAATTAAATTGGAATGATTTACTCATGTATCGAACCGAGTTAATGTGTATATTGAGGAGAGAAAGTAGGGGAGACCCTCTCATTGAGTGACGAGCTTCAAAGTGGACTGAAATCCACCCCTACTCCCAGACTTGGTCAATGGTTTATGACTAAGGTTAGGTAAGGAAAGTAAAGGAATGCCCTCCTGTTGAGTCACAAGGTTCAGAGTGGACCCCCTGGCTTTCGAAACTCCTTCTCAGAGAGGAGTCTAGGTGCGGCTGAATCCACTCCTAGTCCCAGACTTGGTCAACGGTTTATGACCAAAGGGATAGGGTATCGGGGATTCTGGTGTAGTGATATGCATTGTGCTTGGTGTAACTTTAGGACGTCAACAATCTAATACAAAATAGTGATCAAATTCACTAATGATATTGAGATAAAATCACAATATCAAATCATATAAAACTTAGCAGCATAATCAACTTAAACTTACCAAGATTCCTTAAACACACACACATATAGGTGTAGAGACAGAGACACATAAAGAGATATAAAGAAAAAGAGATAGATATGTACAAAGATACCTATTAAATACCCCCCTCAAATTCAGTCAAATACTCACACTGAATGTTTTGCGTCGCTCAACTGGAGCACAGTCGAGCCTCTGAGCTGATCGCGAACTTGAGGGTTCATGGACTCTGAGAGGCGTCCCACTCAGAGGGAGGTGCTGGTCGCAGCCTGTTGTGGTCTAGGAGAGCTCAAAGGGTCTCACTTGGGATCACTATTTATAGGGCTGGGAGATGATTGACTTTAGGCATCAGTGAGTTTCCACAATCCAGGCAGGTGGTTTCTCAAGTTTTAGCAGTAAGGCTGCCAGGATTGTCTGGAGATAGTTGCTTAGTTCTGTTCTTGTTGTGTACCTTGTTTAGGCAATTGGTTCCTGATACACTCAGTGCCATTGTCCTGCCTGGCTACACAAGAGTGCTTGGTACGGTTGAGTGGCTCTCAACTGCCAAACCCTTTGTTCAGAGGCCAAGGCTTGTCAGGCAACTTAGAATGGCCCAGGTAGAAGGCGAAGGAGGTGGTGGTGGGGGGAGTGCACCACCACACCTTTGGCAGTAGATTCTTAACCAGCAGTTAATCTTTCTAGTTGTCAAGTGTACACTTATCAAATACTCATAATATCATAATATTCATAAAAATCACAATTTCTACGGTGATTAATAAGTTGATTACACTATGTGACAATATCGTCAGAAGTCTCCCCTTCCGATGGTTTGACCATCCACTGACACATAGACTTTGAGTTATAAAGTATAATTATTATACTTACAGTTAGTTTGTGTTTCTTTTTGCTTTTAACAAAATTACAGGGCATAGAAATACAACTGTCTGAAAAATTTTTTCAAGCATATTATACTATTTATTGAAATAGTAATATTTATTTGACAAATTGTATGTTTATAATAACTTCTGACTCAAAAAACACATTAATGTTAACTCCTAATTTAAAGTATCTGTGTTGACTAAAAAGTGTTGACTCAAAACCTGATAAGCATGTCACCCTAGAAAATGAGAATGGCAGGAAAAAGGCATGCAACTAGGCATTATTTTTAGAAATCAACACTTTCTTTTTGATCTAGAGGTCAGTTATCAAACCTAATCTTTACATGTGTCTGTGGAAAGATACCCACAATGTTTGTATCTTTAAATTGAAAGGAAATATATAATTCTAAATCTTAGTCTGCTTAATTTATTTATTTAAATATACACTTAGCTAGCAATTATTAGGACTAAAATCCAGCTGTGGAACATTGAACTTGTTGAGCTAGTCTCTACTGATTGCAAAATTAGTTTTTTAAAATGAACTTGGATTCCCTTTTCCTACAGTTTAGAAATTTGAAAAAAAACCTACTTTGATCAGACAGTGTAAATGAACAGGGGAAATCATGTGTATAATCTTTTTCAAGGCAGCTGCTTAAAAGTACAATATATTTTTAGAAATTAAGTAGAATGGGAATAAAATAAACATTCATAATTTTTACATCTTAATTTTCAGAGTATAATGTCTATTTGAATTTAATTTTCCCTCTAAATTTAAGGAAGCTACTTTTTCTTTGTTTTTTTAGCATTTGAATGTTCTTGGAAGTTTTACTCACACTGAGACTTGGAGCTCTAAAAAATCTTTGTGGTTCATAAATGCTTCTATTTATTCTTAAAGTAGTGTGAACACACACATACATGGAAATGTATGTAAATAAGAAAAAAACAAAAGCTTACTTGGCGAAAAATATCTGTTCATTCACAGGGCATCTCTGCGTATTTTATGGTTATCTGCTCTATTCATGCTTTTCTAACGTGAGAGCTCTATTAATTCATCAAATTAAAAAAGAAAAAATCTCTCAGTCTGCCATTATGAAGGAAACAATTTTAATAAGACTGAGATATAAATTAAAGGCATCAGTGCAGTAATTAAAACTTCATTCTTTCTAATTAGTTTTGGATTTGATCAACCTGCCAGACATGGAAGTAGACTTCTAAAGAAGGGTTAAAATATCCTGGAAGGATTTAGTAATTATAGATATTGATCACTTTTAGGCACTGTTCAGCTGACAGGATAAGAAAAGCCTCACTGTTTGGTCCTTTTATTTCTCATAAGATTGATGAGTTAATAAACAGGGAGCAAGCATTCACATAAATTCAGCACCTGTAATATTTGTCACCTTCTGAATTACTTGGATGAGAGGAACATCCTTTATGTGAATTCAGCAGAGAGGAGCCAGCAGGCCTGATCTGTAACCTGTAGTCTTTCTTGTGATTAATACAGTGTTGATGTTTAAAAAGGCAGCACCATTACGCAAAAGCTCAGTGAAAGGGAACTATGTTCCTTCAGTGTGTCCTCCTGACATATTCTGATGTTTTTCTCCGTTTGTAAAAATGTATCTTTTTCATACATTAGGGGTTAGCCTGCCATTTTCTACACACACTCTATCTAATCTTAAATAAACCCACCCAAACCATGGTCTTTAATGTAACATAGTGTTTTCCTTGTATCTTTTACTACATTTATTTAGGTATAAAATTAATAAAGAAATTGAAAATATCCATGTATTTAGTTACAAATTAAATAAAAAAAATAAAAATATATATATTTATATATTTATATATAAGGGCACACTATTGGAAATATTAAATACTATGCATTGGTTTAGTATCAAAGTAATCGAGAAGCTGAAATTCTGCCACAACTGACAAAGTATCTCTGCATATAAAGTATGTTATACCAACAAGAGCTTACAGACAAATGGTGCCCTAAAATGGATGAAAAGGTAAGTACCAAGGATAATTCAGGATGGATTTTGGTTATAGGAATGTTGTGATTATGTCAGCATAGAAACCAACTAGAAAAGACAGAAATTCTCATTTAAGGAAACCAACACTTTTTATGCTAACCAGAGGCAGCCAATGCTATTAAAATATGCAATATGAGTGAAATCACATAAGCATTCTTAACTTTTCTGTACAACTGCACTAAGTAGTAAACATGCACTGCTAAGAGCATTTCGTGGCTGCAGGTTAGATTACTCTGCAGCGCTTCTAGATACTTTCGATTTTCTTTCTGTGTTATTGCTGAATCGTTATCCCCTGATCCTCTACCAAATTTAATTGTGTGAACTCCTAAAGAAATACACTGTGTGTGCCTATATGCCTTCCTACATTACCTATAATACATGTAGCCACACCTTATTTTTCCTTCTCTTCCTTTCAGGAAGCAGGTAAATTGCAACATACAATTTTCCAAAACAAATTACAGTTTTTTGCACTCTTTTAATTTTTTTTGTTCGTTGTTAGAGATTAATGCTTCAAGTTTTCTCTACAAGAGGCGCTGAGTAAAAAACTGTTTTCTCAGAATGCCTATGGCTCACAACATGAGGTCAGATTTGCCCTTTGTTGAAATGCCATTTTTAAAATGGCCATTGCTTTTTAAATGTCACAATGACAATGAAGTGAAGCTGCACTCAAAGAAAAATGTTGGCCCCTTATTTTGTCAGGAAGCTGAGAGCACATAGAGAGATGGCAGCTGGAGACCTCAGTCCAGTTGAGAAGAATGGAGAAAATACAACTTTCTTTAGTAGCCATTTTTCATAATGATAGTCCATAACCTTAAACCCATCGACCTTTATGGGATGTACAGATGTTTTGAAAGATGATGGTTCTTTGCTGAATTGTATTTAGCTGTCATTGATGGACACATTTTCAGGTAAGAAAACTAGTACAAAATATGATTTATGCCTTAAATATTTTGCAATAAGAAATGGCATTTTTCTGAAAATTTCAGACAATCTTTAAGTTTCTTATAGAACATAGCAATTTTCTGTCCATTGTTATCTGAGAATAAATGTGAATTTTGCCTGAAATTTATAATAATGTGGAACAGTTTATACCACCTTATTCTACAAATATTAGTGGCCAGATATGTGTTAATACATATATCAAGCACAAGAGACTTAATTTCAAGGCTACCTCATTTTTAAATTTAATTTTAACTCCATAAGAAATTAGTCAATTAATATGACTTTCTGAAGTTTAATTCCATATTTAGAGGGATGTCTTAGAGCTTTTAGGGCACACAAAGTGTTATTTTATACATGATGAAAATAAGAAAAGTCAGTGATACTGTTTATTGTTATAATTTGTCTTCTGTTTTAAATAATTATCTGGAAATTCTTGAGTTTGTATGATTAAATAATCTGTTAGGTCATGGCACATTTTCTTATGTCACAGAATACTAATATGCTATTCTCACAAATAAAGCTATATTAGCCAAGGGTTAAAAAAATTTAATCATACTTTCTTCTATTTAAAGTATCAGAATACCGAGTTTTCCGACTACTAAATTACTTGACAAACTGTACCTTTTCTACATATTAGATCTTGAGTCAGATGTTCAGTCCAACCCTGAAAATGCTAGACAAAGCAAATCCTGTGAAATGGTTCTTAAATGCTGACCTCTGACATAGGATTATCTCTTAAAATGAGTTTCTTACCTGGAGGAGCAGGATGACTTAGACTGCATCAACTCCATAACTCTATTTTTTTTTAATTTCATTTGCAGATCCTCCACCAGATTTCTGCACAAGCCAATTCTTTTACAAATTCTATCTATATTATCATTCCCACAAAGAGCTACCTAGAGATTTTTCACCAAGGTGGCAGTCAGACCTTGAACAGATATTCATCCCTGGTCACCTGTAGGTTATTCATATTGTCGTTCACCATCCCTGATATTTAGTCTGAGGATTGGCACTAAATTTTGTTATCCTTTGTATTATGCCAAAAAAACTTCTCATAAAGATGTCAGAACATATAGGGTATTCTTTATAGAAGAAGAAACTGTACACAAGGAAACATCAATTCTGATTAATCCTCAATTCTACCAACAATATTCAAGGACCAAAGGGAGAATAGGAATCCTCATGTTTTGACACTGTTTAAATAAGACATCAGGAAAACAAGTGTCTAAAACAGTAGGTTCATACCATACTGCTATAGTAATCCATGTACTGCTTCTTTCAACAGGAACTATATATATTCTGAGCTTCTACAAATATTTTTGCAATGCGATATAGTTAGGGTTTGGGTATTTCTGTGTGACCTCAAGTGTACTTATTAGGTGATATATCTCCATTATATTCTAGTGAAGAAACAATAATAGACTTGTATAGCAAGAAAATATGGACAAAAAAGAAGAGAAGAACAAAAATCAGTTTATGCTTCATGATTTCAGTCCCACAGAGAGACATCACTGAATTTTCTTTGCTCTCCATTTATGCCTCTGACTCTCATGAAATGTTGAAATGTCTGGTGTTATTTTGACTCAGTTGATTTTCTGGACAAAATGTTGTGAAAGAGGGATACAACTGTTTATAGGAATCTGACAAAGCCATCATTCATCAGTGCGTGTTGTCAGCAAATTTCCAGGTGGCAAGCCAAATCTTTCAAAATGTTTGTTTACAACTGTGTATGAAAAATGCTCAGCTATTTAATTTCAGGCCTTTTCACTCTACTGAGTATGCCATATATGATATATGTCTAGGTGGTTTACTATATTTTGGGGTACCTACTTGGATACTTTTTCAAAAAGTATTCATCCAAACCTGTTTCAAGAAACAATATTCCAGCTCTAGTAACAAGTATTGAGCTCAATGTGTTTATCTTGTCCTGGTGAGGATGAAGAGATAACTTACCATTAAGCACCTACCTACAGAGAGGACTGGATAGAGGTTCTTTAATCCAGCAGACAAAGGCATCCTATTTTCCAAAGGTAGGAAGCTAGACCAGAAAAGAAACATTCATTTTTAACAGTAAGAGCAACTAATCAATGTAATAACTTATCTGGAGATCTGGGACATTTTAGACACCTCTAAATCAAGATTGTCTATCATTATAAATTACATTCAGTCACAGGGTAAAGACTGATGTAGAACTACCTGTTAAATTCTATGATCACTGTCATAAAGCTGATAAGACTAATGGAGAAAGATTTGTAAATTTGTGATTCTACTGTAAGCCAGTGAAGAACAGGAAAGACTGCTAAGTTGGGGAGAAAGTATTCTGTATCATTTTAATGTATGCTCAAAGTTAATAACGTAGCAGCCTGTCTTTTTGTATCAATCCTATATTCAGAGATTTTATTTCCTATGAACCTGGATAAAAAGTACTGGTGATGTTAAAATATTTGCTGGATGCTTCTTCAAAATGCAGTTTAGCTTTAAAGTGTCTTCTTAGCTACAACTGCAGCCAATATACAGTAACTCTTACTACTTCTGTCAGCTGCTTTTTCAGTAACATGCTCATGCTGCTCGGTTTCTGTGAAAAGAACTCTTAAATGTGGTAAAAGAGTATACAAAGCACAGAGAAAATGATACCAACTTTTATACACCTGTGGTGGAAATCTTGGTAATACAAGCAGTTTTTTAAAGTTGTCAACAATAAACATGAAGAGAAATAAGATTTATTTAAAATCCAATTAATACAGCAACAACAGGAAAAAAAATCATGCTGAAAAGAGGAAAAGGAAGAGCTGTATTTAAAATATTAATATATTCCTTTTTATCAAAGGTTAATTGTTGTTTGGAATTCTTTAACTCAAGAAGAATTAACTGACTCAGACTCACAAGTGATGAATCTGCCCATATATATTCAGGGAACTGTTTTGTGACTTCAGATGAAGTCATGTAGGGAGTAATCTACATCATGGAAGTTCATCTCACAAAAGCAAGTTAATGTAGCAATCTGTTCACAAAACCTTTCAATGATTTTCAAAAATTCAGAGTTTTGAGATGTGGTTGTAGGTAGAGGATTGTGCCCTATGCCAAGAACATAACAGTGTAACATCATGTTACAATGTAATTCCATTTTCCTTTAATAATTTAATTTCTTTTAAAATTAAAGCTGGCTGGTGATTAGGATGTGGGGTGGGAGGGGCAGAGGGATGAAGAAGATGGGACTGGGGGAATGACTGCTTTCAGGGCCTGCCCTTGTTCTGACCTGTTTTGTGGGCATAAGTCACTGGAGCATTAGAAACTATAATCAAACCGCTTCTACTGGACATCAGTTTATAGGGCTGCTGTTCTGGTTATCCTTGTTGCCATAGCTGCCACATGAGCACAACAATAGAGTGGTTCTCTTTCTCTCCCAAACTCTCCCAGTGAGAATGATCCCCAGCAGCTAGAACATGTGGTCCCAGAGGTACTTCTGGACCTGTGTCCTGGCTTTTCCTGGGGAAAAAAATATTTCTTACTTCTGAAATATATGGATTTTTTGATCTCTTTAGAGGTGTTACAGCAGCTTACATACAAGATCTTCCATAGTTTCAGAAAAGTGCTCTGATGTAGCTTTTCTGCATTTCACATCAAACACATTCAGCTTTAAAGCATGGGTGTAATTTATTTACTTGCTAATAGATAATAAAAATGATGCCAATATTATTACTGGGACACTTGCTCAAGAACCAGTACTATTTTTCAGCATATTTACTTGCTTGGAAGCATGCATGAGTTTCCCCTTAGATTATTAGTTCTTAGAGATCATGTTGATTCAAAGATGATAGTCTGTTTTTATTAAACTACAAATAAACATAAAGACATATAGAAACTTTTAGAAAAAATTCAAAATATGTGTGTCATTTTATGAGTTGAAAAGAAATTCTAATTCTAACTGGGAAGCAGAAAGCCAGTAAAAAAGGGTGGAATAAATCAGAAATATAATTCTCTCCAAATGTTGATTCAGCCAGAGTTCTTATCATAATCAAGGATCTTAAATTAATAATGTTGCTATTTCTTCAACATGATTGTTTTAAAAATCTATATTATTATTACTATTATCACCATCATCATCATCTGGAAAGTAGACCGTACTATACTAAATTAACTGGTCCTGGGACCATTCATTTTTCAGCTGGCATGGCTGATCAGTATAAAAAAACACATGTTCCTACTGTAACATTTCCTTAGCCTCCAAAATGAGGGTAGCTACACACAAACTGCCTGCTGGGAATGATGCTTGGCCATTCACAAATAATGTCTTTAAGTTTTTTGGGAAAGTGTAGTTTGTCTGGTATCAAACCTGCAAAGAATTTTGGCAGTGATTGAACATGGTCGACAGCAATGTGGGACAGCAATGGGATAGTAATGTGCCCTGGTGGCCAGGAGGGCCAATGATATCCTGGGGTGCATTAAGAAGAGTGTGACCAGCAGGTCGAGAGAGGTTACCCTCTCCCTCTGCTCTGTGCTGGTGAGGCCTCATCTGGCTCCCCAGTTCAAGAGAGATAGGGAACTTTTGGAGAGAGTCCGATGGAGGGCTACGAGGATGATTAAGGGACTGGAACATCTCTCGTATGAGGAAAGGCTGAGAGACCTGGGGCTGTTTAGTCTGGAGAAGAAAAGGCTGAGAGGGGACCTTATCAACGTCTATAAATATCTGAAGGGTGGCTGTCAGCAGGATGGAGCCAGTCTCTTTTCAGCAGTGCCCAGTGATAGGACAAGGGGCAATGGGCACAAACTACAGCACGGGAAGTTCCCCCTCAACATGAGGAAAAACATCGTTACTGTGAGGGTGATGGAGCACTGGAAGAGGCTTCCCAGAGAGGTTGTGGAGTCTTCTTCTCTGGAGACCTTCAAAACCCGACTGGACACATTCCTGTGCCACCTGCCCTAGGTGATCCTGCCTTGGCAGGGGGGTTGGACCAGATGATCTTCAGAGGTCCCTTCCAATCTTTACCGTTCTGTGATTCTGTGATTCTGTGACAGTACAGCTTCCAGCACCCATGGACATCAACTCCCACTGTTTCATTTCCAGGTGCCAATGTAGCCTTAGGGAATTTCAAAACTGAAATTTAAGGACCCTTAGGAAAACTGGGAATTCAGGTGCCAGCATGGCAAGTAGAGTAGGATGTAAAAAACTTCCCTTAGCAATGAGCGAAAAACAGTCTTGCTGATTAACGCTTCTCTGAAGCTTTAGCACATGAGGTGCCCTGTGATCTCCCCACGGTGCTGTGGAGGTCACTGCCTGATGGTGACCAGACTAATCAGTAAACCTTTTGGTCAATGTAACCTCAACTTCTGAGACCAGAACTGGAGATGAGGAACTAGTAGTGATTGATTAATGGAGTCACTTTCTTGGAGGAAGTCCCATGTTACTTCAAAATTCCTCTTTAGGAATACAGTGATACAGAATCACAGAATCACAGAATCACTAGGTTGGAAAGGACCTTTAAGATCATCAAGTCCAACCATTAATCCAGAACCACCATGTCCCCTAAACCATGTCCTGAAGCGCCACATCCACACGTTTTTTGAACACTTCCAGGGATGGCGACTCCACCACCTCCCTGGGCAGCCTGTTCCAATGCCTGACCACCCTCTCAGTGAAGAAATTTTTCCTAATATCCAATCTAAACCTCCCCTGGCGCAACTTGAGGCCATTTCCTCTTGTCCTATCACTAGTTACTTGGGAGAAGAGACCAACACCCTCATCGCCACAACCCCCTTTCAGGTAGTTGTAGAGAGCGATAAGGTCTCCCCTCAGCCTCCTCTTCTCCAGACTAAACAACCCCAGTTCCCTCAGCCGCTCCTCATAAGACATGTGCTCCAGACCCCTCACCAGCTTCGTTGCCCTTTTCTGGACACGCTCCAGCACCTCAACATCCTTCTTGTAGTGAGGGGCCCAAAACTGAACACAGTATTCAAGGTGCAGCCTCACCAGTGCCGAGTACAGGGGCACAATCACTTCCCTGCTCCTGCTGGCCACACTATTCCTGATACAGGCCAGGACGCTGTTGGCCTTCTTGGCCACCTGGGCACACTGCCGGCTCATATTCAGCCGGCTGTCAACCAGCACCCCGAGGTCCCTTTCCGCCGGGCTGCTCTCCAGCCACTCCTCCCCAAGCCTGTAGCATTGCATGGGGTTGTTGTGGCCAAAGTGCAGGACCCTGCACTTGGCCTTATTAAACCTCATACAGTTGGCCTCTGCCCATCGATCCAGCCTGTCCAGATCCCTCTGCAGAGCCCTCCTACCCTCCAGCAGATCAACACTCCCACTCAGCTTGGTGTCATCTGCAAACTTACTGAGGGAGCACTCGATTCCCTCATCCAGATCATCTATAAAGATATTGAACAAGACTGGTCCCAGAACCGAGCCCTGGGGAACACCACTCGTGACCGGCCGCCAGCCGGATTTAACGCCATTCACCACAACTCTCTGGGCTCGGCCATCCAGCCAGTTCCTCACCCAGCGAAGAGTAAACCCGTCTAAGCCTCGAGCCGCCAGTTTCTCCAGGAGAATGCTGTGGGAGACGCTGTCAAAGGCTTTACTAAAGTCCAGGTAGACAACGTCCACAGCCTTTCCCTCATCCACTAGGCGGGTCACCTGGTCATAGAAGGAGATCAGGTTGGTCAAGCAGGACCTGCCTTTCATGAACCCATGCTGGCTGGGCCTGATCCTTTGGCTGTTCTGCAGATGCCCTGTGAGCACTCTCAAAACCAACCGCTCCATAATCTTCCCTGGAACAGAGGTCAGGCTGACAGGCCTGTAGTTCCCAGGATCCTCCTTCCGGCCTTTCTTGTAGACGGGTGTCACATTGGCAAGCCTCCAGTCTTCTGGGACCTCCCTTGTTAACCAGGACTGCTGATAAACGATGGAGAGTGGCTTGGCAAGCTCCTCCGCCAGCTCTCTCAGTACTCTCGGGTGGATCCCATCAGGCCCCATAGACTTGTGGATGTCCAGGTGGCTTAGCATGTCCTTGACTGCTTCCTCCTGGATTATGAGGAGTACATTGTGCTCTCCATCCCCGTCTTCCAGCTCAGGGGGCTGAATATCCTGTGGATACCTGGAGTGGCTATTAAAGACTGAGGCGAAGAAGGCATTAAGTACCTCAGCCTTGTCCTCGTCCTTGGAGACAATGTTCCCCGCCATATCCAGTAGGGGATGGAGATTCTCCTTGTCTCTCTTCTTGTTGTTAATATATTTGTAAAAACATTTTTTATTATCCTTTACGACTGTGGCCAGACTGAGCTCTAGCTGGGCTTTTGCCTTTCTAATTTTGTCCCTGCTTGACCTAACGAGATCTTTGTACTCTTCATGAGTTGCCTGTCCCTTCTTCCAGAGGTGATAAACTCTCCTCTTTTCCCTGAGTCCCAGCAAAATCTCCCTGTTCAGCCAGGCCGGTCGCCTTCCCCGCCAGCTCTTCTTACAGCACATGGGGACCGCCTGCTCCTGCGCCTTTAAGATTTCCTTCTTGAAGACTGTCCAGCCTTCCTGGACCCCTTTGTCCTTCAGGACTGTCTCCCAAGGGACTCTCTCAACCAGTGACCTGAACAGGCCAAAGTCTGCCCTCCGGAAGTCCATGATAGCAGTTTTGCTGAGTCGTCTCCTTACTTCACTCACAATTGAGAATTCTATCATGTCGTGGTCGCTAAGCCCAAGACGGCCTCCGACCACCACATCTCTCACCAGTCCTTCTCTGTTTGTAAACAGCAGGTCCAGCAAGGCACATCCCCTGGTGGGCTCACTCACCAGCTGTGTCAGGAAGTTATCCTCCACACACTCCAGGAACCTCCTAGACTGTTTCCTCTCTGCCGTGTTATACTTCCAGCAGATGTCCGGTAGGTTGAAGTCCCCCACAAGAACAAGGGCCAGCGAATGCAAGACCTCCGCCAGTCGCTTATAGAATGTCTCATCCGTCTCTTCATCCTGGTTGGGTGGCCTGTAACAGACTCCCAGCAGGATGTCTGCCTCATTGGCCTTCCCCCTCATCCTTACCCACAAGCACTCTACTTGGTCTTCACAATCTTCAATTTCTATGCAATCAAAACACTCCCTAACATACAGAGCCACCCCACCGCCTCTCCTTCCCATTCTATCCCTTCGGAAGAGCTTATAGCCATCCATTGCAGCACTCCAGTCATGAGAAGCATCCCACCATGTTTCTGTGATGGCAACTACGTCATAGCTGTCCCGCTGCACAATGGCTTCCAGCTCCTCCTGTTTGGTGCCCATGCTGCGTGCATTGGTGTAGATGCACCTGAGCCGGGCTATAGATTTCAACTCTGGCACGTTGAACCTACCCCTAGGTTCAACTCTAGTGAGCCCGGTTTTAGCCCCTCCCCCCTCCAATTCTAGTTTAAAGCCCTCTCAATGAGGCCTGCCAGCTCATGAGCAAGAATCCTTTTTCCCCTCGGCGTCAGTTGCACTCCATCATTTGTGAGGAGACCTGGTGCCGTGTAAACCGCCCCGTGGTCAAAAAACCCAAAATTCTGATGACGGCACCAGCCCCTGAGCCATGTGTTGATCAGGTGTGCTTTCCTGTTCCTTTCAGCGTTCTTCCCCGTCACTGAAGGGATTGACGAAAACACTACCTGTGCTCCCGCTCCATTGACCAGTCGCCCCAGTGCTCTCAAGTCCTTTTTGACTGCCTTCGGGCTTCTTAGCGCAACCTCATCGTTGCCAACCTGCATGACCAACAGCGGGTAGTAATCAGTGGGCCGAACCAGACCACGGAGTTTTCTGGTGATGTCTTTCACCCAGGCCCCAGGGAGGCAGCAGACTTCCCTGTGAGTTGGGTCTGGTCGACATATTGGGCCCTCTGTACCCCTTAGGAGGGAGTCACCTACAACAATCACCCTCCTCTTTTTCTTAACTAAGGACGTCTTGATGCGTGGGGCTGGTTGACACACCCTAGGCACCCCCTCGGATGGACCTTCATCAGGGTCCTCATGTTCCTGTCCCTCATGTTCCAGAGCCCCATACCTGTTGTGTAAGGGCAGCTGGGACGGTGAGGGAGGCCGGGAGGGAATTCGCCGACCTCTCCGAGGAGGGACCTGCTTCCATTTCCCCTCATCTCTTAAGTCCTCTCCTTCTGCCCGGCAGCAAGAGGACAGGGGATCTCCTGCTGCTTGTGGAGCCTCCACCAGCTGCCCCTGCCTCAGGGCCGCCAGGGAGTGGCTCCACCAATCTATCTCCCTCTCACACTCCCTAATGCTCCTCAGCCTCTCCACTTCCTCTTTCAGCTCTGCCACCAGGCTGAGCAGGTCGCTGACCTGGTCGCACCGCACGCAGGTAGCGTCCCCATCGGTCTCTGGGACAACCGACAGGCTCAGGCACTCTCTGCAGCCGGATACTTGGACAGCCACGTGCCTGAGCGGGAGCTCCGTCTGTGTCGCCACAGTCTTTCTGGCCCCGGTTTTCAGCCGAGTGGCGACCATGGCTGCGCCTCCTCTGGGAGGACGATGGCCACTTGTACTGTACCACGCCCGCACGCCTCCCCTGCACGCCCTGCCCGCGCGAACTGCCGCGCAAACTGACGCGCTACGCCCTCCTGACGTGCCACGCCCTGTTTGCCCGCCCTGTTCGCCGCGCTGCGGGTCGCTCGCGCTCCCGGGCGCTGCTCTTGTAGGCGAGGGGTTTTGGCCGCCGCCGCCCTGGGCCCCGCCCACGCTGAGTCAGAGCTGCCGCTCGTCAGGAGCCCGCTCCGCCGGCCGGGGGTCGGGGGGGGAAGCTGGGGCACTCTCTCGCTCCCTGTGCTGCCGCCTTCGCGGTTTGGCCGCCTCGGGAAGGCTCCCCCGGCGCGATCCTTCGCTCCGTAGCCCTTCGCCTCGGTGGCTAGAAATACAGGCAGAATGAACAGGGCAGGTCAGAAGAATATGTTTTCAGGTATGGTTTTCTGTCAGTGTCTGGCTGTATCACGTCTCTGGACATCCAATTTTTGCCTGGGTGGGAGAAAACAGTTCACCATAAGGTTAAAATGTTCTCTACTGGAAAATCCTTGGCAGTGTGAATTCAGTGGATGACTCAGAGGTGTCTTTGACATTATGTATTCATATTAAGGTCTTATACTCCTTTTTCTTTTTTGTTAAAAGAATGTAGATGAATCTGTGAAAATCTGATTTTACACAATATTTTTTCAGGAAAAAAAATAAATGCTCTGTTACAGAAATATATTTAATTCTAAAGACATTACATCTACTTCTCCTGCAAAGCAAATGGTAAATGAATGAGTTCAAAGGTTCATAGAACTAGATCTTTTCTTTACCACCTAAGAAGATATTATATTAACAACATATAACTGTTGAATTAAATTAAAATAAGTGTTAATCCTAGAAATAATTCTTGTATACATTAGATGAACATTTGAAAAGCAAGATACTAAAATGAGAAGCATTAAATATTAACAGATTTTCAGATCAGGAGACACTTACTCAAGGGTTTTGAATTGTCTGCCAGACAATGAGGATGGGAGCTAATTAAGCAGAAAATTAGTTTAAAGGTAGTGAAGTAGACAGCTATAATCATTGGAAAAAACCCACCAAAATTGTCATGGATCATGACGTTGAAAAGGTTAGTAGGTTATAAGCACTTGTTCTCTCTTAAATATGGTATTAAAATGCTCTTGTAGGGCAAATGTACCGTGTATAGATCTGCCAATTTTTGTAGAAGTTAGCTGGATGTTCATAGCAAACATTAGCCTTGTCCCCTCCCTGGGTATTCCTGAGAAGAGATCAATCAATCAGAATCAGCAGTACTTAGGGCCTTATGTATTATTACTTATTGTAACCTGCTGGAATACAGTAGAATGTTCTAATTTCTAAAGAAACAAATCACTACATCTTGTGTACTGATTACATGTGCACTGTTGATGTTCTGACAGTTTCTGGGCTCATCTAATCCAAATCACAGCTCCTGACAAAATCTGTGAAAATTTATTTTGCGACCTGCAGAAACAGAAATGCAAAAACATATGCAAAATTTTTTCAAATTAAATGTTTTCATGTATTCTATAAGGTTTTGATTAGTAAGGTAGTGTACAAAAAATTACCTTCAGTTTATACTATGACTTGATACAGGATAGTATCTTACTGCATTTTTGCATATATGTAGATGAAAAGACTAAGCAAATGCAATGATATTACGATGTCTCAGTTGACATTTAACTTCTGTAGTAGATGTTCACATATCTGGGACATTGCATTTTCTCCTCTGTATTTGGAAAACACTTTTAAAGTATTTTGAAGCATGTCCATTTAAGCTTAATGGAATCATCTCAAATGTGTGTTTTTCATCAGCAACACATCACCTGATTTTGCTTGTATTTGTTGTTCCTTGAAATATGGAATTATTCTGTTAATATGCAGGAAAAGAAGCCATACTCACCTAAGTTTGTATTAGATGTTGTAACACATGGTTAACTGCAGAATTTTACTTAATGTAATTTTACTTCATGTAATCTAAAATACAATTTTTTGTGTGTCTTCTTTGTCTTTTTTTTTTTCTTTGTCATCCATAATTTAGAACAGCCCTATCAGGTAGGGATATATATGGGATATAAAAAATTAATACAGAATTCTGATTTCTTTATAAGTGTTCTTATTTTATTTCTCACCAGAGCATCTCAATGCTCCAATGACATTAGTTACTTTACTTCCTTACTTCTTCTGAGAAGCAAATGAGTTATAATCATATATTTATTGGAACATGGGTCTATTGCCTAATACTACGAGCTGCTAAATAGGTGTTTACATCAAATTTCACAGCTACTCATTTTCAAACATGACCTGATGTCAATGGCTTGATTAAGCATTGGCCTTGTTAATGTTAATACAGGCAGAGATGTGTGATGCCTGTTCAGTAGGACAATTTTACATATTTGAACGTTGGCAATGGTAAATGTCTCTCCATGAACTGTATAGTGCCCTCAGGCAGCTATCAAGAATCTGATTTTTGGTCTGTATGACAAATACCTCAGATTAGTCCTTTTTCCAAAAAAGTATGCAGCTCACAAATATTTCTAACTCTTGAGTTACGGTTGAAGGCCAACTGCAAAAATTCATTGTAGCTAGTAACTCCAGATGATTTTCAAAATTAAGCCCCACAGATTTCAGAACTGGGATCCAGAAGAACATAACTAGTGGCTATAACAGTTATTTTTAATTGGAATAATTTCATTTGATACAAAAACTGATTCTTTCCCTGATTACTATCAAACCTGCGCTCTTAAAGAAGCAAAGATTCAAATGGAAATGCAGTATGCAATTATTCTGAAAATTTATTATAACTCAGTGTCCTGCACTATTTCTGTAGTATAATCTCATTTCAGAAAATCGGTGATGTTCCTTGTGTCAGCAATCAACAAAAGTGAACTTTAGTTTTGTCTCATCTTTGTGCACACTTAGTCCTTTTACCCAAACTGCTTAGCAAATGCAGTGCATGGAATAAGTAGTAAAATCTTTCCAGTCTTCCCCTCCTGAAGAGTCTTTCTTACATTTAACACTCTGTCAGACATTAACAGGAGCATGAACACACTTATTTCATAACACATATATGCAAAGCAGGTACTTATGAGGATGAAATACAGCATGTGAGGGAACTGAGTTGCTAATTGTGACCCATCACCAGTCCATCTATATGCTGTATATCTGGTTTATTTAGGTGCAGAAAATCTGATGCTTTTAGATTGTATTCTTCTTTCTGAGCACATACATCTCAATTGTGTAGTGCATGAAGTATCAGGCTTGACTGTATTCAGGAAAAGTATCTATACTACTGTGTTTCAAAGCTAGCTGTTCTCCACAGTTCAGACCTCGCATTCAGGCTTCCTTGTCATGCATAATTTTTTTTTTCTCATGTTTCAGGGATGCATAATTTACATCTAAACTATCTGCCAAAGCAAAAGAGAGATGGGCCAGTTCCTGTTCCAGGCTGTGCTCCAGAGTCTGCTGTTGAAGTTGACATTTCTATTTCTGGAAAAATAACATTTTCTGTTTGAGGTACCTAAAGGAGGATACATTATCTCTTTCTGGAGCACAAGCTCTTCAGGAAAAACTGAAAACAACAACTACAATTGTCATGGTCACACCATTGTTAATAGATGGATGTTGAGATTGTACTAGGATAACAGAGGAAGGAATGGTCCAGAAAGTGGCCAGGTTTGTGAGATCTACCTAAACAGCATCTCTCTTACTGGTACCATTGCAACAGATCAGTTGGCTAGATGAAAGATTAATGAGATTTTTCAATAATTAACTAAATTTCATTGCATTAGGGAAAAAGGAATTCCACAACTTTGTGGTTTTGGGCAAAAACCACAGTCCAGGTTTAAACAAGACAGGGAGACACCTTTCAGACAATGGCTGCCAGGGTTCTTCCTAACAGAGAGCTGACCTCCTTTTATAATACATTTACTTGACAAATCAAAGATGAAATTGTCCTGAAAAAAAAATAATCAAAACATTACAGCATATACATAAACATTCAACAAAGGTAGTATCCTGTTTAGAATCCTGAGACTTTAATTAAAATATTTAATGAGAAATGTTAAAATTTACAGAATTTAAACATAGGTCAGTAGATCTTCTGTTATCCCTATTGCCTTGTAAATGCATACAGAGGTAGAACTGTCTCAAACTGAGATGGGTGACACATTTTCACTTAAAGAAGACAAGGAATCACACTACAGTACTTAAAGTATATGTAAAACTTCCTATGATGTTTTAAAAGCACATAAAGATGTGGCAAAACTTAAATATATAACTCATTTAAGGAACCTTAGTATTGCACTGGGAAGAAGCATAAGGTTAAACATGTTCTGAATTCTCTTAAGAGTATTTTGAAATACCACAAAGAACAAAGATTGCTAGAAATTTTGTCAAGTGTGATTATTTAGTAGCAGTAGAGGAATCGGCAAAATGTATTAGATATGTACATTTATACAACCTGAAGTGCATAGTAAAATTTAACTACTGTAATAGGGACATTTGAAATTAAAGTAAAAATTACAATTTAATTCTCCCCACTCCCAAAAATAGCTGAATATGAAGTGCCTGAACCTTTCATGAAAACAGGTCAAGACCCTGGATACTGAGATGTCTTCCCAAATTATTAAGTTATACTTAGATTATAGATTTAAACTTGCTTATTGAATGTTTACAGATTTTGTGTCATTGCAGTTTCAAAACAAAGTTACTGCCTTAATCTTGGACTGTTTTTCTCTCTATTGAGTTTTGAAAAATATATTCTGTTAAATGAAAAAAAAATCTTAATTTACCTGCAGCTGCCTACAAGCAGTCTGTGCAATGTTTTCTCTAACATTTCTTTTATTTTTGCTTCATGGAAATGTCTGTGTGTATTTGGCACAGTTTTTCACACTGTCTGGTTGTCTGAGGTATTACTCCAGCAGCCATTCATGTTTAAAGGCTGAATCTGTTAAACAGTGGTATACAGAACTGGTGTGTTTATATTATATTACGTTGCACAGGCAGTGGAAACAGGGACAGGTATCCCGGGATGAGTACAGGGACACTGCCAGGATGTGTAGGGATGAAGTCAAGAAGGTCAAGGCATGGCTGAATGCAAAGAATAATAGGGTTTCTAGAGGTAAGTCAGCCAGAAAGGAAGGTCAAGGAAAGTGTACTCCCCTTGATGAGCAAGACTGGCAAACTGTCAACAATGGACGAGGAGAAGGTTGAGGTTCTCAATGACTTCTTTGCCTCATTGGCAAAGAGAGACTGGCAGTTTCTCTTCCCTCACCTCTCAAGGTGATGGACTACCAGACAGGGATTGGAGGAGCGAAGTCCCTCCCACTGTTAGAAAAGATCAGGTTCGAGACCACTTGAGGAACCTGAACATACACAAATCCATGGGACCTGATGACTTGCATCCCAGAGTCCTGAGGGAACTGGCTGTGATGTAGTTGCCAAACCACTCTCCATGATATTTGAAAAGTCATGGCAGCCAGGTGAAGACCCCAGAGACTGGAAAAAGGGAAACATTCCACCCATCCTTAAAAAGGTAACAAGGAAGACCCTGGGAAATACTGACCTGTCAGCCTCACCCCTGCTCCTGGGAAGATCATGGAACAGATCCTCCTAGAAGCTGTGCTAAGGCACATGGAGGACAAGGAGGTGATTTGAGACAACCAGCACGGCTTCACCAAGGGTAGGTCCTGCCTGACCAACCTAGTGGACTGTTATGATGGAGCAACCACATCAGTGGACAAGGGAAGAGCTACCGGTGTTGTCTATCTGGACTTCTTTCTGTAAGGCCTTTGATACGGTCCCCCACAACATCCTTCTCTCTAAATTGGAAACATATGCAGTTGATGAGTGGACTGTTGGGTGGATGAGGAATTGGCTGGACTGTGGCATCCAGAGGTAGTGGTCAATGGCCCGATGTCCAGATGGAGATCAGTGACGAGTGGTATCCCTCAGGGGTCTGTACTCGGTCAAGGACTCTTTAATATAGACAGTGGGATTGAGGGCTCCCTCAGTGAGTTGGCAAATGACACCAAGCTGAGTGGCGTGGTTTACATGCCTGAGGGACAACACGCCATCCCAGAGGGGCTTGGACAAGCTCGAGGAATAGGTCCGTGTGAACCGCATGAGGTTCAACAAGGCCAAGTGCAGGGTCCTGCACCTGGGTCAGGGCAACTCCTGGTTACCAATACAGGCTGGGGGATGAAGGGATTGAGAGCAGCCCGGCCGAGAAGGACTTGGGGGGACTGGTGGATGAAAAGCTGGGAATGAGCCAGCAATCAGCGCTCACAGCCCAGAAGGCCAACTGTATCCTGGGCTGCATGCAAAGAAGCATGGCCAGCAGGTGGAGGGATATGATTCTACCTCTCTACTCTGCTCTGTCGAGACCCTACCTGGAGTCCTGTGTCCAGCTCTGGAGCCCTCAGCACAGGAAAGACATGGACCTGTTGGAGAGGGCCACAAACATGATCCGAGAGGTGGAACACTTCTCCTCTGAGGACAGGTTGAGAGAGTTGAGGTTTTTTAGCACCTTTTTCTGATTCTGTGAATAGTCTAACAATGTTCACATTGTTTGGAGTGTTTAATAAGTACAAATGACCTTATTTTTGACATCTCAGTGTCAATAGTACTGTATGATGGGGATGAAGCTTTAGTATTTCAGTCACTAGCTGTTAGCATCAAAAAAAACTTAAGAATTTTCTTCTGCATCTTGTGTAGATCTCAGTCCACCCAGAAAACATGTTTATCCCACAGATGGTCATGTAGAAGAAAAACCTGCCTCTTTCTATTTGCATTTTTCAGTAATGATCTGTCGATATACTGTTCTCTGAAGCAGTGTGGCTGGCATCCCTAAATTAAGATCCCTAATGTTTAAATTTAAATTAGCAACAAGGTTTGTGTTATTGCTAGAAAGTGGTGATCCTTGTATATTTTTTGCCCAGTGAGAGTACACAAGTATCCTCTATAAGACAACTGATCACTCTTTAAGTGGCATGAAGAAGGCTTATGCAATCAGAAATCAGAGAATCCAAAGAAACACAGAATCATAGAATCTTTGGGTTGGAAGGAACCTGTAAAGGCATCTAGTCCAATCTCCCTGCATTGAGCAGGGACATCTTCAACTTGACCACCTCCCTTGACTGGCTGGACACACTTTTGATGCAGCCCAGGATGGCTTTCTGGGCTGAAATTGCACATTGCTAATACTCAGTTTTTCATCCACCAATATCCCAAAATCCTTCTTGGCAGGGCTGCTCTCAATTCACACAGGCTGTATCCAGGTTTGAGTTCACTCCGATGCAGGTACAGGACCTTACAGTTGGCTTTGTTGAACGTCATGAGGTTCTCACCCACTGCTCTAGCCTGTAAAGGTCCCTCTGTTCGGCACCCCTTCTCTGTAGAGTATCAATGACACCACTCAACTTGGTGTCATGCACAAACTTGCTGAGGGTGTGCTTGGTCCCACTGCCCATGTCTCCAACAAAGATGTTAAATAATACTGGTCCAGTAATACTGATCCCTGAGGGACACCACTTGTCACTGGTCTCCACTTGGACATGGAGCCATTGACCTCAAATCTTTGAGTGTGACCATCCAGTCAATTCTTTATTCACTGAGTGCTCTGTCCATCAAATCCATGCCTCTGCAATTTAGAAACAAGGATTTTGTGCAGGACAGTGTCAAATGCTTTGCACAAGTCCAGGTAGATGACGTCAGCTGTTCTTCCCTTATCCCCCAAGGCTGTAACACCACTGTAGAAGGCCATCAAATTTGTCAGGCATGATTTGCCCTTAGGAAAGCCATGTTGGCTGTTGCCTTTTCTGCACAAATGCTTCTCACCATTTGTTATTTGAATCAGAAATAGTATGTTCATGACATAGTCTTGCACCACTTATTACTCTTAAATTATAAATCATTGGCTTATGTTTAATTTTGAACCTACTGAAAACAATATTAATTTTGATGAGAGGATTATGTAACATATATTCCATTATACAAAAATGCTGCCTACAAGAGAACAAGTGCTTCTTATTTCCTCTACACTGTTCTTAAAATAATTATTTTTTTCAATTATTTGACATTTTATTATGGTACTAGTTAGATTTTGGAGTTATTTCCTTTGCCATGCTGCATCGTTCTTGAAGGTTCATTCAGTGATTCTTTGGCTTTTCTCACAGGCTTCCTTAAAATAGTTAAATTTCAAAAATTAAATACAGATTAAATGACAACCAAACCAACAATCCAGAAGCTTGGTGACCCAATGATGAAAATATACAACTAGTAATCTCCAGAATGGATGTCATACACATGACCTGAATACCCTTGACAGATGAGAGTTATATTTTGCTTCTTATTGGATCATCTGTCATTAACTCATCTCTAACCTGTAACTGCTGTTTCTCATGCTTACTTTGCTCTGCAGCGATCTGTTCAGATAGTAAGGTGGGTAAGCATTGGAGGATGGGTTCATCCTATGTCTCCCAGGAGTTAAGGGGGAAAATTACTATGAAAGAGATTCCAAGTCTTTCAGGTAATTATCTAGGTGGGCAACCCTTTTAAAAAGGAAGTTTTCATTTTTGAGGAGAAATCATGACAGCATGACAACAGGAAAATGACTCTTGGCAAAGAGGAAAAAGGAAGAGGTGAGAGATGAACATGTCTTCCTTATTACTTCTCTATTTTTTTCTTTTCCCTCTCCTTCTCCTTTTCCTTCTCCTCCTCCTCCTGGAAAGCAATGGTTTGTTAGGTGGGATATTCTAAGTCCTCTGAAATTACAGTAGGCACCTAAATCAATTAGACAACTTTTCAGTAAGATGAAGGTAGAATGGAAATAAAATTATTTATTTTCAGCATCAAAAATAGAGAACAAAGAAATATTTCTTTAAGGCTAAATGAAGTAGTGAAACTACATCACAACACTAATACTCTTTACATATTAGAAAGGTCTTTTTGTCCCTTATCCAGATGATCTTTTGCTTTCTCCTGGCCAAATCCTGTTGTGGGTTTCAGTCTTGTGTATATTTCATATCACAGTTTACTACTCTTTGTGAGATCATAACTCAAACAACTCTCCCATTAGCAAGAGTTTCTGTCAGACAAGACTTTCAGGAGGTTATTCGCAGATAGTACATTTTACGACTTCTTTGCTTTCATAGGTAATCCCTCTGCTGTAGTATCCAGGAGGTCTAGACGGATTTAATTTTTCACCCTGAATCATTCTGTTCCCTATCTCCTTCCTTGCCATTAATAGAAATGTGGGTTTTTTTTGTTTTTTTTGTTGTTTTTTTTGTTCTGTTCTGTTCTGTTTTGTTTTAGTTTGGTTTGGTATAGTTTGGTTTAGTGGAATTATTCTCTCTTGAACCTGACTTTCAGTTATGGCCTTTTGAACCAACAAGGGATAAAATTCTCTCCTTTCTTGGCATTACTATATTTTTCCTGTTTTATTTATCTTCTGAATGCACCTTTTATTCTCTATCTGTGTCTACACTAAAAAATACACACACACAAAAGTAAAACACTCCCAGGAATTAAAAGAAAAAAACCCACCCTGCGTCAAAACAAACACATAAATAGTGTAAGTTTAAGTAGTTCATTATAGGCTTGTGATTTAGCTCAGACACAATGGCCACTAACCACCACTGATGAGAAAATGAACATGGGATAAGAGATATCCAAACACATGCACAACAGACCACAGATAAACTATCATCATCATTAACAATATCAGTATTAACAGACCTACAGGAAAGTTGTTTTACAAGAAGCTGGACCATCAATAAAATTTGATCAGCTTTTCTAAAAGTAAGTACATCTGTTCTATTTTTCCTGCTGTTTTAGTAGATGAAGTAGTCTAGTTAGGTGCTAATACCAATTCTTATTATTGTACAATGTAATAAATTTTTTCCACCTCTAAATGTGGTGTCTAGATGTTAGAAGGTATTTTACCTGTCAAGGAAATGGTTAAGTGGATGACAAAAATTGTATACTTCCTTGCTTAGTAAATGACTAAGGGAGGGAAGGTAAATGAAATGGTCCTTGATGGAATTTATTTATCAGATTTGTCCTTCAATAAAAACTAACGATTGGAAAAGTGATCTTTTTAGCTATGGACACCTTTGTCTGCTACAAGCAAAAGTCATTATTCCATATTACTCTTATTAGATCTATCCATCCTGCTTTAATGCAAAAGTCACATAGGCAAGACTGTCAAGTGTAGTTCAGATTATTTTTTATTGGGTTTAGTAGTCTTTAAAAGACAGCTCTAATTTTGGAGCTCAAAACTAATAGTGACCTTTTATTTCAAGGATTTTTGAATGCAATGAGCACATTTATTAATATTAATCCCAGGTTGCTCTTATGTGAATTCCCCCTACTGAGATTTACAGCAACCCAACAACTATGACCTTACTTTAAGATTTAAAAAACCCCTCAGCTGCTTTATTAATGATAAGAATTTGAAAAAAAAAAAAGAAAATAAGAACTTGTTTAGTATTTTATTTATTTCTTAGAGATTCAATGAAATATAAAATACAGTTGTATTTTCTAAAACACAAATGTTGTGATGTTCTTTTGTAAATTCCATACTCAGCTACAGGGTCAAATAATGCAAAAAATTGAGTCATGAATATTTTCATGAAAAATATTGACAAGATTATCCGACTTAGTTCTTGAGGTCATAAACAAATGTTATTTACAGTTTATAAGTGACTTGGATGGTCACCTGGAATTAGTTAACATGCTCACAATTCCCAACTCTTTCACTTACTTTGCTACAGTTACGACTTTCACAGGAATGCATGTGTTCTTTGTTTATTCTTATTTACTACTTTTCTGGTTAAAATGACTATGTTTCATCTGTAATGAAGTAGAAAATTTAATTCACAGTCTTTCTGCTGAGAGTGCAAACTAGATAAAACATGGTAAATTAAATAACTAACTCCTTTCCTGAGTTTTTTGTCAAGTACTTGGCTATAGGAGACCGTCTGAGCATAATAGCAAGTCTAACATGGACTTTGGGTTTTGTTTCTGACTGTGTCTGGTACTGTTTTCATGTTTCTTAAAAGCATCTTCTTTATCATGAAGGATAGTACTTGTCATGAAGCAACATGAAGCAACATGAGGAAAAGCAGTGACTAGATTAGATTACAGAAATAATATTAGAATAAAAACATTGTTTCATTTTTTAACATGGGAAATATTTTAAATGGAAGAAGAAGGTGGAAGTCTTCAGACTTGGAAATGAGAGAAGGCACAACTGATGCTTAGTTTTGGAATTCTGAGTGTTTTGTAAGATATGATTTAACAAAATAAGATTTGTCCCCTTGTATCTTGGTAATGAACATAACTGATCTGTTGAACTTGGAAGGCTACAAGAATGCAGTTAATACTGAGTTACTAAGATCAAAAAAGAATCAAAGATCATGAGAACATGTTTGTTACTATAGATTTCAGTGTACAAAACCCAAAATAATAAGATTATTGATTATGCCAGGTCCAAATTTTTCACAAAGTAAGGAGTGAAAAACATAATCTAGCAGAAGGAATCTCGTCAGTGGCTATTTGAGGTATCATGGTTTCATGATTGCTATCTGCCCTTATGGATGTTGTACATTTAAATTCTGTTAAAAGCAGTATTATTCATTTTGTGGATACAGGTGGGCAGGGGTATTGTGTCTCATAAGGAATTAAGAACTTACTAATGGCTAAGCAAGCATAGAGTCAGCAATCGTCTCCTGTGGTAGATGAGGACCACTGATGATTTGCTGTTGGGATAGGGAGTGACGTAAGATGTTCTTGGCTTCACAAGAAACAGTTGGAAGTCTACTCGTGCATAAGGAGCAGACAAAGGACTTAAATTTGAATGAACTCCAAAGTTGGTCTGGATTTAAATTTAGTGTCATGCAATAAAACCTTCAGTGAGAACTAGAGGCTGCAGCTTTGAACAGTTTCAGTCAGCCTGTTTATAGAAGTTTATGGAGGAAGATAAATCTTGTATCTCTCATTTAATGCTAGCTTAAATGAATATTTGGGATATTTTCCTTTCATTTCTCTTCAGTCACAGCTACAAACTCTTCAGGTACATTGTCTGCTCTTTATTTGGTACATAAATATCTTTATTTGCTATTAGACTAGTTTTGAAAATGGTTTTAGTGTGGGGAAATCTGAAAGCATTTAATCCATTTTGGAGTGTCTATTCCAAAAACAAAAGCTTTTGGATGCTTTTGACATGACCACCGATCCATCATATATTCCCCCAAGTATCTAAGCAGTGAAAAGGACTGCATCTTGCTGCCTGGACTGTTTTACATCTTGCTGAATGGGCTTTTCTGTGAGCTAGACACAAGAGCATCTGTGAGGAAGATATATCTTCAAGTATCCATTAGACAGAAAATCTCTCCATCGTGTGGCAAAATAGTGGGCAACATGCCCGAAGCTTGAGGGTCCCAAGGGACATATCACAACTCAAGATAATAACTTCATTAACTAAATTAGGGGAATACTATGTGATTTAGGTAACCAATTACATATTATCGAACAATGCAGCAAACAACTAAAGCAGCACTCTTAAATTATTCCAAATATATCCATATAAAGTATAGAGTTCTTACTGAATGCATTATTACAAATCAGTCTGGGGAAAGTATACCAAGAGAAAAAATAGAAACTGTTTTTAATAGAACTGAAATTGTTCCTTAAGAATAGTTTTCCTTTGTGTTTATGGAACAATCAACATAATCTCTAGAAAGATTTCCCTTTTTGGGGCAAATTTTTTCTATCATTTCTCTCCAGCTACACAGTATTTGTAATTTGCTATATATTATTCACATGTATGCACATATCATCTACATGGTGAAGACAAACAAAGATGTGATAAATTGAACTAATTCTGATTTTTGATTTAAATTCTCAACCCCAGTAGACATTATCATTTTAATAAGATGTATAAAACAAGGAAATAAATATTTTTTTGTCCCAAATGTGGAATGAATTATTTCCTTTTCTCACACAAATATGGGCTTTCCTTCTACAAAGTACAGGGGAACAGAAGAATGTCTAATTTACAATCTAGTAGTAAAAGGAAATAAACTCCAATCTTTGCCAGAAATGATTTTTTTCCCCTCTAATTTTCAAAGATTCTGTTCTAAGTGTGGATATAGTACAGATAACCTTATTTTTAGGCAATCTGAAAAACAGAGGGAAAACAATAAAAGTTTTCACTTTTCCATACATCCTCATGCAGAAATCTTGTACAGTCGATAAAAGAGACACTTGGTGTTAAAGGTGGAAACAAGGTATTTTATCTTAAATATATTTTAAAAAAACTCTTTAAAATGAGCATAGTTTTCCAGTAAAATGTTTAATACATTCCAGTATCACAGCCAGACACTGTAACTTTTATATAGTTGTCTCTCCTTAGAGTCCCAGCCAATGAACAACACAAAAAGATGAAATACAGAGCAAAAAGAACCCTCAACCAATAGCTACATTACTGCATACTGTGGCGTGCAAGTGATGAGTTACGTGACATCCCAAAGTAATGTTGGTACTTTATATTAACAATTTACATTTCCAAATGCGTATATACTTCAGCATGGTGTACAGGCACTGCTGCTTCAACCTGGTTTGCAAGTATGCGTTTCATTTTTTAATTAATGACCAATTTTAATAAATTCAACAGAAGAACATGCATATTTGAAATGAAGAATGTCTTTTTGAGCTTTGCTGTGCAGGAAAGGTTGCCCAGACCACTGCAGGATCAAGCCCACAGAGACAATTTAATACAGAGTTATTAGAGCAAGCATTTATAAATTACTGTGTCAAAGCTATATGCACTTTTTCATTGGTGGGATAAAGTGAGTGATATGTAAATAATAGTTTTGTAGTGATCATTTTAGCGGTATTTAACTTTCAACAAGTGAAACATGTTTGTTTGAATATCTTGATCTTTGCAGGACAGCTTAGTAACATGCATTTTCTTTACGCTGTTCCTCAAATTTAAAGCAAGTGCAACAGGGAAGGGGAATAGAGGACATTTTCTAACCAAATAAAAGCCAATTCCTTATTTGTTATTTTTCTTAGATTCTACATATGTAAGATTAAATTGTTATGTTTGTCATTACCTGTTAACCATGAGATTCCAAATACCAGGTTTACAGAGATTATTTTTTTTTTTTAAACAGTAAGAATTGTTATTCACCAGCTTGCTTAAATCACAGGATTCACTGTACTTGTCACTTTGTTATCTGCTTCCAGAGCTGAGTGGATAAAGTATCTCTCAAAAGAGTTAAAACATCTCTGGCCCACACAGAAAGTATCACAGCCTCTGGTTACAATAGTTCAAACTATTCACGTTAATAAAAAATTGTAACATCTTTGCTTGCCTATCACTTCCAAAACTTGTGAATCATTTTGTATTCCACTAAAATCCACCTACTTTCAGTAAGAAATGTAGACTTTTTTCAAACCTGTAAAATATGGCAAGAACTGAAGAAAAACAGGGCACACAGCTGCAAGCATGAGAAACACTTTTTGTCCAATTATAATTTCTAGGACAGGCCGACAATTCAAGGAATATTCACATTCTTTACAAAAAGGTCAGTGAATCTGAAACAAATTAATCCAAACTCCATTTTGCCTGCTATCTGCATCCTCTTTTAATGACTTTTAGGATTGCAACTCGTGCACGTATTACTGCAAGTTAATTGGAAAAAAAAAAAAGGTGTGGGGCAGCTAATATTAGCAGGTGGATTGCTTACTTTGGAAAATATTTTGAACTACATTCATTTGAATAGTGAGCTAATATTGCTCTAGACAGCACATATACTGCCAACAAAAAAGTTAGGTGTTCTTCAGGTATTTAAGAATAAGGTCTGTGTTTCTGTATGTTCCTATTTCATTAGACTAAAATATCTTCAAATAAGAAAAAAATGTCGGTCATGTGAAAACTAACTGTAAAGTTAGTTCAGCAAATTCAGCTTAGGACCCGGAAAATCCTTAAAGAGCTCCCCAGAGTTTTCCAGCTGGCTGTTTTGAAGTCCCAAAGGAAACATTTAATGGGTAGAAGTAATTTGATATTTGACTTCTGACCTCCACTTTTTATTCCCTGCCACGTCACATCATGATATCTTCAGAAAGATTTTCACAATTGAAAAAAAGCACACTACAGATCACCCATAGTCTATTGAACAAGTTGTGGGTGGCAAAACATACTTCTATCAGAATATTTAAAAGTCTTTGATAAAACAGTGAAATATTCTGAATAGTTAATATGCAAACAAAACCACTTTTAATGTCCAGAAAGTGTTTGCTGTCTAGAACTCTTGGGAGCAATAAATTAAACATTAAATGAATACAAGATACTAGATTCCATTTACGTCAGTGTTTTTCTACACATGTTGATATTTAGCAGGAGTCTTTAAGCATATTGTACATTCCTTGAGGAGAATTTTAAAGGATTAAAAAGCATTTTCTTTCAGCAGAGTTATACTAAGTTTGTATGAGCTGCCAATCAATGAAACTTCATGATTCAGATTTGTTGTCACTTGGTATGAGTTCTAGCTTTCTCCTTGATGCAAAACATCAGAAAACTTGACAAAGTACAGAAAAATGAGCATGAAGAAGGTAAGGTGACCAGTTTTCAGAGACAAGTAGAATATTAAAAGACCCATTTCCAGACAAAAACCAGTTTGAAAAGATGGCTGATATCGATGAGTTACTATTCATAGAATCACAGAATCATAGAATCTTAGGGTTAGAAGGGGCTTTTTAAATTCATCTAGCCCAAAGCCCCTGCAGTGAGCAGGGACATCTTCAAATACATCAAGTTACTCAGAGCCCTGTCCAACCTAACCTTGAATGTTTCCAGCGATGGGGCATCTACCTCCTCTCTGGGCAACCTGTCCCAGTGTTTCATTGGCCCCACTGTGAAAAATTCCTTCCTTAGACCTAGTCTAAATCTACCCTCTTTTAGTTTAAAACCATTGCCCCTTGTCCCACTTCTACAGGCCCTGCTAAAAAGGCTGTCACCACATTTCTTATGAGCCCCATTGAAGTACTGGAAGGCTGCAGGAAGGTTTCCCTGGAGCCTTCTCTTCTCCAGGCTCAACAAACTCTCATAGCCTTTCCACAGAGGACAGCTGTTCCATGCTGCTGATCATTTTTGTGGCCCTCCTCTGGACC
Source organism: Phaethon aethereus (assembly GCF_964289735.1). Classification (NCBI taxonomy): domain Eukaryota; kingdom Metazoa; phylum Chordata; class Aves; order Phaethontiformes; family Phaethontidae; genus Phaethon; species Phaethon aethereus. The sequence goes on along the minus strand of NC_138577.1, from coordinate 63,480,541 downwards.
CTCTCCAACAGGTCCATGTCTTTCCTGTGCTGGGGGCTCCAGAGCTGGACACAGGACTCCAGGTAGGGTCTCGACAGAGCAGAGTAGAGAGGTAGAATCATATCCCTCCACCTGCTGGCTATGCAGCCCAGGATACAGTTGGCCTTCTGGGCTGTGAGCGCTGATTGCTGGCTCATTCCCAGCTTTTCATCCACCAGTCCCCCCAAGTCCTTCTCGGCCGGGCTGCTCTCAATCCCTTCATCCCCCAGCCTGTATTGGTAACCAGGAGTTGCCCTGACCCAGGTGCAGGACCCTGCACTTGGCCTTGTTGAACCTCATGCGGTTCACATGGACCTATTGTCGAGCTTGTCCAAGCCCCTCTGGGATGGCGTGTTGTCCCTCAGGCATGTAAACCATGCCACTCAGCTTGGTGTCATTTGCCAACTCACTGAGGGAGCCCTCAATCCCACTGTCTATATTAAAGAGTCCTTGACCGAGTACAGACCCCTGAGGGACACCACTCGTCACTGATCTCCATCTGGACATCGGGCCATTGACCACTACCTTCTGGATGCCACCATCCAACCAATTCCTCATCCACCCAACAGTCCACTCATCAACTGCATATGTTTCCAATTTAGAGAGAAGGATGTTGTGGGGGACCGTATCAAAGGCCTTACAGAAAGAAGTCCAGATAGACAACACCGGTAGCTCCTCCCTTGTCCACTGATGTGGTTGCTCCATCATAACAGTCCACTAGGTTGGTCAGGCAGGACCTACCCTTGGTGAAGCCGTGCTGGTTGTCTCAAATCACCTCCTTGTCCTCCATGTGCCTTAGCACAGCTTCTAGGAGGATCTGTTCCATGATCTTCCCAGGAGCAGGGGTGAGGCTGACAGGTCAGTATTTCCCAGGGTCTTCCTTGTTACCTTTTTAAGGATGGGTGGAATGTTTCCCTTTTTCCAGTCTCTGGGGTCTTCACCTGGCTGCCATGACTTTTCAAATATCATGGAGAGTGGTTTGGCAACTACATCACAGCCAGTTCCCTCACGACTCTGGGATGCATTCTCCATCCTGCAAATTTTGTTAGAAGACCTTGTGGGTTTTGGGTTGTTACGATTGAAAGACAAACATTTTAAAGTCTTTGCTTACAATGTTGTAAATGAAGAATGGTAAATTTAAATATATTTTTCTTCTTAGACACTTTGCTTCCACCTTTTTTTTGCTTTGCTTTTCTTCCAGTATGATCTCAAACATAACTGGATGGATGGTTAATGTGCTGATTAAAAGTAAACTTTAATAGTTTAATCAGAATTTTCAATTGAACCAAGAAACTGTAAAGAGAAGTAGTAAAATCTTTAGTTTTAGCAACTGGAATATAAAAAATAAGTTAGCTGTTTCAATAAAAAGATAGCTATTCCATGTCGTTATTACAAGTTGTCACTCATGACGGATTCTTTGTCTGAGAAATATCTAAATATTACTGCGTTTGATTTAACAATATTAGTGGTCAAACTGTATTCTTATAGTTCGCATTACTTTTCATACAACATTGACAAATTGTTCCTTACACAACCTATAATTCAGTCATGTTTGCTTTAATGCTACAGCCATTTATGTCTCTGTCTTGAAATTTGACATTTACGTATGCAATTCAGTAAGGCTCGTAAGCACATCCACTTTTCAGTATGTTACTGAGAAGGTACTTACACTGTTCTGGTTTTGAGATTTCAGACCTGCTACTGAAATCCTAATACAACGTCGTCTTTCAAAAGGACAAAATCTGCAGGTATAGGCATATTTGCTAAAATTATTGACTTCAAGTTTCTTACTATAAGAGTTTTAGTCAAGAGAGTGTCAGTGAGGTCACATAAGAGATTCTCTACATGTTTTGAATCACTGCCTCGTGTTTCATGTGCAGTCCACAGCTACTAGCTCTAACAATGAAAACTGGATTAAGAAATTTTCCTTGAGAGTTTGTACCCAGGCATCCTTTTGCATTGTGTAATGAGTCTGATCTTTTCAGTTACTTGCTAAATGTACTAAATATACTAAAGACATTTTTATGAAACAGAGCATAGCAAATTCACTACGATTCTGTGGTAGTAAGCTGAACACCTGGGATACACTTACCTACAAAATATACACTTATGTAGAACCATCTCACTAAAAAGAATACAGAGAGCATTCAATCTTTTGTTTCTTTTTAATCCCACTTACTGATCTACAAAGTTTATTATATGTTGAGACTGGTAATTAAATAATTGGATTGCAATCATGTTTCTTTTCTATATAATTATAGCTTTGATCAGTGTGCCACTTTTTGAAGTTTACTAAAATATTTATTTCATTTTCAAATGAGATGTAACAAATGTTTCTAATTAAGGGTACTGTAAGTTTTGAAAAATATGGGTTTCTTCAGAAAATACTGATTAATTAAAACTACCATTTACCTTATTCAGGCTATTCTGACAAACCTCCTAATTTAATTAAATGGATTGTAATTTTTTCTGTTTTGACATATTCAACAAAGAATTTGCCTTTCATTTGGAAACAAACTTTCTTTTGGTTATTAATTGATTTTTATTATTTTATTTGGAAAGCTAAAATCTAAATGAAATATATCTGTTGAGCAGATCTGATTCTTTGAAATGTTAAAAAAAAATTGAAATTTTGCTTCTTTTAAATCTTACTTATAGTTCAGTTCATACTCTGAAGATCTAGACTGCAGAAAGTAACTTAAACACTCTGTCCATGTGTACCACATGGCGATAGTTAGGTACCCTTAGTACAACAGTGTTGCTTATTTAACAACAGATTCTATGCCTTTACACCTAAATACAGTTACGAAAGTGTCTTAAAGGATTCTGTAGAAGTAGACAAGATTCCACTATACTGAACTATACTATTTGAATTTGTTTAATTTGTTTAATATTTGCTAAAATCTTCTCTCGGGCAAAAATCTTTGTTTAACATTTATTGTCAAATAATATATGACCATATACAGTCCATTATGGTCCATATTGTTAACATTTACTTGAAGTGCTCACATAAATAAAGAAAACCCTTCAAAAGTTTTAATAAGAAATAATAAATCTAGTTTTTATTCAGGAGAAATTTTTATTCACTTCAACAAAAAATGCACTTTACCACTGAACCCCTTGCTCAATTTGCATGTTTTTATAAGAATTTGGGTATTAATCCATGCTCTGGCCCTTCCCTTATCCCATCAACATCCACCTATCAATCAATGCCATCCCAAATTTCCCAGATCGAGCTCCTCTACACACAGTTTATGTAAAAAAATTTCCTGGAAAAAATAAAGGAAAGGAAGAACAATTCTTTGCCAAACTCTATCATTTCCTTCAATGACAGTTTTAATTTGTATTTGAAGGTCCAGAGTCATATAAAAATACCAATACTGTCTTTAGCTTATACATTTTTCATAAAAAGACTTCCTCTTCTGTAGACAGAAAGAGACTGTACTGAATTAGTATAATATTCAAAGCAAATTCCTTATACAACTGGAAAAAATCTGACCTTAAGGACAATGCATAGACCAAAAGGAAATGGTTTTGTCCTCAAAGTTTTGCAGCTGTAAAAATAGAAACATAGCTAATTATTATTCTAAGTGTCAGGATTTTTAATGTATAATCAGAGTTTATGTAACAAATAGGTAAGCTCTACGTGTGAGATAGATAGGAACCTAGAACAACAGTTAAAGAAAAACAGCCCATTTTGATCATGAACAATCTGTTTGTTTGTATCACATAGTTGTAGTCCAACCAGACAAGATATATTTCAAGAACAGAATTTTCATGAAAAGTATAGCTGTACTTGAGTTTGCAACAGTTATCCGCCCTTTTCAAATGAGATTTTTACAATTCCCATGCAAACAGTCTTCCTATTTACAATCAGCTTGTTGAAGGTCTTGGGGAAATATAGACCTCAAAAAATCTACAAGACAGCACAAGCATCTGATTAAAAAAAAAAAAATTTATTTTATTTTATTTTATTTTATTTTATTTTATTTTATTTTATTTTATTTTATTTTATTTTATTTTATTTTTAAGAAAACTTGTTTAAAATTAAGCCAGATCCTCACCCTTCTGGAAATCTTACACATCACAGAATCCCAGACAATTTGTAGGAGACTTTCAGAAGAAAGGCATTCCAGTGCTGTCACTCAGTAGGATTTTTTTGTTATTTGTTTTATGAGCACAAAGAATAACCGTGTTTGTAGGTATCTTGTTGCAACTGAAATTTGCTAGGACAAGAAATATGAGATTTTTTTCTGTATCTGTCTAACTTATGAGCCCAGCCAACAGAGTCACTAATCTTATTTATCCCTCTCACTTTTCTTTTTATTTTTCTTGTAACTCTATATCAGGAGCAATATTCAAAGTATTAACTCTGAGAACAGTTCTGTAGCATAAACACAATATTTATATTTTATATTTAATATTTTATATTGTATACGTTATAGTTTATAGTTTATATGTTGTATATTGTATTTTATATTTAGTAATTAATTGTTTCAGAGCATAAAGCAGTGCAATTTTTTTTAAAGCCTGGTTTATTACACTACTACAGTCCCTTTTGCCTATTTGTAGAAAAATGCATCCATGTAATATACAGGAGAAATTAAAATACTTCTTTTTGATTTGATGGTGCAGTCCCATCACACCACAGTAATATCAGCCATCTTCAGCTCAAATCCTGGACTGAAGAAAACAGGTAGGTTGTGTTGGGGAGTGGGGAGGAAGAAAGAAAAAAAGAAGAGTGTAATTCAGATACTTGGTTCCAAAGTCCAGCAAAAATTTGAGTGACAAATTTACATTTAATTCTTGCCTATCCTTTTTCTCCTGATTGAGACAAAAAAGGCTGTGAAAGAATATATATGTGACCAGGCATTAAAACCTATTCTGTTAGTTATTTATAATAGGATTAAGATTGTACATATAGCTGTAACTTGTTTCCTGATTTTTCAGTAACTGACTCTGAAGTTTAGAAATGGACAGAATTTTAAATTTTAAATAATTAACTAAAATACTACCAAAGTTACTAAAATACTGCCTGGAATACCACTGTTCACGGGTTGCTTTTGTGTGCTCACTGGAATATGTGAAAATGAAGTCTTAAGAAAAATGATTTTGGTAGCTTGCATTTGCCTTTGGTCATAAATAGTAACATGAGAACTTTGCAAATAAGTGTAAGAATCTTTCAAATTTCATTTGTTAAAGGTAACATAAGGAGTATTACCAGCTAGTGCAAGGAATGTACACCCAGGTCAGAACAAAAAAGAAAAAACTTGTTTGGTTACAAAACTTTCAGAGATGATTTTGCTAAGTGTAGTATTACCAGTTTAGTGATTTTGTTTACTTCTTGATTTTTTGTATCTATATTTTAACAGGGTTCTTTACCAGAAATGGGTTTAAGACATTTCTGGTCAAGAATGAGGAAGATGCAAATTCAAACTATTTGCACCATTCCTCAAATGTCACCATAAAAAGAAGGGAAACACAGTAACATGATGTATACAAGAAAGCCTGAAAATAAGTCTATTTAGGGAGAAAGGTGAAGTTATATCTTATCATACTAAACTTGAAAGTTTTCTTTTTTTTCAGGATCTGTCCTACTCAGAAAAACATAAGCGCATACTTGTCTTCAAATCATAACATTACAGATACAATTAAAGATTATTTTAAAATAATGATGTCTTCCTGAATCTAAGCAAAAATTTCAATTTTCCTCATATGAAACAAATCACCAGCACATTCTGATATCAGTCTGGGATGTTACATATTGAATTGCTGTCCCTCATTTCCACTAAGAGTCCACCTACTTACACTATTAGGAAATAAAGTTCTTCAGTACTTTTCAAGAATTCAGGTCTTAGGTTGCATTTCCAATGCTTCCTGTGAATGGAGAAATCTGAGACTACTCAGGTCCTGGGAGTTTAATAGGTTTTACTTTTAAGTGAATTCAATTTCTTAGGCCATTATATTAAGTAGAAATCCAGATTTTTTTTCAACATTGGAAAACACACAATGAACTTATAAAGTGTGTAACAAAATTGTATTAACACTTGTAATTAGGAATTCCACTGCAGAAGAAATCCTTATGATTACTGCTTCTGTGAAAAACAAAGTATCTTGAAAATATTTAAAGCTGAAATCTCTCCATCACTTGCAAAATTTAAATGCAAAATTAAATTGTATTTTAAGAAAATTATCTCACTAACAGATAAAAATGAAGACTTACAAGTAAAATGTGTCATTTTGAAATAAATTTGATTTTTAAAAATTTTTATGAAAAGCATAACAAAGAATTGTCCCTTTGAAATCTAAATTTGTTTGTCTTGCTCTAAGTATGTAATAAAATTAAAGAGATAATAAAACAGGAAAAACTTGTTATCTACAGGATTCTAATTATGTGCAATTGCACACACACCTCTTTTACTTTATCAGCTTAGTTCTGTTTGTTCTCTAATATCACTACTCTTTGGTCAAAATATACCAGCTTTTTAAAACAACTTTTCAATAAACTTTATTCTTTTAATTCCTTTGTTTCCATAGTGCGGAACTTAGTGATCAATCAAAACTTGTTAGTTTAAATGACTTATAAGTTAAAAACTTGTTAATTAAAAGATTAAACTTGTCATTTTTCATCTCAATAGTGATCCATGCAGACATATTACATACCTGTTTTTCATTTTAGCATTTATGTTTCACAGAATAATGAGTTAAGTTTAATCAATGAAGCTCTTGTGTAATACTTTTCTCATTTACTCATATTTACTCATAGAGTGACATATTTAGGAAAAAAACCCTATGATGCTATAGAGAGGAGTCAGTGATGTGATGGTATCACTGACTATTAAAGCCTGTCACCTTTGCTGTATTCTGAGTGTTTGTAAATTGAGCAGTATAACAAATTCCCTTTGGAAAATACGGAAGAAGAATAAACTCTTTTTTTAATACAAGTGAAAAGAGAGAACAGACAAATTTGACCAATTTATATTAAAAAATGCAAAAAAACAGAGGGAGTTTTTGAGGGAAATTTAGTGCTTTCCCTCATTTTGTCTGTATTTCACATTTTGAACAGTAGACTATTTGTTTTATCAAATGTGAACCATTTGGTTTTGTTTATTTATTGAGTAGCTCAACTACTCATAGACCATTTTTACATCTCAGTACATTTCCTGACCGTCGTGGTTTAGCCCCAGCCGGCAACCAAACACCACGCAGCCGCTCACTCACTCCCCCTCCCGCAGTGGGATGGGGGAGAGAATTAGAAAAAAAACCTCGTGGGTTGAGATGAACACCGTTTAATAGGACAGAAAGAGAGAATGAAACAATAATAATACCAACAAAGGAATGTACAAGAACAAGTGATGCCCAATACAGCAATTGCTCACCACCCGGCGATCGACAGCCCGTCCCCGAGCAGCAATTTCCGCCCCCCGGCCAACTCCAGTTTATGTACTGGGCATGACGTCATATGGTAGGGAATACCTCTTTGGCCAGCCTGAGGCAGCTGTCCCGGCTGTGTCCCCTCCCAGCTTCCCGTGCATCCCCAGCCTGCTCACTGGACTGTCCTTGACTGCTCAGCAACAACCCAAAATATCAGCACATTATCAACAGTTTCTCATCCTAAATACAAAACATAGCCTCATGCTAGCTTCTCTGAAGAAAACCAGCTCTATCCTGGCTGAAACCAGGACAGTATCCACCCCTTATTCCATACCATTTACATCATGCCCAGGTCTTACACTTTTCAATACATTCCAATTATTCATTATTACTCTTCCTGTCTTTTAATATATACACACAGATTTCATTTTCTTAGTCCATGGGCCATCACTTTAAAATGTCTGTGGAGTTCATTCAGCCCATGACTCCAGGCTTCATGCATCATAGCAGTCTCTCAGGGCAGGGGAGATGGTATGTGGTGTTGGATTGTCATCTGGCACGGTCCATGTCCATGATCTGCAGGTCAAAGATGTCAATCTTGAGGGAATTGATGGGCGCAAGCTGCGGAAGCCAGTTCTGGTTCCATCACCGCTGCACGTTGCTTGGTTTCAATGAAGCTCATTCCTCGTCCATCTGGGTGATTCTTACTGTAATACCATTGATATGGTAGACAGCAACCATAGTAGTAGTGTCATACTGTGTTGTGTAACAATGAACATAATACAATTCAAATAATTGACTATTTTCACCCAAAATCAAGTCTCCTTGAGGTACACATCGGACTTCCCCATCCTTCCACATTAGCCAGCAAGTGCACCCAGGTCCATGGGCAAAGGCAATCCCACAAATGGGTTTGCCTTTGCCTGAGGCAGGAGTAACCCAGACTGTCTTCCCTAGCATATTTCTCACATGCACCACAGGGACTTTATCCCCTTCTACAGTATGTAAAAGTTTTGATTGGGGAGGGCCAGCTCTATTAGTAGATCCCCTAGTGTTGACTAGCCAGATGGCTTTGGCTAAATGTTTATCCCAATGTTTGAATGTCCCATCACCCATTGCTCTTAGTGTAGTCTTTAACAGTCCATTGTATCGTTCAATTTTTCCAGAAGCTGGTGCATGATAGGGGATGTGATATACCCACTCAATGCCATGCACTTTGGCCCAGGTGTCTATGAGGTTGTTTCAGAAATGAGTCCCATTGTCAGACTCAATTCTTTTGGGGGTGCCATGTCACCATAAGAATTGCTTTTCAAGGCCCAAGATAGTGTTCCGGGCGGTGGCATGGGGCACAGGATATGGTTCCAGCCATCCTGTGGTTGCTTTCACCATGGTAAGCACATAGCGCTTGCCTTGGCGAGTTTGTGGAAGTGTGATATCATCAATCTACCAGGCCTCCCCATGTTTATATTTCAACCATCGTCCTTCACACCAGAGGGGCTTTAACCACTTGGCTTGTTTGATAGGAGAGCACATTTCACATTCATGGATAACCTGTGCAATAGCGTCCATGGTCAAGTCTACCCCTTGATCCCGAGCCCATCTGTATGTTGCATCTTTTCCCTGATGACCTGAGGTGTCATGGGCCCACTGGGATATAAATAATTCACCCTTATGTTGCCAGTCCAGATCCACCTGAGCCACTTCAATCTTAGCAGCCTCATCCACCTGATGGTTGTTTTGATGTTCTTCAGTGGCCCAACTCGGGTACGTGAGCATCTACGTGACGTACTTTTATGACCAGATTCTCTAGTCGGGCAGCAATATCTTGCCACAATTCAGCAGCCCAGATGGGCTTGCCTTTGCGTTGCCAGTTGCTCTGCTTCCATTGCTGTAGCCACCCCCATAGAGCATTTGCCACCATCCACGAGTCAGTATAGAGTATTGGCCATTTTTCTTGTTCAGCAATATCTAAAGCCAGCTAGATGGCTTTCACGTCTGCAAATTGACTTGATTCACCTTGTGTTTCAGCAGCTTCTGCGACTCGTCGTATAGGGTTCCATACAGCAGCTTTCCACCTTCGATGTTTGCCTACAGTATGACAGGACCCATCAGTAAATAGGGCATGTTGCCTTTCGTTCTCTGGCAGTTTATTATATGGTGGAGCCTCTTCAGCACATGCCACCTCCTCTTCTGGTGATATTCCAAAATCTTTGCCTTCTGGCCAGTCCATGATCACTTCCAAGATTCCCTGGCGATTAAGGTTTCCTATCCTGTATAATAAGCGCGACCCACTTACTCCACGTAGCATCAGTTGCATGATGTGTAGAGGGGACCCTCCCTTTGAACATCCAGCCCAGCACCGGCAGTCGGGGTGCCAGGAGGAGCTGTGCTTCAGTACCAACCACTTCTGAGGCAGCTCGAACTCCTTCATATGCTGCCAATATCTCCTTTTCAGTTGGAGTGTAGCGGGACTCAGATCCCCTATATCTTCGACTCCAAAACCCTAAAGGTTGACCTCGAGTCTCTCCTGGTGCTTTCTGCCAGAGACTCCAGGTAGGGCCATTGTCCCCGGCTGCCGTGTAGAGCACATTTTTAACATCTTGTCCTGCCCAGACTGGCTCGAGGGCTATGGCATGAACTATCTCCTGTTTAATTTGTTCGAAGGCTTGTCGTCGCTCAGGGCCCCATTTAAAATCATTCTTCTTCCGGGTCACTTGATAAAGAGGGCTTACAATCAGACTGTAATTTGGAATATGCATTCTCCAGAAACCCACAACGCCCAGAAATGCTTGTGTTTCTTTTTTGCTAGTTGGTGGAGACATAGCTGTTATTTTGTTGATCACATGCGTTGGGATCTGTCGACGTCCATCTTGCCATTTTATTCCTAAAAACTGGATCTCTTGTGCAAGTCCTTTGACCTTACTTTGTTTTATGGCAAAACCAGCTTTCAGAAGGATTTGAATTATTTTCTTCCTTTTCTCAAAAACCTCTTCCAATGTGTTGCCCCATATGATGATGTCATCAATGTATTGCAGATGCTCTGGAGCTTCACCCTGTTCCAGTGCAGTTTGTATCAGCCCATGGCAAATGGTAGGGCTGTGTTTCCACCTCTGGGGAAGTCGATTCCAGGTGTATTGGACACCCCTCCAAGTGAAATCAATCTGTGGCCTGCACTCTGCCGCCAAAGGGATTGAGAAAAACGCGTTAGCAATATCAATGGTGGCACATCAAGTGGCTGCCTTTGCCTCCAGTTCATATTGAAGTTCTAGCACGTCCGGCACGGCAGCGCTCAGTAGCGGCGTGACTTCATTCAGGCCACGATAGTCTACTGTCAGTCTCCACTCTCCATTAGACTTTCGCACTGGCCATATGGGGCTGTTAAAGGGTGAGCGAGTCTTGTTGATCACTCCTTGGCTCTCCAGCCAATGAATCAGCTCATGGATGGGGATCAGGGAGTCTCTCTTGGTGACATATTGCCGTCGGTGCACTGTTGCGGTAGTGATCGGTACCTGTTGTTCTTCGACCCTCAGCAACCCCACAACAGAAGGGTCCTCTGAGAGACCAGGCAAGGTAGACAGCTGTTTAATTTCTTCCGTCTCTGAGGCAGCTATACCAAAAGCCCACCAATACCCTTTTGGGTCCTTGAAATACCCTCTCCTGAGACAGTCTATACCCAGGATGCACGTAGCGTCTGGGGCAGTCACAATGGAGTGCTTCTGCCACTCATACCCAGTTAGGCTCACTTCGGCCTCCAGCACAGTCAGCTGTTGGGATCCCCCTGTCACTCCGGAAATACAGATGGGTTCTGCCCCTATATGTCTTGATGGCATTAGGGTGCACTGTGCACCAGTGTCCACTAAAGCCTTATATTCCTGTGGGTCTGATGTGCCAGGCCATCTAATCCACACAGTCCTATAAACTCGGTTGTCCCTCTCCTCCTGACCTGGCTCTAGTCCTGCTCATAGTACTCGTTACCCACTTCTTGTAAATAGGAATCAGAAGTCCCTTCAGGAGGATCAGAGGTGAGATCAGCTCTTCTATTCTTTCTGGGGAACTGCCCACTGGAAAGTGGAGCAACGATTTTTCTGGAGGAACCTGAACCCCCTTTTGTAATTGTTTTTCCTTGCAGCTCGCGTACTCGTGCCTCTAGGGTCGAGGTAGGTTTTCCATCCCACCTCCTCATGTCCTCTCTGTAGTCACGCAATTGAAACCACAGGTTGGCTCGCGGTGTGTATCCTCCATATCTTCTCTCTTGAACAGAAGAGCGCTTACTCCTAATGGCTGAGATACTGGTCCGTACAGGTGGACAGTAGGGCATATCCTCTTTGAATTGCCGGAACTCCCGGGACAGTTTCTCTACAGCAGAGACGCAGGCCCGTAGGGAGGAAGAGAGACTTTCTTCGTATTGCCAGAGTTGGCCAGCCAATTCATCCACCGTTGGCCTCTCTCTGTCTTTCCAGGCCATTACTGCTAATGAGTTGGCATATGATGATGGTGCACTCCGTACAACCTTCCGCCACATAGGTTGCGTGCAATTGACTTCATCTGGATCTTTGGATGATTGACCATTGTCCAAGTCACCATAAATCACTTCCAGCACAGCTAGCTCCCTCAGGTACTGCATACCTTTCTCCATGGTGGTCCACTTGCCTGGGTGACATAGAACATCTTCCTTGAAGGGATACCTTTCCTTCACAGCTGACAGCAGTCGCCTCCAGAGGCTGAGGACTCGTGCATCTTTTCCAATTGCTTTGTCAATGCCCCCTTCCCTAGAAAGGGATCTCAGCTGCTTGGCTTCCCTACCCTCTAATTCCAGGCTACTGACTCCATTATCCCAGCATTGGAGCAGCCAGGTGACAATGTGCTCACCTGGACAACGGCCGAAATCCTTTCACATATCTCGCAATACACTCAGGGATAGAGATCGGGTAGTTACCGTCTCTTTTATGAGTTCTTCCTCTTCCTCCTCTTCAAGCGATGGCTTGCTCTCTTCCCTCTTCCATGCTTGTGATGGCCCTGCTTCAGAGCACTCTGCCTCCTCACTCTCTTCCTCTGCCTCCTTCTTAGAAGAATCTTCCTTGACCCTTATTAAACGAGCTGACTTCCACTTCCAAGATTTCTTCTTTTGTACAGGGGCAACTGATACCAGGATGGGCTGGTTCTCTGGTTCAGCTGCAACAGGCTGAGTAGCTACAGTGCCCGCCGTGGGGGTTGGAGTAGTGGCAGTGCCAGTCACATTGCCATCAGATCCAGAGAGCCTCTCTCCCCTTTGCATAGTGTTAAATAGAGCTCGGTAGGCATGGGCCAGGCCCCAGCACATTGCAATGATTTGTGTCTCCTTGGAACTGCCAGGCCAACAGCATACTTCTTCCAGATATTCTGCTAGTTTATCAGGATTCTGCACTTGTTTGGGAGTAAAGTTCCAAAACACCAGAGGTGCCCACTGCCCCAGGCATTTGCCCATGCTGTTCCACACACCCTGCCATTCATAACTATCCAGCCTTGGGCAGATCTCTGGATGATAGTCTTAAATTGCTTGCTAGCCTTAGACAAAACTGGAACAATGTTCCCCAGAAGTAGCAATAGAAGTATTTTAACTCCCCAAGGGTGTTCAAAATACTGAAAAGTTATTGTGATGAAGGAGGAAACGTTATGATAGAGGGTAGCAAAGGTACCATTCTGCATTTTCTCCATAGAAAGTCTTTCAGAGGCAGAAGTATAATTGCTAATCGTTTCCACAAGATAGTGGCCAAAATACAGTAACGGCTTTAGTACAGAGCTCAGATGATACTGCATTAAGTTCAAGGTCAGTGTTCTAAAAACAAATCTCGCAGGCGAGACGTTACTGAGCATCGCAGAGTACAGCAGCCCGCAGAAACCAACACCGATCCTTAACATGTACGGCAAAGATGAGAGCATCATGCAAATCAAATAAACTGATATTGTGACTTTCAACCATTATTATCTCAAGGCTCAAGCCCCATGTTGGGTTCCAAAAAGGACTGTCGTGGTTTAGCCCCAGCCAGCAACTAAGCACCACGCAGCCACTCACTAACTCCCCCTCCCACAGTGGGATGGAGGAGAGAATTAGAAAAAAAACCGCATGGGTTGAGATAAACACAGTTTAACAGGACAGAAAGAGAGGAGGAAACAACAATGATAATACCAACAAAGGAATGTACAAGAACAAATGATGCCCAATACAACAATTACTCACCACCCAGCGATCGACAGTCCGTCCCCGAGCAGTGATTTCCGCCCCCCAGCCAACTCCAGTTTATGTACTGGGCATGACGTCATATGGTAGGGAATATCTCTTTGGCCAGCCTGAGGCAGCTGTCCCGGCTGTGTCCCCTCCCAGCACCCCCAGTCTGCTCGCTGGCAGGCCAGCACAAGAAGCTGGACTGTCCTTGACTACTTAGCAACAACCCAAAATATCAGCACATTATCAACAGTTTCTCACCCTAAATCCAAAACACAGTCTCACATGAGCTTCTGTGAAGAAAACCAGCTCTATCCTGGCTGAAACCAGGACACTGACCAAAAAGGTGTGTGCCTGAAAACTGTAACAGAATTCAGATTTTATGCATCATGCTTAGGAGAAAGTATCTGGTAAACCAGAACCATATGATACAGCAATAATATTTAAAGACATGTTAACCAGCCTGAGAATATGTGTTGGGATATTTATAATAAATTATACATTTATGGTTTTTTTTTCATTAATTCTTGTCTGTGGTTTGCCACACATTTTCTCTCACAAGCAATTCTATCTTTCAGAGGATAAGACCTCAGTGCAAATAGGTATCTAATACAGGTTATTTTATTTTCCTTTTCTTAATTACCTTTTCTGATTTTGCTTTTAAACTTACATCACTGTAAATTCCATCCAATTGATCAAAAGATATTTAATATGAATTTGGAAGATGAAGGGCTGGTAAAAAAACCAGTAATTTGGCCAGAAATGTACATTAGCATTAAGATGTTAAGTTATACACAGAACATCAGTGTAAAAGCTTTTCTCCAAAGTTTTTCTGACCACCTGAACTCAGTGAAGAGATTTTGGCTGCTAAATACAAGACATGCATGCTTTCATTAATAGATAGGGCGAAATTTGAGTGAGTAGCAAAGGGGCACACAACACCTAAGAACCGAATGTTATGGCATTAGTTACTGGTTTGGAGTCAGGAACCATTAAGAAAAAGTAATAGTGAGAGGATGACCAGACATTGAAAAAGTAGTCAGAACTGGAGAGGGAACACAACAGGAAAAATTTCTTATCTAGATTTATCTACTGTTTGTCACTATACATGCTAGAGAACAACAGAATTAAGGCTATACACTTCATATCACCAACAGATGCTTGAAAGCCTTCTAAGAAAACCAACTCTGGTTTGTATTAGCAGAAACTCACATCAACACCATCACCTTTTTCTCTTAACCAGTCTCCTATCCCCTTCAGCCACATTTCCTTATGCAGATGACTAAATGGACTAGCATTTTTCTACCCCGTCAGAGAAGAACTAGACAGCTAATCTGTTGTCTTAGTTTCAGATTATAAACTGAAGCCTGAAGGGCTGAAGAGACAGATTGTCATGATGGTTGGCTTTATATTTAAGAAAAGATTGCACAGATTGGAATAAACCAGCATAAAAGAAAGGAATAACCATGGGACTTTAATGCTGTAATAAAATTACTGAAGGTTTAGTGATGTCTAATCAATGCATCTCTTTTATATTCATCTTCAGTACTAGAAAAAAAGGGCACTAAAAGTAGTAGAAATTAAGTTCAGGACAAACGGAAAAAGCATTATTTACCTTATACATAATCATTGCATGTAATTAATGGATTTTCTTTGATAAAAAATCAAAAAATGTGGATGGGGCTTTAAACAGTTTGGTTCATGCTAAAGCAGTTGCAGATGATTTTCGTGCCATGAAATCAATTGAAACCACTAAGGAAAGAGTAAATGAATTCCTGACAGCCATGTGAACACCAGTTTTGACATGGGTTAGGAAATAATTTTCACCCCTTGTCAGAATTACACAATTTTCTAGTGCATTATGGGAAATTTGTTTTGGGTCTCTTTTCCATTCTCCTGATGCAATGACTCTCTGCTGATTTAACAAACTATCTGTTCCTGTATGATTTTCCCAAGCTCAGGAATCACAGGTATATAAATAATTTATTTCCTTATGAAAACAGCCTTGTCAATATCCCAAACTTTTAAAACATACAATCTTTTTGTAGCAGAGGTGCTGGAGAACTTTAAAAATGTCAATACTTGTTGAATCACAACCCTAGAGATATTCAGTCCTTCCCAACTTGAACAGGTATATGTTTCCTTGAGTGAACAGTAAAAAGCAGAAGAGCAGAGTAAGAACAAGCAGTTGCTTCCGTAAAGGAAAAGGTGAATTGGCTCATTCAGAATATGGGATTTAGACCCCCTATATAGTCAAAAGAAGTTTTATACAAAGGGGATGAGGTATGTCATAGGAGTAATCCCAAAGTCTCACAGGCAGAGCAGGAAGTAAAGAGAAATACTAAGCTCTGACGTCCTGACTCTGTTAGGAACCAGAGCATTTTTGTTAGGCCCACCTACCTAGCAGATGTTTTGATAACTTGAGCATACCCTTTTACAGGGTAGATGCTTAAAAGAACAAGGTTCAAGAGCTTTAAATTGCTTCTAGAAACTTTATATTTAGCTAAAATTTTTTGTATCTCTTCTTTTTCATTCGGTTCATTTTTACTGAATATCTGATAAAGATTTTGAAATACATAGTTTTTATCAATGCTAGTGCTATGAGTTTTATTTTTTTCTTCCTTGACATTTCTTTCTTTTGTAGGGGAAAAGAAAAATCACATAAAAACCTGAACCAAGCCAAAATCCAATGAATCAAACAGGCAAAAAAACCCCAAGTGCAGACATCCAATATTGAAAAAAGTCTGTAAAATGTTGAGTGCAGTTCAACCTTTTGCCAGTTGGTCTAGATGATCATTGCAGGTTCCTTCCAACTGGAACTAGTCTACTGTAGTCTAGTCTAGCCTTCATGACACCAGGCCTGCTGGAGACAGACTGTGTATTTCTGTCTCAAAGTGGGAAAAGGATCTTTGCACAGGAGTGAGCGGGCCTCATAGAAAGAAGCTTTAAACTAGATTTGAAGGGAAAAATGGATAAAACCAGGCTCGTTAGATGTAAGTCTGGGGGCTGCATGCCAATATTTGAGGGACGATGTGTAAGCGAAGTCCCTCAGTCTGCTGCATGATGTGCTGAGTAGAGTATACTGGGGCACATTTGAAATGTGCCTGTACTAATGTGCACAGCATCGTAGCCATCTCAGTAGAGGCAGAGGATGGAGATCCATGTGGCAGCAAAGATACAAGAGTTGTTGATGTGTTAGAAACCATGGAAGCAACTGAGAGCAGTGACATAGGAATTAGGGCTTCTCCCCTCAAAAAAATGGTAGAATAAAAAGCCCAGCTAAAGTGCATCTACAGCAATGTATGCAGCATGGACAACAAACAGGAGGAGTTGGAAGCCATTGCACAGCTGGAAATATTTGATGTATTTGTAATCACAGAAACATGGTGGGATGGCTCACACAACTGGAGTGCCGCAATGGATGGCTATAAAGTCTTCAGAAGGTATAGACAAGGAAGGAGAGGTGACAGAGTAGCCCTGTAAGTTTAGGGAGTGTTTAGTGTAGACTGATTATCTAGAGCTTAATGATCGTGACAATAGCATTGAGTGTTTATGGATAAGAATCAGGGGGAAGGCCAACAAGGCAGATATCACGGTGGGAGTCAGTTACAGACCACCCAACCAGGATGAAGAGATGGGTGAAATAATCTATAAGTAGCTGGGACAATCCTCACAATAGCCAGCCCTTGTTCTCATGGGGGACTTTAACTTACTTACTTCTGTTGGAAGTAAATACAGCAGAGAGGAAACAGCCTAGGACATTCCCGGAGTGTGTCAGCTGTAAGTGAGACAACTAGGGAAAGCACCCCACTGGACCTGTTGCTTGTGAACAAAGAAGGACTTCTGGGAGATGTGATGGTTGGAGGCTGTCTTGGGCACAGTGATCATGAAATTATAGAGTTTTCATTTCTCAGAGAAGTAAGGAGGGGGAGTAGCAGAACTTCCACCTTGGACTTCTGGAGGGCAGAGTGGCCCATTTAGGAGACTGGTTGACAGAGCCCTTGGGAGACAGTCTTGAAGTGCAAAGAGACCAGGAAGGCTGGACATTCTTCAGGAAGGAAATCTCAAAGGTGCAGGAGCAGGCTGTCCCTATGTGCCCAAAAGAAGAGCTGGTGGGAAAGATGATTGCCTTGACTGAACAGAGAGCTTTTGCTGGAACTCAGGAAAAAGAAGAGAGTTTATGACCTTTGAAGAAGGGGCAGGCACGAACTCAGGAGGACTACAAGGATGTCAAGAGCTTATGCAGGGGAAAATCTAGAAGAGTCAAAGCCCAACTAGAACTTAAGCTGACTACTGCTGTAAAAGACAAATAAAAAAAATTTCTATAAATACATTAGCAACAAAAGGAGGGCTAAGGGGAATGTCCATCTTTTATTGGATGTGGGGGGAAACATAATGACAAAGGATGAGGAAAAGGTTGAGGTACTTAATGCCTTCTTGTCCTCAATCTTTAATAGTAAAACCTGTTGTTTTCTGGGTACTCAGACCCCTGAGCTGGAAGACAGGGACAGGCAGAAGAATGAAGCCCCCATATTTCCGGGGGAAATGGTTAGCAACCTGATACACCACTAAGTCTATGGGGAAAGATGGGATCCACCCAAGGGTAGTGAGGGAGCTTGCAGAAGAGCTCACCAAGCCACTTTCAATCTTTTACCAGCAGTCCTGGCTAACTGAGGAGGTCACAGTTGACTGGAAGTTAACAAATGTGATGCCCATCTACAAGAAGGCCCAGAAGGAGGATCCAAGGAACTACAGGCCTGTCAGCCTGACCTCAGTGCCAGGGAGGTTATGGAGCAGATCATCTTGAGTGCCATCATGCCGCATGTACAGGACAGCCAGGGGATCAGGCCCAGTCAGCATGGGTTTATGAAAGGCAAGTCCTGATTGACTAACCTGATGTCCTTCTCTGACCTGGTGACCTGCCTAGTGGATGAGGAAAAAGCTGTGGATGTTGTCTACCTAGACTTCAGGTAAGTCTTTGACACTGTCTCCCACAGACTTCTCCTGGAGAAACTGGCTCCTCATGGCTTGGAACAGGCGTACTCTTCACTGGCTAAAAAACTGGCTGGATAGCTGGGCCCAGACAGTTGTGGTAAATGGATTAAATCCAGTTGGTGACTGGTCACAAGTGGTGTTCCCCAGGGCTCAGTATTGGGGCCAGTTCTGATTAGTATCTTTATCAATGATCTGGATGAGGGGATTGAGTGCCCCTTCAGTAAGTTTGCAGAGGACACCAAGTTGGGCAGGAGTGTTGATCTGGACTGGCTGGATCGATGGGCAGAGGTCAACTGTATGAGGTTTAACAAGGCCAAATGCCGGGTCCTGCACTTGGGTCACAACAACCCCATGCAACGCCACAGGCTTGGGGAGGAGTGGCTGGAGAGCTGCCCAGTGGAAAAGCACCTGGTGGTGCTGGTGGGCATGAGCCATCAGTGTGCCCAGGTGGCCAAGAAAGCCAACAGCATCCGGGCCTATATCAGAAATAGTGTGGCCAGCAGGAGTAGGGAAGTGATCGTGCCCCTGTACTCAGCACTGGTGAGGCCACACCTCGAATACTGTGTTCAGTTTTGGTCCCCTCACTACAAGAAGGATGTTGAGGTGCTGGAGTGTATCCAGAGAGGGGCAACGAAGCTGATAAAGGGTCTGGAGAACAAGTCTTATGAAGAATGGCTGCAGGAAGTAGGGTTGCTTAGTCTGGAGAAAAGGAGGCTTGGGCTCTGTCTCTCCCCAGAACTACCTGAAAGGAGGTTGTAGGAGGTGGGTGTCAGTGTCATATCCCAAGTATCAAGTGACAGGACTCGAGGAAATGAACTCAGGTTGTGCCAGGGGAGGTTTGGATGGGATATTCGGAAAAATTTCTTCACCAAAATGGTTATCAAGCATTGGAACAGGTTGCTCAGGGAAGTGGTTAAGTCCCTGGACGTATTTAAAAGATGTGTAGTTGTGATGCTTAGGGACATGGTTTAGTGGAGGAATTGGCAATGTTAGGTTTATGGTTGGACTCAGTTTTCTTAAGGTCTTTTCCAGCCTAAATAATTCCATTCCATTCCGTTCTGTTCCGTTCCATTCCATTCCATTCCATTCCATTCCATTCCATTCCATTCCATTCCATTCCATTCCATTCCATTCCAATCCAAACAAAGGGCAGTTGAAAGAAGCTCAATGTTTGTTCCTTGTCCCCAAGTGTGACAAATTTTATTATTTTTGCTCCTTTCTAAGTAAATCCAAGAAAACTTTCAGTATATCAGTAACATCTTCCTTTCTTCCAAGCCACAATATGTTTTTATTTCAGACCTTTATCCTTCTACGCAGCCTTCAAAGATTCTGCTCAACCTTTGCCTCTGGGAAGGACAAACAGCATGATGATGTGTCTCTATTTTTACTGCTGTTGTATCTTCCTCTGTCTCCTCTCACTGGTCACAACCAACAAGCCATTCAGCTATTTCAGCACTTTAAGCATGCATCTTCAGTGTCTTGAACTCTCAAGGATGCAGGTTCAGGTCTGAAAAGTTTGTTCTTGCTCTCATGGATGCAGTATAGTGGGAGAAATCTCTTAATAGCTACTGATTTTTTCCTTTAAAAGCTTTGTCCCTCTCATTTGATTTCCCATTAGCAAAACACCAAACTAGCCTCTTTCAATTAAAAATTTGCAGTCAAGAGAAAAATACCATGACAAAAAGTTGAAGAGTTTGTTACATTTAAAAAATAATGGAGAGGATTATTCTATTACTGAGGGAAAATTTGGAAACATCTATACTCAACCTTACTGCTATGAGAAAGTCAAACTTTAACACATTTCAGTGAGGTCAGATAGAGGACCTTTGTTTAAACTGTTGTTGAAAACAGACACTCTATCATTATATATTAAAATGCTAAAATTTATATTGAAGGGAGATGGGGATAAAATTAGTCAGTTTTGGCATTCTAAGATATTTGAATCCTTCAGCATTCAGCTGAGTGAGTACTAAGGGAGGTCCTTTTCCCTCTTGACTCAGTGGAAATGGTTAACTTTTAGTATATTAACCTAGCTAAGAAGTAAATAACAACATTTTCAGGAAGTTATTCATCCCCTGTTTTTCTTTTCTGTTTTCTTTTTTGGTGTGTCACTATAGGAATAATTAAAAAAAAAAGGATTTTAATTATGTCAGTAGATTTTTTTATTTTTTAATTGATTTCATAGTTTGTGCAGGTTGTGGAATCTGAAGCCAAGACCTGGTTATTAGTAGCTTTCGTAGCCTTGGTACAAAAAGAAGTAGTACAGAGTGGGATTTAAGGTACAATATTAAGTTGCATCTATGATTGCTTTTAAAATAAATAAAATACTTCTACAAATATAAAAGTAGCAATTTTTTTTACTATGGACTATAGTCAAAATAATAAATATTTGTAAATTATTGTTGGATGAATTCTCTGAAAATAGAAATTTACAGTTAAAGAAAATTGATGCAAGAACAGAAGTCTGCCTTTAGATTCTTGTCTAGGTTCCTGTGATTGATTTAAAGAGGTATAGGGTAGATACAAGGGAAAAACTTTTTCTCTACATCTGACTAAACACATGTCAGTATTGCTTAATGATGTCTCTTGTCAGTCTTGAAGATCTCAAAAATAGATATAAATATACTGCATCTGCATTCAAGCTGCTTAAGCATAGAGGAAACTAGTTTTTAATACTTCATTTACAAAGAACACTCAGAAAAAGCAACTGATTTGTTATTTGTGTACAAAACACTTTGTTATTTTTCAACTAGCATTTTAAAATTACTTTACAACACATTTCTAAGAAAATTTTTCAACTGTTGTAAGAACAACTCTTTGTGATTGATATGTAAAGCTCAAGTTGATACGATTTGTTTGGATGAATGAATTATTCTTTTTTCTGTCACCAAATACAAAATGTAATTAATTAACTCACTCATTCAACATTGTTATTATCAGCCAGTAGGTGTCTGAAATTAAACTTTATAAAAATATCACTGTATTTAAGCTACTTTTAATGCAGCCTATGAGAGGATTGATGCCATGAATCTACTCCCTGTTTTAAACTGTGGCAATAACTGCAGTATTCCATAACATGAAAATCAACTAAGCTTATGGTCAGTCTGATGTTCTGGTAACTTTCTGTGGCCACAAGGAACCGTCTTTACAGCTCAGTATGCTAAATATGTGTTTTTCTTCTGGAGTATGTTTGTGCTAGAAACTTTGTTGGCTAACAAACAGCCCTAGAAATTCTGAAGAACTTTGTTTGATTTCTATTTTCCATGAAGTTACTCTAAGGCGCAAAGCATGATCTGTAGTAATGGCAAATATTTTCGGCAGAAAACTAACTTTTCACAGTGTTTGGGGAAAAAAAAAACAAACCACCTCAAAAACCCCTTTAAAAATAACACAAAAAATCCAAGAAAAGTTGTGCAACAAATGAAATTTAATCAATGGTCAAAGAGTCAGTAATATTTTTCAGTGTTCACCATATCTGGAGGAAAATAAGACAGAAGGCTTTTCTAAACTTTTCTTCTAATCAACTGTTCTGGTTTGTTTCCTTTTATATTGGTCCAGTTTCTTGTACTTACCACACCAGTGTCTGAAAGCTGCAGGTTTATTAATTTAAATACAAAATAATTAAACAAATTTTGTATTGTTGATTTTTTGCCAACAACTGGGATGTGGAGCAGCTTCAATTATGTTTTTATAAACTAGTTTCCTAGTTAATGAAACAAGCATCTGAAACACTAGGTTTGTACTTTTTTTCAGAGCAGCTATTGACTTTCACACTAGCAGCACTAATTCTGGAAACAGAATTTATATAACTAAAAATATAACTACTGGATATCTAGAGTTTTTTTGAAATCTATTAATGAGTCCATCTCTATATTAACATTCCTAATTGTTATTACAAGTCCCAAATTATTGATTACAAGGCACTGTCTTGAATTGGACTTCTGTGGAGTGAATCTAACTAGCATGTTTATTTTATCATTAATCTTGTTGGTCATTATATCATTTACTGTTCATTACAGCATGAGATAAATTGCAGAAATGCTTAATATTGTTAGTTCAGCTTGGCTGCATCCTTTAGTGACACTAATTCTACCAAGCAGTTGGGCAAAATCAATGTCTGTTACGCAATTTGTATTAAATTATGCTTGTTATATGATTGAATCAACACTACACAGAGTTTTCTCAAGTTAATTGATGAAGTCCTACAAAATAAATTAATATGATACATCAAACTTAAGCTGAACTGTAGACCAGAACAGAACAAACACGAGCACTGAATGAAAGCCAAGTTGCAACAGGCCACACAGGTCCAAGTAATCATGACCCATTCCTTGGCTTAGGTGACATTAGGAAGTCACACTTCTGCGTTATGAAGAAAATATCACAATGTGAATTTAAAGTAGGATCCATCAGCCAGAAAGCTTATGAATTATCAAATGGAAATTCCCCAAGATTTTTTTGCAAATTGATTCCCAAAATTTTATTTAGATTCCAGATTAGCAGAGAAATACAGCCTGCGTATAACTGGAGGGATTGTATATGCAGGGATTCAATTCACTGTATGCAAGACATTAAGCATGAATTCCCTGCACTTTTGTCCAAATGTATTTAAGAGGGATTTGGCCATGCCTCCTCCTCTAACAACCTGTCACATCCTACCTGTGAATTCCTAATTAGTCTGCTAGGTCCGTTGCTCATCTAAGCCCGTCCTATTTTGACTGACAAAATGAGACATGTTAGTTTAAACAGCATTTTGTGAGCAGCTTGGGTAGGGCAAGAAAGGAACGGCAGTCCTTGATTGTACCTTGTTCCCTCACAAGAGTGGAGGGGGGACTTGAGAGGCAGTAGAGAAAAGGTTTTCTTCTAAGTGAGGGTAAGGGGAGGGAAGAGACTTAACTGTTCAACTATTTGTTAACCTCCCCTTTTACTGTGACTGATTGTGGCTCATGTTTTGTTGTGCAGACTGCGGACGGATAGAGGGCAGGAGGTATTCTTTCAGATAATAGATTATCTT
Source organism: Phaethon aethereus (assembly GCF_964289735.1). Lineage (NCBI taxonomy): Eukaryota > Metazoa > Chordata > Aves > Phaethontiformes > Phaethontidae > Phaethon > Phaethon aethereus. The sequence goes on along the minus strand of NC_138577.1, from coordinate 63,456,938 downwards.
TCCTAGCAATCATAAATAATCTCTCTCAGGTTTCTTTTGGATTGCTAGTGTCTCTGTCTCAATTTAGATCAGAGCTATGAAGCCTTTTCACCCCATGAAGAGGGATTCAACTCACATATTTTTTGGCATCTACAATGCAAACCTCTACATTGAGTCTCCAATTTATTTACTCTGGGCTCACTTTCTAATCCAAATCGTGAACTTCTTGGGCACATCTCCTTTGACCAATATTAGACAATTACGTTAGGATGGGATAAATTGCATACTAAAAATTCCTGCCAATAGTTCTTGGACTATTTGGGGAGCAACAACTGAATAGCTCAGGGGTTATTCTACAGATGTAGGTATCTGCTAACACGTGTACTTGTTCAGATATATTTCACTCCAGGTTCCTACCATCTAATCTCAGGCGTTGTAGGATTGAAACACTGAACCTTAGATTCAAGTATAGAGATCCTTATTCTGGGACTCACCAGGAGGCAGGTTTTAATTCCTCCAGCCTATTTTACATACATTCAACAAGTACCAAAGCCCAGGACGTGCAGAGGCCACCAAACTGGACAAAATTGGTTTGTTTGTTTGTTTGTTTTCTGTGTTAAATGGGCAGAAAACATTAAATGTCTCAACATTTCTCCAAATGCCTGGCATAATGTATACAAGTCTAAAACAAGAAGTACTTTCAACTCCTTGAATCTTTCATGCTATTGTAAACTGTATATAAATAAGGGACTGACTCCCTTAATTTGGGTCTATAACCAGTTAATGGAGCCATTCATTTGCATACTCCTCATGTTAAATTACATATCCAGCACCACCAGATTTCTTAGAATTCTGTAAAATAGACAGAAGGATATATGTAAATGCGTATGTATGTTTGTGTATATAAAGAGGAATATCAGAATTTAATTTCCAGTAAAATCCTTAAAAATTAAGCATTAATCTATTCATACAAGACTTATTTTCATCTTCATTCAACCATGGATTGAGTATGATAAATACATGTCATATGACTGGAGCTGGAGGTAAGGTCATGAAGACTTCTGACAACAACTAAGACATGAATCTTCTTTTACCAGAGAGATGATGATTTACATCACTAATTCAGGCTGTGCATCCGTGAGTATCAAATCTGTGCATGATTTGATCAGTAGCAATAAAAAAATTACATAGGCAAGCATTTATATTTCTGTGAAATTAGGTAGACTAAATCATTATGTTCTTTACACCGAATGGCAGTTTGAAATTCATTGAAGTGCCCATACCACATCAGAATCTCTATCCACATAGGAATAAGCCTGTCTATCACATGTGTAGAATGTGTTATTGTGACTGCAACTTACAGGAACTTTCCTGTCCATATACAGCTGAAATGGTTATGCTATTACAATGTGATGAAAAATTTTTTATCATGCAAGAAGGAATATATGAATGATATTTTTCAGCTATTTTTTTTATTCCCCTGCAATCCACGTAGTAGAAAGACAATGAAGAAGACATCAAAGAGAAAATCAAGTGGAATAAGCATATCTCATATTCACTGGAGTTGAGCAGTCAGTTGCTTAACCTGAAGCTTGGACACTAGTAATTGCACACTGTGAAATCTTTCTTCATTTTGTGCAGAAAAGAATATATTTTAAGATACGTTTCCTTATATGTATTTGTTAAAGCAGTAGTACTTGAGTAGTATTACTGGTAACTTTCTAGGTGCCCTGGACATCTACATGCGTGTTCAGAATTGCAGTGTGATGTCTAATTTCAGTTTACTAAATTGGGTAATTCCAGAATCAAGGGTTACAGTGTCAAAATTATGCTGCAAATCTTTGAAGATCTGCTGGTTGCAATGGAATTATGTCAATTCATACCCAGTGAGACTCTGGTACAATACTTTCACAATACATATAGCTGTGTTCCAACCTTACAAGTATACAAGTTTAAAATATAAGTGGTTAGTGTAGTTAAATTCATTGCTGTTTGCTGCTATGGATCAGGAGGGGAAGTATCTGAGAGATGCACAATTCACATATTTAATCTTTTTTATTTTGTATGAGAGTGATAAAACAAGAGAGGAAAATATTTCAACTACAGATACAGATTAGAAGAAAAAAAACCCACCCACTTTTAATGAAGATACATTTAAAAAACTTTTCTACAAGTACAGATATCCTTTTCCCAAACATTACCAAAACCTATCGTTTTTCACAGATCATAGATCTCACACATTTAGTTACCATCGGGAACAATAACACAAAAGACACTGTATTTATTGATGTGCTGACCCATACTTCTGAGTGCCATGGTATTTTTTACAGTATATACAGGTAGGTTAGTAAAATACCTTTGAATCACACAATATTTTGATGGTTGATGAGACCACCTCTTTGTCATCTCCTTGGCAACCTACAAATGTCTTATAACACCAAGATCTTCTCAACACTTAAAAATTGTTTCCACAACAGATTTTTTACCTAGTGTCAGATAGCTGAGAGCTCTTCCTTTGGAGCTTAGAAGGTAGGGAATCTAAGTATACTTACTGTTTTGGGGGGGTGCAATATCTCTGCTGAATTTTATTTGTTACACGAAATGTAAGCAAACAACAGAGGCGTAGATGAACAGCTGGTTAACGTCTAATAATAGAATTCAAGTTTTGAAGATCTTGGGTCATGTCTTTGTTAGCTCTAAATGAAAATGTGTTCAGTGGTATTGGAGTACTTCCCAGTGAGTGTCTGTCTGCATCACAAAAGCACAATCTATTTATAGTTTGTTGATGTTTGCTTTTGAAATGCTTAGTAACAATGCTACAAATTTATGATAAGAGCACTGTTAAGTCTACAGTTTGCTAGTGATGTAAGAGGCATCCTGGCTCTTTCTAAGCCTCATTTACAGTGCATAAATAGATAAATAAATAAATGAAAATAATTAAGATAAAACTTAGATTCTGAATCATGAGAGTTATTCTATGTGTAGTGTAAAAGTTCTCAGATAGTGTATTTTGTCTTTCCAAGGGAAATGTAATTCAGCAAGTGCACAAAAGTGAGGAAATTTCTGACAGGTTATTTTCCCCTGTGCTTGAGATCTTTTAGAAATTTCTGTCTTTTCCTATGTACTTGAGTATCAGATTGATGTACTTGATTGATGTACTCCAGGCAGGAATAACATATGTATGGGAATCATGGCACATAATGTTGTCTACAGTATTTTCAAAGTATTGAAATCTAGGTTCTTTTTTTCTTCTATGTACTACTTTGCATTTTTTATGGCTCCTGTGATTTCTATTCGGTTGTAAAATCTTATCCTGGCACTGTGGTTATGTTTGGGGATCAGATGTTTGATGAATATTGAAGTGTTATTTTACAAGTTGTGTTCTGTGATTTGTGATAATCCTTGTACTGAAACTGATATGATTTCTATAAGGTTAACATAGCAGTAGATTGTTGAATAATGAAGTAGGATTTAATCTGCCTACAAGCTAATTAGATGAAAGATAAACAAGTTTGACAGCACTTCTTGAGCTAATTTTTGTGTTAAACCATGCATTGTTCAAAGTATACACCAGTGATACGCAGTAAAAGGAACAGTATTTCTTGTTAATTCAGCTTTTTAAGGGAAATGGAAGGCAACACATTCTCAGCTATTATTGACTCTAAATATACTGAGTGAGCATTTTGCACAGTCATTTGCCTACAACCATTAGACTTGATTAATATGTTTCAACCATACATCATCTTTAATTATCTGGAAAAATCACATTTTTTTTAATTTGTGTATTCATAAGAAAAGCAACATGTATAAGAACCATTACCCTAATTTACATGTGCTAATTAGGAGAATATTAATTCTATTTTTTAAACAAGTCATTTAATATTTTGGTTAAGACAGTATTTCCAATTACTTATATTAAATGATTTTCAAATGACAAGATTTAATAATATTTCTTCTAGATCTGTTGAGAAAAGTTTAACTATAATGAATATCTTTGTGTATTGTTGATTGACCTCTGCTACATCAACATATGCTCAGTTTGTTCTTCATTTTCCTCCGTCAGACACAGGACTAGTGATTAATAACTCTTGTTGTGTTACCTCAGTTGTTAATGAAAAGCACTGGGTGTTCCCTTCCCTACACAGAGTGCAAACTCACATACAAAAAAAGTCACAGGTGAACTCCTTACGAACACTTCTAATTGCTTAGGCACAGTGTTTGAAAATCTCAAGTAATTTGCCATTAAAATAATGAATAACATAAACTGTAATTTTTCATAGTAATTAACTTGTGTCAGCACCATTATTTTTCATTAATTATAAATGAAAAGGAATGAAAGATCACCTGCAGGAACAGATGTGTGAAATTGTCTTTGAGGTTCTGTTGTAGTCTTTTTTCCTTCTTCCCTGCCACAAATTATATTGGGAATGGGATCCAGCCATGCAAAAATGCAGATGGTAGAGACTGACCAGGACAGACCAGGAAAAAGGAATCTCAATAAAGTTGTTGTCTGTGGAGACTAATATTGGGTAGGGCAAGAAAGGAACGGCAGTCCTTGATTGTACCTTGTTCCCTCACAAGAGTGGAGGGGGGACTTGAGAGGCAGTAGAGAAAAGGTTTTCTTCTAAGTGAGGGTAAGGGGAGGGAAGGAAAGGAAAAACGCAATTATTATAGGCAAAAAAAAGGAAATAGAAAAAAATTGAAACATTTTGTGGCTTAGAGTTGTAAGAAGTTAAAAAAACCTAACAGTAAAATTCATTGGGGTTTGGTTTTGTTGGGTTTTTTTTAATGAAAGAGTCTAAAAGTTTGAAGTTTTATGTCTCAGTTTAATTTAATTAAATACTGTTTTAGGAAATACTTCTTACCTCCTCAAATGCTGTGAGTTTTTTTTGTTGGGTTTTTTGTTTGCTTTTTTTAAGGAGGTCAGTGGGGATGATGAAGGAAAAATCAAGTTCTATATTTTTAGGTTTTTTCTCTGTTGTTTCCATATCTTCCACACATCTCTTATGCTCACAGAATACACAACTGAAAAAGTCAATTTTGATTCCTATACGGTCTGCTGAATTATGAATGAAGTTTTACAAAAGAACATACAAACTTCAGTCCTGTGTATACCTTTGCCTAAATTCCCTTGTCTATTATACTACTAAACTACTATATGAACGTCTACTAAACTATCATATTAATAAAAACTGACATTTTCTAATTAGAATAGGATGATACAAAGATTTAGGTTGGAAAGGTCTTATGTACATAATCTGATCCAATTCCCTACACAAAATGGAGCTAACTTCAGAGTTAAAGTATGTTGCTCAGAGCCTCACCCAGTTGAGTTTTGGATATCTCCAAGGATTGAAATTGCACATCTCTGGGAAACCTGTGCCAGTGCTTAACTTCTCCATTAGAAGAAGACATCATAGAAATGTGTCATAAAAAAACCTGACTAATATAGATGTTATTTAGAGTAACTTTGCTAGTAATAAACTGGTTACATTTAAAAATGTTTCACAATCTCTTGCAAAGAAAACTATCTTTCTAAGAATAACATTAATGTATTGTAGGCAACTATGTATTTTCTTACAAATTGTAAAGCTTTTATAAAAAGGAAATATTTTTTATTGCAATATTTTAAACACTTAATACACACTCTTAGCTAAAAGGTACAACCTAAGGTTGTCACCGTATAGTCTATTTTAAAAATGTTGTAATTAGTAAATGGAAACCTTCAAGGCTAATAAATCAGTGCATATATGCTCCTATACGTTAGTGGATATATGTGCACATGTTCCTGCATATATATACATAATGTGTGTATATTGAATCTATAGTCATTCACCTAAGGAAAGAAAAGTCAGAGAATAAACCAGCAGAAGGTAGCCTGGTACTTTCCCTCTGAGAGCATTCAGTAATGGACACCTAAACTAGAGCATGAAAGAGACAACTCCGTGACATTATCTTTCAGTCACATTCCCACCACAGCTTTAGACAATTTGGCAATAATTTGGCACAATGACTTACTGAGCCAGAAAGTCTTAAAATCCTTTCAAAATATTTTCAGCCTTACAGCACTAAAATTTATCCTTGAAGTAGATTAAAAGTAACAAGTACAAAATAAACATAACGTAGATGACATTTTCTCTCTAAAGTAGAGAACATGTCCTATACACTATTGTTACACAACCCATCAGTCACTGGGTAGGATACTTAGTTAAACAATTTATAAATTTATTTCACATATAATCCTTCTTTGACACAACATTATCTTTATATTTAGCTTCTGTTCTTTTGGGTTTGTTCCAAGGGTTTTGAATAAAAAAGGGCAAAAATGTTATTGACTGGAATACATGAACAATTCCTGAATATATGTTTGAAAATGGAGGCAAGACATGTCAGGGGATTTCTGGTAAAACGGTATGCAATGTTCAACACGAATTAACAGGTCTCATGATTTGTCCTTCTCAAGGTCACTGCCCTTTTTTGGAGGAGTGTGAATATTATGAAACTTTTCATGTAAGGAAATATTCTTAAATGGAGAACTATTTCAAATATGTCTATAGATGAAAAATTGTTGTTTAGTTAATACCTGGATAAAAAGAATTAATTAAGAAACAATCCAACAATTCAGATTAAAAAGGTTATAAGGATAAAAAGTGACATTAACATGTCATTATTTTTCTTTCCCTCATGGGATAATTGGTGTTTTTACTTTCATTGTTTCAGTTTCCAACTGGTTAATATTGCCTTCCCTAGTAACAGGCAAACATGAGTATTCAATCTGGCTTCAGAGATGTGCCTTATTTCCCCTGAGTAACTCCGATTATCAGATAACTTTTCATAATAAATACAAATACTTTCATGCCCAAGTTGCTATCAACTTGAGACTATATGAGTATTTGCTGCAGAAATCCAGGACATTGACTATAACTCTCAGAGCTAGGGGTGAGGTAGGGAGCACTGATGAGAAAGTTCTGGCTAGGAGGAAAGTGGTGACAAGGGAGCCCCTGGACATCAGGAACTCCGCAGCAGGCTCTTGCTGCTATGATTATTTCCCAGCCTGCTGAGAAGCTAAGTAGTAGCAACTGAGCTCTGAGTAGGCATGGTCTCCTTCCCTCAGCTTGTGAAGTGCTGTGCTAAAAATAGTTGTAGTGGAATGATTTGGTCTTAACCTATGCTTCCTATTCACTGTGAAAACAAAAACCATTTTGTTCTTCCAAATCATTCTGCTCAGTAAAAAGAGGCCAGTGTTCTTCTTAACCTTTGACTATAAACATTTGAACCCTATTCTAAAAGATAATGAATCCATATTTCTATACAAAAAGACATAAAATACAGAGGAAAAACAAACTTTTCCATAGAGCAGAGGTACATGTAAAGTACATTTTTAATGATCAAAGCAAGGAAAAGAGACTCCTATTTTCTAAAAATTAGTTGTCTCGCAAAAAAAAATTACTAACTCATCAATCTAGAGGAACTGAAAACAAATATAGTTGTAATATCTTGAATGTTTGCTTTCTATGACAGATCACTTGCAGAAAGCAACTGGAGCAGAATAACTTGCTGATGTTTTTAACATGATACATAATTTCCGAATTTGAGAATGGGAGTAAAAATACTAAACAGAAGGAACAGCTCTTTGCTCTCAGTATTTTGAGTCCATATGGATCATGTAATATTTTCCAGGTCAGTAGGAGATCTGTAATCACACTTAGAATATCAAATCATATTTTAAAACTTCATTTTTTATAAAACAATAAAAAACCTGAGAAACCAGACATACATTGGATGTTTTTGATCATATATGCCACATTTCCCAGTGTTTTCTAGTTTGTCTACAGTTTTCTTTGCTACTCTTTATTTCACTTAATCTTTGGTAAATACACTACATATTTTTGTTTGTATATTTGTTTCTTACTACTAGTCCAGAGAAAACAAATATTTTTCAGAGTACAAGGAAGGACAGTGTTTATTTTCAATGTTATTCGATACCAGAATTATGATGTGACTCTACTTTAACAAAATAGTTTTGTTGCATACATCTCCAGTATTATGTTAGATACTATATTTTCCTTGAAAACAAGAAACATTACTGTAAAATCACATATGTTTTAAATAAATTTGCTACAAGGAAACCATGATGACATAGGACATCTATTTCTATAATTGCTCAAGCCTCAAATGCAGCTGTGAGCAGTCAAAAATAATACCTACATAAATAATACTGTAAGGGAGTTAGATGAATCAGCATTTAAATCACAAAGGAATACATTGAAATTATGACATCTTCATATGTTAAATAAGGCTAAGTCTCAGAATATTGCAAAAATTAAAATTTCCATACAGATACTGCTATGAAGCTCTATATTTTAAAAATATATATAATATTCAACATTTAAATATTTCATTTGATCTAGTGGTCCAAGTTTTGATAGTTGAAACCCAAGAACTCATCTGTAAGTATTGTAGTTTACATCTGCTGACAACCTGAATTATCAATAAATACATATCCTTATTAAGTCAGGAATGCATTGGAAGAAGATTAACAATACTTCCTTATTCACAGTCAAGTTTTATTTTTCCTAGCTGGTTAGGAGGAAGGTGGTTTGAGTATCATGTACATAGATATATAAGATCTAAACTTTCCAGCAATTTTGATCAAGACATTTAAAGCGGCTTTATAATCTTCATATGGATTATATTTGAATATTCAAATTCCTTTGCTTGAATTAATTTAATCCCAAGCCTATTTTCAACATAATACAATAAAAGAAGCAGATCAATATGGAAAAGAAACAAATTCACACATGTTATTGTGAGACATCCTCTGGTTTTGCATTCATATCTAGCAATCATTTTTTTCCAATAAAAGTTGTGCCAAAACCTTTCTACAATCAAAGTAGAACAATAATATTGCTTACTGTCAATAGAGAATCTTTCTACTTTTAAAAGGGAATGTAAATTTTAGCGACATGTATCAACTGTGATTTTGAAGCACAGAAATATTGCATACTGCACCTTGAGTTTTGGTAACTGCTCTTGTATGAATAAGATCAGTCCTATTAAGATGATGTTAAGGTTTAAATTTAATTCAGTGTTTACAGTGCTGCAGAATGTTTGAAACCAGACAGAAAAGACAAAATTGCCAATTTAAAAAATAGTTTTACCTTCTTTATTTGGATAAATGACATTCATTACTATTCTTCACTATAAAACCTCAAAAGAACCATTATATTTTATTATCTATACAATAACAGTCTCTCAAGTCTAATTTACCCATCAAGCCCACACTACTATTTGAGCTGCAACATTCTACCCAACTTTTAATAAAAGGTATCTAATAAAAAAGGACTCCTCCCTACAAACTCAATGTCCTTAACACGGTAGAAGGACTTGTATGTTTCCGTGGGCTTGACTGACCTATCAGGAGAACTAATTGTAAGTCAAAAGTAAGTGCTAAGAGTAAGAACTTTTCTAGTTATCTAAATTTTTGAGCTAAGAAACTAGTGTAATGTCTTTACCAGAATAAAAAGACTTGGCATAGAGAGAAAGACAACAAAAAAAAAGGATGTCCAAAATTTTCAAAAATATGAAAAAAAGACCGTGATGTTCACTTGGCAACTTTCAAGCTGGTTGCCAAGGAAAAACTTGCAGGAAAAATGATAAAAGAAATGGGAGTAAGTTTGCAAGTAAAACTGCCCCTGTTTATGTTATCAGAAACATCTACCATCAAAAGAGTTGGTAAATGAACCTCAAAATCTAAGAAATTTCCAGAATTATCTGAATCATCTCATGGAAGGAACAGAAGGTAAAAAAAAAAAAAGACTAATATCCCATACTTAAAAAAAATAGTTATTCAACCTCAGAAGTACCCTGAAAAAAACACAATACCAAAGTAAGTATTTTCAGAGATGCTACAACATTCCACAGTGAGGTGGAGATCTGGGAAAATAAGATTCAATCCTTGAAAAAGTTTCAGTGAGAATAAAACTTAGACTACAACTGGGAAATTAAATATCTGACTCATATTTGACACTAATGTGAGACGGTGAAAAGAAGAATTAGTTTCTACAGGCTATAAAAATAAACATAATTGCAAAACAATTTGAAATCAAGGAAATTTCTATGTCTTTACTAGTGACTTCATGAAAATGTTAATAATCTGACCATCAGAAAGAGTACAGAAGGTTGAGAAGACATTTGTGGACATGGACGCACTACCGAAAAAAAAAAAAACCATCAGTGGAGCTATAAAGCTATAACCAGATCTAGGCAAATATTTATAGGCAACTACAGCCTTTTCAGTAGATTGCTGACATCTTAACATCCTTAAAAACTCAATATTAAAATTTGAGTGCCAGTAAGAACATGAAAAGTGAAGAGAAATGCAGTAAGTCCATTAAGAAGAAGCAGTAAATGCAGTGAAATTTAAGTTATCTCACTAGGCAGTCTTATAGTTATTGTATTGAAAAAGATCAAGAATTATCTTTATCTCTTTCAAGGCAATTCCTATGTTGTTTGAATGAATCTTCCATCAATTCTTACAATCCCCAAATCCCACTTCTAAACAAACCTACTGAAGACTTAACACTTAAGAACATCTAAACAAACAAGAAAATGAGTATCAATGAAAGAAAAATATAGGGAAAAATAAGAAAGAAGATAGTAAAAACTAATTTCCAGTGTTTCTTTAACGGCTACTGCTCTGTACTCACCAATCCTACACCTCTTTTTACTTGATATTCCTCTGCCTATCCACTTATATTTAATTTTTAAGCAATTAATTGAGATCTTGTGTTAATTTTTTCAATCACCCCTCTAGGTATTTGCGGTATTTTAGAATTTTCTCTGCGCTTTTTCTTAATCCTTAATGTAGCAATAATCAGCATAAAAGACTATCAAAAGATACAGGAAAAATAATTAAAAGCCAAGATACACAAACCCTGTGGAACATGAGATAAAGGAAACAGTAGTTCTCAGGTCACTGACTGATGACCCACAAACATAGTCATAAAGAGGAGGTTCTGACAGATCCCTGTATCTGGAAAGACAGTGGAAGCGAGACTCTCATGAGTCCTATAGGAAAGAGCACACTTAGGGCAGGACATTTGAGGGGGCTTGTGGGACTGTGCAAGACTTCTTACAGTATGTTTTAAGGGAACTGTGCAGAACTATTATAGGATGTTTAGGGGAAGGGCCAAATTTGGGGAAAAGGAGGAACTGAGGTTGATCAGGGAGGAAGATGGGACAAGAGGCGTTTTAAAAAGGTCTGTCTGTGAGCAAACATACTGCTGGGCAGTCTGCTTATCTGCCCAAGCCCTTCACTTGGTCATTGCAGTCTACTTTATCTTCTTATTAAATCCCACTATTCATAGATTTTCATGTGAGCCTACTCTCTGTCCTGCATGTGTGCCGGTGTGATTCGCAAATGAACTTCAGTCACTAGAAGGATCAGCCAGCAAGGAGAAGGGGAGCTGCACATAGAAACAGTCAGGGTCTGAGTTGGTGACCAGGCAAGGGGCAATCCTGTAGTTATTAGACAGACGTAGAGTCATTGAGAGATCTGTGAACATCCATATGAATACGAATAAAAAGAGCAAATGTGTGTATGTTCTTCAGTAGGAAAAGTCAGTCCTTGCCAGCTGAAAAAAGGAACGGGACTGCACCAAACTGGTTGTGCTTGGATTTCCCCAAGTGCTGGTGAAAGCATTGCTCTCTGTGGGTTTGTGTGGGTGACTGTGTACACAGCAGCACCTTTGGGACAGCTGCTCAGTCTCACACACTAGAGCAGCAGAAAGCACACTGAGGGGAGAAATCCCCTCCACCCTAGCAACCTTTGGAGTTGGCTACCCTTAACTCTTGATTTTTCTGCTTCTCTAAGTGTAGATGTCACATTGAGCACATAACTGCATGATTTTAGACAGCTATATCGAAACATGTTTTTTAAAAATATTTTATTTCAAAGAAATTGATGTGTAAAGAAAGAGATTCAGATTACTTAGCACAAAAAGATCTTCCTTACATTTATGTAGAGGTCTGTCACCTTGTGTACCTGTAAACATAAGAAACAGTGGTAAAACATTGTAGAGGAGCACTTAAGAGATTATTTCAAGATTCCACAAGTAAAATCTCTGTTAGTGGAATTCCCATTAACAATAACTGTTTCCGAGATCAGTTAAGGATATTTTAATTCCTTTTAATACTCCTTCTCCAACTCCTTAAACATTCTGTGAAATTACTGACTTCTGTCGACTTTAAATTATTCCACTTTAATTGTGCCTGTTTGAGGATCTCTCCAAGTTCTGATGTAGTAGTAAAACTTGCTTATCACAACATGTGAATACCTAACCCTATTTTTTCAAAAAAACCCCAAAATTTTCTTTTTTCAGAATCCCATCTTCTATTGCATTCTAATTAATATTTTCTATATGCTTGTTCTGTTGCAGTTATGTCATTTTAAATACTTTGTTCTCAGTGTGATATACTTCCTTTTGATTCTGACTGGTCAAAGTGCTATGTTCAATAGTTTTAAGTTTTCATTTCAATTTCCCTAGTTTTCAGATTAACTACTTGCTTATTGCTTTCATTATACATACTTGTCCATTTTTGCTAATTGTATATTCTTATGTGAATTTTGTGTTCCCAAATATCTCTAAAACCAGAATTTTTGAAATTTTTGTTTACTTACATTTTCAATTGCTTAAATCTCCTACTTAATTGCTAAAATTAAAATGTGACTGACAGTCCTCAGCTAACTTTTATCATCTTTTTCCAAAGCCATGATGTTGGACTACATTTGTTTTGTCTGTATAAATAATATAATTACATGCCGTCTGTGAAAATGAAGAAGGAGTTAAAAATGTGTTGGAATTAAAACTAGGAAGAAAGACCGCTTTGAAATTATTTTAAAGACAATTAGTAGAACAAAATTCAGTTAGAAATATGGAATAAAAAAAATATTTACATTCATTTAATATTTAGACGAGTGTTCCAAGCTCTATCTTTCTTAGATACTTAACAGTTTTATCACCAAAGTTGCCATTTTACTCTTTGGTGAACTGGTGTCTCTGTGATTAGAGACATCAAAATCTAAGCTGAACTCCTCATCACATTGCTAAATTATATGCAAGTTATTTAGCAGTTACTGTGTAATTAGTGTATCTTAATTTGAGATATTGAGTTCCACATGCAAGATTTATAATTTTCAGCTGTCTGATTTCACTAGTAAGAGTTTTGCTTGTGGAATATTAAAACACTATTTTTTAAATGACCATGGTAAAGAGGACTGTGTTAGTCCACTTTACATTAAACACATCTACTTACATCCTGTAGAAACATCTTTAAGACGGAAGAATGTAAAAGCGCCTGATTAAAACCAAGAAAACTGATTCAGAAGACTTATTTAAGTATGTGTGTGCACATACATGTATATGTATATCTGTATGTAATTTTCATTAACTAAGTTTATTACTTTCTAAGAAAATTATTTTTTCCAAAGAATAAATCTCCATGCCAGCAACACATGGAAATGACAACAACAACAAAATCACTTTAACAAAACCTGGAGTACCTCAGGAAGCTCAACTTTGTACTGAGAATTTTTCTGCTTTTATACAGACCTACAGGAATGTTAAAAAAATCAGTCTTTACAGCCTCAGCAGCCTTCACAAGCTTTGGTATTGTAGAAACAGGACACATTTTAATGAACTGGTCTTCAAAGAAGATAATGGGCTTTGGAGATAATCAATCTGTGCATTTTTACTATACCTGTTGCCAATGGAGTCTTTGTAACAACAGCCCTGTCCCTGTTAGAAAAAAGAGTTTAAAAAAAGTGGAATGTCAAATCTGAGTAGCCAGTACAGGTTCATTATCTAGTATTGTGATTTTCCCTTTCAGGGTAGGGAACTAATTTATTTTTACCAAAGTCAAACTCAGAAATTTGATACTTACATGAACTAAGCAATTGATAGTAGCAATTAGAGGGAAAGTTGTACAGGCCAAACAGTCTGAAAATCATAGAACAGAAACTGGACAAAAGGAAACAAGAAAAGAGAAGGCAAAAATGAGCAAAATAATGAACTCATGAAGAACTCAAGGAAGAGAATTCAGTCCTAGAGAGAAACATTTCTATGCAGACGAAAGGGTAGCCTCCATTATCAATTGCCTATAGCCAAACTTGCAGAAACATATGGACCACACCTCTGAATGTCCTTCTAGAGCATCTGCTGCAGATGGCCCACTCAGTAGCCTCTCAATAGGTTTTTGCACATGAGCCAAGACCAAGGCAGAAAATTCCAACATGCAGTTAGTTCCCCACTTCCAGTGAAACCACACATATAGATGCATAATTTTAGGTATTCAGGTGCACAGGGCATCCAGAACTAGGTTTTTGTTCTGCAACTGTTATTTAAATATGCTTTTGTATTAACATTTTTAAGCAATTCCATTGCTAGTAAAGAGAAACCATTTTAGTATTAATTTCTCCCAGTTGGATTTGAGTGAAACCCTTAATGTGATTTATGAGTCCACATTGAATTTTTTTCCTACATAGGGTAAGGGAAACAAATGCAATTTGACTTGGCTTTTTGGAAAAAAAAGACCAGTAAATAAGTAATTTTTGAGTCATTTATAGTAGTAGTAGTATTAGTAGTAATAATAACAATGATAAAAAAATTGAATGGAAAATTCTGTAAAATCTGTTCAATACCAGCCTTAATTTTTAATTCAGCATTAAACCTTATTTGGAGGATAAAACCACAAAATGGGCAAAATATAAAAATGGTAATGTCAGTTCACAGAATTAGGTATTATTAACTACTGGAGAGGTCTAGAAATGTGGTACTTAGTGGTTGAACAAGGCCAGAGTTTTCTCTACAGAGGCTTAAAAGGAACCCCTTTCTCTCATTTCATCTAGATATCAAACTGCATGGGAAAATAATAATTCTATTACCTGTCAAAAAGCAGGGAAATTCCCAAAACTCACAGAGAAAAGATGGCAGAAAGATAAGAAAACAAAACAAAACAAAAAAACAAAACAAAACAAAAGGCATGAAGAAATGATAGGGAGAGCAAATACGATTTGGTTTTGGTTTTTTTTGTAAGATAAAAAATATGTTAATAGCAGCCACTACCATTACTTAGTATTTTGTGGTTAGACTGACACCAGTATAGTTTCAGATTTTCTAGGTATTAAGCAATACTAGCATTTCCCACTACAAAAGGTGTGTTTTAAAAGCCACAATGCAAAGGCACACCAAGTGGTAGGTAAATTGTGGTTCCTGAATCTGCAGATTCTCCAGTACACAAATTAACTGCTTTTTTCCTGTCAGAAATTTGTTAATTTTGAAATACCAGAATCTATAATTATTTCATTGCTGTCCACTTTCACCAGGAATAACTCATTCTCAAACAATCCTTATATCTATCCAAGTAATGGAAGTCCCTCTTTGTCTGTTCCCTATCTATCAAACCTTTAAATTTCCCTCAGAAAAGTGTTCTGTTGTTTTAGATAATCAATATGTAATTCAACAGACATATAAAGATAGGGACAGCACAAGATTGAATTGAATTAAATACCACAAGGGCACAGTCTCCATTTTCAAAACACTTTTCTGTAGCTGCAACGGAAATTCCAGTCAGTTACAGTGGAGCGCTACAGACTGCAGGTGTCATAACAAAGAATTCAGGTTAGCAGTGTTGTTGCAGAAAACATGGGAACTTTCATTGCAGTGGATATTGGCTACAATACAAATAAGTCTCTTCTACGCTCATGACCAGCAGTTCTGTGGAAGAAAAATGTTAAGTGTTGTTTGTATCCTTGACACAATATGAAGTGAGGTTAAGATAAGCTTGACCGTGGGTGAGTATAACAAGAAAATTAAAATTAAAAAGAATTTTTTACAACTGGAGATGCAGCAAACTACCTGCACATTGAAGACTGCTATCAGTTTAACTTAAGAGGAAAGAAAATGCATGCATTCCACAGTTTTATTAGCGTAAGCGTGTTTAAAGGCTCTTTTCTTCTCTCTTTCTCTGGTGTCTGTAAGGCACTTGTCACCTTGGAATATAATCCCTTAATTTTGGTAGATGAAATTCAGGTAAACATATCTGTCCTTGTTACTAGATACACTACTGCCCTCTGCCAATTATTGTAAACCAGTAGTGTTTATTTGTGATACACAGAAAAATCCCAACTCCATTTAAATCAATAAAATTTTCCATTAAGTTGGAAAGGGGTAAAAATTCTAAAGCAAAAGAAATAATGAATGCATAAATGAATAAAAATTTATTTATAATATAGCAGAATATACCAGACATAACAGTTTTGTCTCCTTTCTGTGTGTGAAAGGACTGTGGTGTCAGAACCACAGTCAAGAAAAAGAACTCTTTGCATGCTTGTGGTTGGGCAGAAGTATATATCAGTACATATACCCAAGGAAAATCTCCATCTCTTTCACAGTCCAGGCACAGATGCAAGAAGCATAATTGCAGCCCCAGGGAGTGGGACCATGAGCTGTGACTCATAGCTCTCCACAGCTGCCAGGCTCTGGTCCCATGGGCTTCCCACACCTGGGGCTTGTTGGCAGGTGGTTGGAGAGGAACAGACCCATCTACAGAAGATCAGCATGAACAGCTGGGGGACCAGGCAACGAGCATACATGGGGTACAGCAGTAACCTAAGCTTACCTGAATCATGTCTGGAGCCACTTCTTTCCTGAATCAATGAAGTTTGGAGGGGCAGATCGCACACAGTGCCTGCAGCCATTCCCCTGCCTGTCTGTGGACACTTTTTGGCTGGTACATACTATCATCCATGGGCCAATGTGCTGGCACAGCCTTGGCTCACCCCCATCCCCAATGAGGTGCCTGATGCCCCCAGGAATGGGGCTGCCCTGGCTGACCCCAGCTTGCCCTGCTCCACATGCCTTGAGGATTATAACTCACAGTAACTCCATTATTCAGTGATTAGGTAGTAAAAAGGAAAAAAGAAAAATGTATAATGTTGTCCTGATTGTGAAAAGATAACATATGCTCTAAAGAAGAAAATATCTTTGAAAAGAATGATTAAAGAAATGGCTTTCATGTGTATGAAACATGGGTATTTCATAGTCTTTACCTCTCCTGTGGTAGTAGCAAGATCTTAAGAGAGTTTCTCCATCTTCATTTTGTGCCAGGAATAAATTTAAACAGTTGGGGAAATGTGTATTTTTCAGTCACCATCTAAGATAGGTACCAAAATGAATAGAGCCCAGAGATCTCTCTCCTTCCAGTCGAACGATTCCATGGTTAAGCATGGCATTCAGATTTCTATTGTTGCAACATTTGACAGTGCTCTCCTATGGTTTCTAATAGCTTTGTTCTAAGAAATGAGGTACAATTACTCCCCAAAAGGTTTCTCAAAGCACAAGTATAAAAAATGGTTGGGATTTTTTTTTTTCCTTCGTGGGTCTCTTCTCAGGAAGATATCATGAGAAAGAAAAAGCCTCTTTCCCTATTTCATGACTGTCTAGTGTTCTGTGACATCCTCAAAAATTCCTTACAGAAAAGACAACTACAGACTGAAGGGCTATTTACCTATTTTTCTGATACCTCGATTAAAAAGAAAGATGACAACAAGGATTTCTGTGACCTGTGGGCTTGAAATTTGCTCTAAGATAAACTTTAGGCAGGCCACCTACAGTACTATGTTCCCTACACCCAACTTATCTGTCAGCCTTCTAACTGATGGCACAGATGTTGTTATATGTAACATTTGGTCAAAACTGCACCAAATGTGAAATAAGACGCACTTAGGCAAACAAATGTATAAACAAGTTTAAGATACAAACAAGAATTCAGATAGTATCTGTAATATTGAATTCATGTCACTGAAGCGAACATCACTAGCTTCCTAATTTGAACCAAGGTTCTCATAACTATAGGGCTTTTCTATCCAATTTAAGATGATAATGTTAGATGGTGAATATATAATGTTACACTAACACAGAGATGTCATATTTCCTTTAGCTTGTGTGATAAAAGCAGCCAATCAAACCATTAGTGTTGCAGTCAAATGTTATTAATTTGATTCTCTTTTGTGAATTATTGTCCCTCATGATCTGTATTTATTTGTTTTTATACTCATTTTTCTTCTTTAATTTTCAGGATGCTGAGAACTAGAAATTTCACTTACAGAACTTGATCCCTTCTGTTCAATATTTGTTTTACCTAGTGCATACTTGGTATTACAGATACCATGGTGATGATAAGCAACCATCTTTATAATGACAAGTTATAAGCTATGGCATATTTCACATAGGGTCATACTGAAAATTAGCATATAAAATATACTAGCTAAGTTTTAATTGGAATTGACACTTAGTCATGTGTAGAATTGATATGGGAATTTACTGAGTAACTTGACAAGTGAAGAAGATATGTAATTCAATACTTCATGTCTCAGTTTTCAGATGCTTCATATTCACCAAGCATTTTACACCTCAGGAAAAATTTTCATATATGCTCAACCCAAAATTAAACTAAGTTTCAGACATAAAAATTATTTTTGCAAAGTATAATCTGTGGTTTCTAAAAAACATCAAATGAGTTTTTGAACAAGCAGAACAGATTTTGCATCTAATATGCTACCAGTCCAAGTCTACTACAACGTTTTCTGTGTTGTACAGATGTCATTTTTATCAGAGGCCTCAATGACATGCAAGTCTGAGGGGCAATGCTGACCCACACAGAACATTAACTACATCTGTGGAATCACTTAGTACTTAGTACACAATATGGAACAGAAAATTAAAATAAGTTGTTGTGATTTAACCCCAGCCTGCAACTAAACACCACACAGCTGCTCACTCACTCCCCCATGGTGGGACTGGGAGAGAATTAGAAGACTAAAAATGCAAAAACTCGTGGGTTGAGATAAAGACAGTTTAATAGGTAAAGCAAAAGCCACATGCATAAACAAAGCAAAACAAGGAATTCATTCACTGCTTCCCATTGGCAGGCAGGTGTTCAGCCATCTCCAGGGAAGCAGGGCTCCATCACGCATAAGGGTTACTTGGGAAGACAAACGCCATTGTTTCCCCCAGTTCCTTTTTCTTCCCCCAGCTTTATATACTCATCATTACATCATATGTTATGGAATATCCCTTTGGCCAACCTGGGCCAGCTGTCCTGGCTGTGTTGCCTCCCAGCTTCACGTGCACCCCCCGCCTTCTCACTGGCAGACCAGCATGAGAAGCTGGACTCCTTGACTGCTTAGCAACAACTCAAAACATCAATATTTTTTCATCCCAAATCCAAAACATAGTCTCATACTAGCTTCTGTGAAGGAAATTAACTCAATCCCAGCTGAAACGAGGACAGTATCCACCTCTTATTCCATATCATTTAAGTCACACTCATCCAATACAACTTCATTAACCATAACTCCTGCCTAGTGGAAGAGGGAAAGGCTGTGGATGTTGTCCACCTGGACGTTAATAAAGCCTTTGACAGCGTCTCCCACGGCATTTTCCTGGAGAAACTGGAGGCTCGTGGCTTAGACAGGTGTACTCTTCACTGGGTAAAGAACTGGCTGGACAGCCGAGCCCAGAGATTTGTGGTGAATGGCGTTAAATCTGGCTGGTGGCTGGTCACAAATGGTGTTCCCCAGGGCTCGGTTTTGGGGCCGGTCTTGTTCAATATATTTATTGATAACCTGGATGAGGGGATTGAGTGCCCCTTCAGTAAGTTTGCAGATGACAACAAGTTGGGTGGGAGTGTTGATCTGCTGGAGGGTAGGAGGGCTCTGCAGAGGGATCTGGACAGGTGGATCAATGGGCTGAGGTCAACTGTATGAGGTTTAATAAGACCAAGTCCCGGGTCCTGCACTTCATTCACAACAACCCCATGCAATGCTACAGGCTTGGGGAAGAGTGGCTGGAGAGCTGCCCGGCGGAAAGGGACCTGAGAGTGCTGGTTGGCAGCTGTCTGAATATGAACCAGCAGTGTGGCCAGGTGGCCAAGAAGGCCAACAGCATCCGGGCCTGTATCAGAAATAGCGTGGCCAGCAGGAGTAGGGAAGTGATCGTGCCCCTGTACTCAGCACTGGTGAGGCTGCACCTTGAATACTGTGTTCAGTTTTGGGCCCCTCTCTTCAAGAAGAACGTTGAGGTGCCTGAGCGTGTCCAGAGAAGGGCAACAAAGCTGGTGAGAGATCTGGAGCACAAATCTTATGAGGAGCAGGTGAGGGAACTGGGGTTGTTTAGTCTGGAGAAGAGGAGGCTGAGGGGAGACCTTACGGCTTTCTACAACTACCTGAAAGAGGGTTGTGGGGAGGTGGGTGTTGGTCTCTTCTCCCAACTAACTGGTGATAAGTTGAGAGGAAATGGCCTCAAGTTGTGCCAGGGGAGGTTTAGATTGGATATTAGGAAAAATTTCTTCACCGAGAGAGTGGTCAAGCATTGGAACAGGCTGCCCAGGGAGGTGGTGGATTCACCATCTCTGGAAGTCTTCAAAAAACATGTGGATGTGGCAATTCAGGACATGGTTTAGGGGACATGGTGGCACTGGATTAATGGTTGGACTTGATGATCTTGATGGTCCTTTCCAACCTTAGTGATTCTGTGAACTCCCCTTCCCATCCTTTGATATAATACAGAGATATTATTCCCTTAGTCTATGGACCTGCCCTGTAAAATGTCCACAAATGTCCATGAAGTGTTCATTGAGTTAATTTAGTCCATGACTTTGGGCTCGATCTCTTATGGTGGTCACTCTGGACAGGAGACGTGGTGTGTTGCGTGGAGTTACTGGGCACCAAAGCCAGCTCAGGTCAGGTCACTGTTGTGCTTGCACTGCTTCTTGTAAGGCTTGTCCTCCATTGGTTCAGGTGGTTCCTGCTATAGTAATTTCTATAACATGCAACTCAAATCATGGGTTATAAAAATTAAAAGGTATTTCCATTACAGTCTTCATCTCTGGTCCCTTTGGACTGGATCATAGGGTTTAACATTGCAATGAAATCTTCCCCTTTCCTCTGCTCTGGCTTGGACTTATCAACAGACTGCAGTCTCTTCCATGAGCCACAGTCTCTCCAGGGATATATCTGTGGTGGCTTATATATAGACTTATATACAGTCTCAGTCACTTTGAGGTGCACCTGTTCCAAAATGGCCTCCTCCATGGGCCACAATGACTGCAGAGATATACCTGCTCCAGAGTGGTATTACCCACAGCCACAATCCCTTCAGAAGTAAAACTGCTCCAGCGTGGCCTTACCCGTTGTTCCAATCCCTCCAGGAATGTACCTGCACTGTTGAGGGCTTATCTATGGCCACACATTTTAAGGTGGTCCAGCAAGACCTCATGGACAGCCACTGATGCTTCAAGGTGTACCTGCTGAAATGTGGATTTATCCATAGCCACACATACTTTGAGATGTACCTTCTCCAGTGTGGACTTATCCTTGAGCCACAATCCCACCAGAGGTATACCTGCTGCGGCACAGACACAGTCATGGCCACAGATGCTTTGAGATGTACTTGCTCCTGCATGGGCTTATGCACAGCCACAGATGCTTCAGGGTGTCCTGCTTCTACATGGACTCATCCACAGATCACAGTCCCTTCAACTCGAGTTCACACTGGAGTTCCAGCCTGTCCAGTAGCAGCACAGAAACAGCAGTGCCTTCTGCCAGCCCAGGCACATCGCCATTGCTGTTATCAAAATGTTCCCAGGCACAGCAGAGTAAGATGATAAGCAGTACAGCAGTACAGCAAGCAGCAAAAGCAAAAAGCAGCCACTAACAAGCACTAGACTCTGATATGCAGTAAGGAAAGCAAACCCATGGCAAGTATAGAGGCCTGACAATTAATAGCTAAACAGCTACAACAGCTATAAATTCTATCATCTAGCATATTTTAATAAAATCTGTCATTATCTCAAAACCTTCAAGCCCAATGTTGGACGCTAAAAAGGACTGTTGTGGCTTAACCCCAGCCTGCAACTAAGCACTATACAGCCTCTCACTCCCCTACAATGGGACAGGGGAGAGAATTAGAAGACTAAAAATGCGAAAACTCATGGTTTGAGATAAAGACAGTTTAATAGGTAAAGCAAAACCCACGTGCACAAGCAAAGCAAAACAAGGAATTCATTCACCACTCCCCATGGGCAGGCAGGTGTTCAGCCATTGCCAGGAAAGCAGGGCTGCATCACGTGTAACAATTACTTGAGAAGACAAACGCCGTAGCTCCAAATGTCACTTCCCCCCAGTTCCCTTTCCCCGCCCCAGCTTTATGTACTCAGCATGATGTCATATGGTAGGGAATATCCCTTTGGCCAGCCTGGGTCAGCTGTCCTGGCTGTGTCCCCTCCCAGCTCCCTGTGCACCCCTACCCTTCCTCCTAGCAGGCCAGCACAAGAAGCTGGACTGTCTTTGTCTACTTAGCAACAGCTCAAAACATCAGTGTGCTATCAACATTTTTTCATCCCAAATCCAAAACATAGTCTCATACTAGCTTCTGTGAGGAAAATTAACTCAGTCCCATCTGAAACCAGAATATAAGTGCATGGTACTATATGTGCAGAACTGGTGATGTACTTCTTTGTGGTTAATGGATTTTTAAAGACATTTTTTTATAATAAGCTTAGCAGAGCATTTTGATTAGTGTAAAAACTGTTACTTGTATGGCATGGGAACAACTGACTTTCCAGCACAGCTGTGGTCATGAGGGGCTGTTAATAACCAACATCTGAAGAATTTCTACTTAAAACAAATAGTCACAGTTGTTAAATGTTCATGTGAGACTACATTACAAAAAATGAAATCAATGAAGTTAAATCTAAAAAAAAAAAAGCTAATGACTAATAATTTTAGCTGGGATTCATACACAAAATTTGGCAGAGTGATTCAAGCAATACGTAGGTAAGGAGTAATCAATATGGGTATTTACGTTGCATGGAGGACTGATAGGATATCAATTCCAATGAGAACAACACTGTGTGCTGGGATAGAGTTAATTTTCTTCACAGTAGGCTGTGTTTTGGATTTGCTCTGAAAACAGTGTTGAGAATACAGGGATGTTTTAGTAACAGCTGATCAGTGCTTACACAGTGTCAAGGTGTTTTCTGCTTCTCACACCACCTTACCACTAAGCAATCTGGGGGCGCACAAGAAGTACAGAAAGGATGCAGCTTGGACAGCTGACTTCAGCTAACCGAAGAGATATTCCAAACCATATGACATCGTGCTCACTCACAGTGGGCTGTGTGCTGTTTAGTTGCAGGCTGGGGTTAAACCATGACACTCTGCAATAGTATAAAAGCAGTGTCAATATGGTAGGGAATTAGAAGTCCATTTGGTTACATTGAGATCATTCAGAATATACACACCGCTTGAGAAAGGTGATAGGTGTTATCCTTCAGTTGCTATTGCTGGAGGAGAGCAAGGAAGTAATGTTGATGAGTACCATTATGCCTGTACTATCTTCCATTCAGAACTAGTCGCATGCATATTCCAAAGACACTTGAGCAACATTACACATATACAGCTCCTATTGAAGTCAGTGAGTAAAATTCGCAGCTGGCATAGCCTCTTTGTTTGCGTGGAATCATATAATGGAATGAATAGAAAATCAACAGGCATATTTGGGAGCAAAATGGGATTCTATCAATACACTGACATCATTATTTTCCTTGATGACTGGGTTCTCTTTTGTTACAGAGGCATCAAAAATCCTTCATGCAAATATATCTAGAACACAGTTGCAGTAAAATTAAAACAAAACCTGTAATTTTACGAAGATCCACAAGTAATTATATGCAATTAGTGTAATTCAGTTGCTTAAATATAAGCAATTAATGTAATTTCAAATCACTAACAGTATCCTGGCTGGATGTGAGGATATACAAAAAAGTATAAGCACATCCATGTAGATGTATGATATTTGAGAATGTCTCCTTGCATATATTACAGTGACTGAAGACCACTCAGAGAATTTTAAGAGAACAGTTTCAAACTGCAAAGATGTACATTTTCATAAATGATGTATTCTGGGACCAGCAGAGATAGACAGGCCTGTTGACACTCAATAATGGCCTGAAAGGAAGAGGGGATATCAGCTGCTATTGTAGAATTATCCCCAAATGCCTCTGACCTAAATGTTATTTAACTATGTATACTGCTTGGCTCTTATGCAAAGAGAGTGCTCACAATTTTCTTTTTAATTCTTCAAGAACCATTTAATGATAAAATAGAGTGTCCTGGGGCTAAACCACGACATAGAGGAGCAGACTAAACTATAAAATGTTATCTATGATTTTAATCGAAGGGCTCTGGTTTAGTTAGCCAGGTATATATGTGCTTCTTGTAGGAGTAAGTTGAAAAGTATCTGAAATCTCTTCGGTTTTCCTGATTTTCTGAGAGATGCTGCTACTTGAAGGCAGGCAGGATTTTAAATAAAATAATGATTGCAGAACATTTACTCAACAAAAAAGTAAGTTTATGGTTGAGATTTGCCCCGAGGTTTTTTACCCTAGAACTGATTCATTTATCTCTAATCAAAGATTAGTAATGTTCCTCTTTTCCCAGTAAAAATGTAACAGTCTTTGCAAGGAAAGCTTTATAAGATATTGTCCTGGTTTCAGCTGGGATGGAATTGTTTTTTCTTCCCAATAGCTGATATGGTGCTGTGTTTTGGAGTTGGTATGCGAATGAAGTTGATAACACACTGAAGTTTTCAGTTGTGTCTAAGTAGTTGTAGTGCTTATACTAAGCCAAGGTCTTTTCAGCTTCCCATGCTCTGCCAGTGAGGAGGTACACAAGAAGCTGGGAGGAGACACAGCTGGGACAGTTGACCCAAACTGGCCAAAAAGATAACGCCATGCCCAGTACATAAACTGGAGTTAGCTGGGGGTGGGAATCACTGCTCAGGGACGGGCTATTGATCACCAGGTGGTGAGCAATTGCTGCATTGGGCATCACTTGTTCTTGTACATTCCTTTGTCAGTATTATTCTTATTGTTATCGTTGTTGTTCCCTCCTCTCTTTCTGTCCTATTAAACTGGTTTTATCTCAACCCACAAGTTTTTTCCAGTTCTCTCCCCCATCCTGCTGCAGGGGCAGGGAGTAAGCAAACATCTGTGTGGTGCTTAGCTGCTGGCTGGGGCTAAACCATGACAGCTATATAGATCCAATTACCAGTAATTCTTAGCTGAGAGAGTATCACTGTTTGACTGACATGTAAATAGATATATATTAGTACTCAAAACATTGATTCTTAAAATTTCTTCCTGCCAAGTACCTTACTTTGTAATTTCTGTTACGTCCTGCACTGAAAAAGTTATAGAGTGTGGTTGCCAAAATGCTTGGTCAAACATCTACCAATCTAAGTGCAAATAAGCAGTTTGATGTGTGACCAAAATGTAGAGGTCCTAATGAAAAGTTAATTGGTAAATGATAGTTCAACTTATAATTTCCTATACATTTATAAAATTAAAATAACCTTAAAACAACAGACCTATCAGTTAGATCCTTGCAGGCAGGAAGTTTAGATATTATGAATCGACCTGTGTGCCCTATGTACTGGAAATACAACAGTAGCATTTGAGGGCAGATAAAATACTGGTTTTTGCTGGCCAAAGAATATTCTTTTGTTTGTGTCTTTTTCCTACAGTATTAAAAAGCTATACTCAAAGCAGTATAGACCTCAAGTTCAATATACTTTTAGAAAAATAATTTCCTAACACTCGTAATTGTGTAGTTCCTGACATTTAAAATCTGATAATGTTTATATGATTACATACGATTATTTAACCCTTTGTATGAAATAGAGGTCTTAGAGAAACCTCACCTTTACTAATTATTTTGAATTGTTTCAAAGACACTGATTTCTAATTTTTCAATAAGATACCTGGAATGTGAATCTTTAGAAAGAGGTAAAGAGTCCATTGTTAACTGAGAATTTGTAGGCCCCTTGCAGAATAAAGTAGATAATAATTTGTAATAATTGTAGCATAATATGAAAATTTTGAAGACAGCTTTAAAATTCTTAGTTTTTTAAACATTGTTTATCTTAGTGAATAATGCATAACACAACTATTTCTAATGAGAGAACTGAGGTACCACTCACATAAATGTTAATATGTTAATGTCTGTATAAAACTTAGACCATGAGATAAGGATACTACATTTTCTGTTACGTGTTTCTTAAAGTAGAAAAGATTTTACGTGCCTTCTTCAAACAGTCTTAAACGTCATTCATATGCAGCTGCTGAGACATAAGCATGTACCTATAGAATCAACAGATAAAAGATCCCCTAAGGAGTTGCTTTGCCTGAGCAGCCTCAACAAAGATGAAGTTGCTATCCTTATATTATAGTGACTTCATATAGAACCAGAAAGATGAATAATCATTTTAGTCACATTGTATTTGAGGAAAAAAGGAATATGATCTGATTAAGATCAAATATAATCAAAATTTATTATTATTGCATTTATTTCTGAAGCCAGGACACAATATAGGGCCGCCCTCAAAGGCTCACATTTCTTCTGTGTGAACTCAACATCAGAAAAACTACAAACTCTGAAGTGTGCCCCTCTTGATCACGGAACAAACTTTCTTCAATTTAGTATTAATACATTATTATAGTTGAATAGAGTTTATTTCCATTCTTTGCAACCACATCGCCGAAAAGGTACTATCAGGTAAAACAACGTTGTTGGATGGTATCGGGTTTAACTTCAAACAGTACCTCTTGTACATAGCCATAACTAACACACTGCACCATGACACATTCAAATAGCTGTGTGCTCTATTACGTTACTGAAACAAGTGTAGGGAGCACTTCAGAAGATCAAGGAAATGCAGCCTTTGAATTCAAGCTCTCTCTTTTCCACCTCCTCAATACACAAGACAGTCACAGTTATTAATTCAAAACAGGTAGGAAATCAAAATGAAAATAGTATAATTAAATCAGTCAGTCACTAAGGCGAGCAGATCCAGAGCCAGCCCAGTAGGGAAATGCCAGGGCAGCGAAGAGACACGCCAGGTGGTGGCAGCTCTGACCACAGATGCTGACAAGGCCTAGGCATTACAAGAGCAACTGCAGCCACCCCCACACCTATACAAAGCAGCCTGGGGAGCAGCAGTTTGCACGGCAGTTGGTGCAAAAAGGTCATCATCACCCTATCAGCTATCAATGGCTACAAGTTGTTCAGAAGGGTCAAGTGAGGAAGGAGGAGCAGAGGCATTGCTCTCTGGATAGATGGTGAAGACCTGTCTCTGAAGAATAGCCATGAGCAGTTTGAAAGCTTATGGGTAAGAATGAGACTCAGGCAACAAAGGGAACCTTGGGGGTGGCATTTACTATAGTATGCCTGATAAAAGGGAGCCAATTGATGAAGCCTTCTTACTCCAGATACAGAAGGCATCATGCTCTGTTGTGGTTTAGCCCCAGCTGGCAACTAAGCACCACGCAGCCGCTCACTCACTCTCCCTTCCACAGTGGGACGGGGGAGAGAATTAGGAAAAAAAAAACCTTGTGTCTTGAGATAAATACGGTTTAATAGGACAGAAAGAAAGAAGGAAACAACAATGATAATACCAACAAAGGAATGTACAAGAACAAGTGATGCCCAATACAGCAATTGCTCACCACCCGGCGATTGACAGCCCGTCCCCAAGCAGCGATTTCTGTCCCCCGGCCAACTCCAGTTTATGTACTGGGCATGATGTCATATGGTAGAGAATATCTCTTTGGCCAGTCTGGGTCAGCTGTCCCGGCTGTGTCCCCTCCCAGCTCCCCGTGCACCCCCAGCCTGCTCGTTGGCAGGCCAGCACAAGAAGCTGGACTGTCCTTGACTGCTCAGCAACAACCCAGAACATCAGCACACTATCAACAGTTTCTCATCCCAAATCCAAAACACAGTCTCACACTGGCTTCTGTGAAGAAAATCAGCTCTATCCTGGCTGAAACCAGGACATGCTCATAGGCTGTCATCCTGCTAGGGGACTTCAACCACCCTGACATCTGCTGGAAAAGTAGCATGGAGAGCTCTAGGCAATCCAGGAGACTCCTGTGGTGCACTGAGAACATTTTATTAGGGCTTGTAGTGAGCAATGGTTTTAAACTAAAGGATCATAGATTCAGGCTAGATATAAGGAAGAAATTTTTTATGGTGAGGGTGCTGAAACACTGAAACAGGCTGCCCAGAGAGGCTGTAGGTGCCCCATCCCTCGAAATATTCAAGGTCAGGTTGGATGGGGCTTTGAGCAACCTTATCTAGTTGAAGATGTTGGGGCTTATTGCAGGGGGTTGGACTAGAAGACCTTTCCTTCCAACCCAAACCATTCTATGATTCTATGAAATTTCTTCTGTTCATGTACTTTAGAGTCAGAGTCAAAGTGGTCATTCTCCTTCAATATGAAGCCGTGTTCAGACTTGAAATATTTAAGGTAATAACTTAATCCATCAAAGACAGTCTAAATAGGTCTTTTATTGTCATCTAAATTTATTCAAACTGAAACTTATTTTCTCACTTCAGCCTATTAAACCTCACAGGTTTTTGCAAAGTTATACCAATGTTCTGAAATGGTGTTACTACAAAATGACTCAACCTCAAGAATTCAGAATCCAGGAACTTATGGACATACCTCAGCTAAAAAATAAGCTAAACTTTCAAATGTGATTACTTTTTAATCTACAAAACTCTTTTTGAATGCGCAGACGTGTACATCCAAGCACTGAAATTGATATTTAAGTATGTAATATTTTCAACCTTCCTTTTCCTGCTATTTCCATTATATTACACTAAACTAATCTAAAAATTGTTATTGTTCTTGCTTTAATTAAAAAAAAAGGTCAGTATTAGTTTCTTGAGTGGGCAAAAAAATTGCCATCTCACCTAAGATCTATGAAGCCTTTACATTTTCTTCGTCTTTTACTGCATTTCTTTCCAATGTGTCTTTAAAGACTGTTAACTCTTTAGATGTTTGTTAATCCTAAATGTCTCCCATTATTTTCTCTCTCTTCCCCACTTCTCTTTCTGTGTAAATAGTGCTGCCAGAGATTTTCCTCAGAAACAACATGGGACAAGTGGACAACTATAATTACAGTGCCATGCTAAAAGGGCTGAAAATCTTAAGCAGGTTAGAAAACTAGACAGCCATTAGAGACAGCAAATCATGCAAACAGTTTGTGATGGAGAATTTGACTGAAAAGATAGTATAAATATTAAAACTAGGGCTAATTTTGTTTACTTTGTAGATCAGCAACTTGGAAGAGATGATGCTCAGTGCCTTCCCAGAGTTTAACACGCATAAAAAATGAAGCCTGTCAGCACAGAGGTGGAAGAGAGCAGACAGAGTTCAGAATTACTCAGAAAAGCAGCATCTTGGGCTGATAAGGGGCTTTACTGAGACAAATGTAAAGCGATGAGATTGTTGACAGGTAATTCGAAAATAAATGTACACTGAGACCTGCATTGTGGCTGGGTGACATAGTTGAATAAAACCTGAAAAGTCCAGTACAGTGATTTTTTTAGTAGTAGAAGGTATACTTTGAAAAGCGTAATAGGAGTATTTACCATAATTTTAAGGGACATGTACATGTGATATGTATTGAGTTTATCTTCACAGCTTGTATGGGATGGTATTGTGATAATGTTCCCTTAAAATTTGCTCTCCTTCTGGTGGAGAACATGCCATTATTTCATACTTCTCCTTCATCTACACAATGCCACACAGGAAAATAATTCATCAATCACATCTCAATCACTAGGTTGAACACTGTATTCTTATAGATTAGACATGAAGAGATCAAAAGGGGGAGATATCAAGATATAGAAAACTTGGAAGAAAGCAAAAAGAACAAGTTTATCTCTGATAAATCTATTAAAAAATTGCATATGGACACTCCTATCCGCTTGTATTATTCATCTTAAATGTGGTTTCATTCCCCTCTGCCAAAACAACAAGATGCATGCACATATTTCTGACAGCAATGGCAGAGTACCTAATAGTTTGAAAATTTGATTGTAACATGCAGAAGAAAAATTCACAAATTTGGCAAATGCTGCTAATCAGTTTTCTTTTCTTGAAGAGAAAAGATGTCCCTTTTCTATGTTTCTCCATGAAGAACTACCAAGCAAAGTATACCATCGAGAAACAAGTTATAGCTTTCTAAGCTTCTGTTTGGCCATCCACCAGGAAACTTTCCACACAACGCAGATAGAATATAACAGCTATCCTCAGAGAACTCACTGGCACTGAACAAGCTACTATGATGGGCAGAGTCTGACTGTGCCTCTTCCCTTCCTTCAGCATAGCAGGTCTCTCTGACTTTGGAAAACCATTCCATAGGTACACCTGAACTTCACAGGCACTCAGTATCATATACTAGACAAACAAGAATTTGGCCATTTGAGATATATAACAAACATGACAGATGGTGACAAAAACCCTATAAAATTCATTTGTGTTGGGCTAGGCATCTTTATTTTTCTTTTAAAATTGTGCTGTAAATAGTGGTTGATTACTTTTTAACCACTGCAGAAAGCAATTAAGAGCTTAACATAAAAAAAAGCAATGGCCTCACTAAAACCAGTTTTGCACAGACTGTATGCAAGAAAACAATACAAAACAATGTTCAAACAACCAGCACTGTAAAATGGCAATGAGTCTTGGTGCTGCTAATCCACATGCCGGTGGGTAGTTTGTGAAGTACACAGCTACCCAGTCTTAAAGTGACTTAAGAATGCTGTTAACAAAGAAGGCAATGCATGGGAGCAATGCAATGGGTTTTCTTGGATTTTACATTTACAGAGATTCTCTAAAAAGTCAAAAAGGCTATTGAATCTTTTTTACTTTTCTTGTTCTTACTATTCTTTTTATTGTTTCTAAGATTAAAATATAAGTAAAACCAAATACTACTTACCTATATAAAGATATGTTAACAGGTGATTGACAGATGACTCAAAACCAGATAAAATATTGCCATGGAAAAATGTTGCACTGTTTAAAAAAATAAACACATTAAAATTGAGTCATGTATAGTAATAGCATTTTGTTACTCATTATAACAGGATTACTCTTGTGTTCATCATTCTAAAGAATAGATCAGCTGTTGCAGTATTGTACCGTTATAAAGGCTATTGAGGCTACTATAAGTTATTTTATGTCTTGGGAGTATTTTCAGATTTTTCTTTGGATAATTCTGGTTTAATATTATTTAAATCCATGAAATCTTTTCCCCTAGTCTGGACCCAGAGAGTGAGCAGCTGATCAATGCATGTATTGTAACATCTGTGTCACTTAAATGAAGATTTATGATAATGAGAGAGAAAACATAAGTAGCACAACTTCTGACTATTTTAAAGTATTGCTGCTTCAATTCAAAGTGCATTTTTCTTTTTTCTGCTTCCTATTTTAGCAGGGTATTCAGCAGAAACTATTTCAGTATAACCATTTCTAAGTATAAATACCTTCAGGAATTCTTTCTGGAGAATCAATGCTGCAAACATTAAACTTACTTAATCAAAAAAACAATTTCATTTTATTTACCACAGTATTATTGTTTTCTCTCCAGAAAGTGTGCACATGTATACAAATCTGTAAATTTTTGTGGATTCATAGGTGAAGGCCCACAATGTTAAACATAAGATTTGCAGGAATGGATGAAAATCAAGCTTTGAAAGAAATACCTCATCTCATACATTGATGAGGCATAGATTAATTTTTTAAGGTTTAAGTTAGTGAGGAGAATCCTAAGTCTTTTTCAGAAAAATTTTTTCAAATCTTTTCAGGAAACATTTCAGACTCCTGCTTTTTGTTAATTTGTTTTTATCTTTAAAAATAATGAGAGGGGAGAAAAAGAATGTTTATGTAAACAAGGGAAAAATGTAAATGCTTAGAGCTGTTGTTCAATCTTGTTTCACACAGCTCTATTAATATATTGCAGTTCTGATCTGATGAATTTCTACCACTGCTGTGAAATCATTATTTAAATATGCACAAAAGCATACCATTTTTAGGGCAATTTTGCTAGGTAGATAGATTTTCGTCAAGTTTTTAAAGCAAGGCTATTACGTAATTTTTCTCTTTCAACCCGAGCATCTGAATCTAATTCACTGGAAGTAAAAGCCTTTAGGAACAATAAATCATAAGAGATATTAAGCCCACTACTTCCTAGATTTTAAGATATATTGTTCTAACAGTAGGCTACCATTCCCTGTGAAAAGCTATGTTTTCTTACATAGCATATGCACAAATGAATCACTAGGATGTCATCAGTAATGGGTTCACTGGGTGAGAGGGGAAACTCCTCACTCATTCCTATTGATTGTTTTGCATTTCATCTCAGAATTTCGGAAATATTTAGTTTAGGTTTCTATATTATTTATTGTCTGAATAGGTTGAAGTGTCTGCAAACACAGGTTTCAGTGTTTAGCAAACACAAATACTTCAGAAGTTTTTTAAGTTTAAAATTCTTAGAGAAAATAAATCAGGCAAGGAAATGTTATAATGAGCATTGGCTTGGCAGGGTTTCATTCTTTCTTAAACTCTTCCAAAAAATTTCCATCTATTAAGTCATAGACTACAAATTAGATTTACTTATTCTAACGATTGCCACATGCCCAAGCTCTCCTCTCTTAAGAGCACCATCAAATCTTGAAATTATATGACAAAGACAGAACTTGTTATTTTCCTGTCAAAGCTGTTTCTGCTATTCCTTTGTGGCCTGAAAATTCTAAGGATGCTGAGAAAGTAAAATGCTTCCCTTGTCATATCATACTTGAACTCTCAGAGGTTCTTCATACTGAACACATGCTTACCACCAAGTTATGCCTTTCCACTCAACTTTTTTTTTTTAAATGGAATAATTGAAAGAGCTATAGATTCCATGTAGAAAATAATATATCAATAGCTATTGATCTAATTGAAGTATTATTTAAATTAGAAATAATTTCAATTTTATTTGAAATTCAATTCAAATTATTTCAATCTAAGTATTGATTTCAATAGATCAATAAGTATTTATTGGTGGTCACACTATTTTCATTTTGGGATTAATCCAGAAGTTCTTTACATTTGTTATGGGAAATCTGATCCTCCTTTTTGTCTTATATCCATTTCAATGATTTTAGGTCCTTCCCCTGACACCTTATGGGATCAATTTCAAATGTCTATGCAATACATAACATTAAATTAAAAAATTATAATGAAGGCTAATTAAAAGAAAATGTCCAAAATAATGTAATTTCTTTTACAGGTCATGTTATCTGGTGATCAAGATGATCCTGACATTATTTTGCTGTCTAGACAGTGTTTTGCATCTAAAATGAGTCTCAGGTCAGAAACAAAATAAAACCCAAAACCTGTCACTGCTCATGTTAGTATTTGCATGTGAAGGCTCTTTACAGTAGACAGTAATTACCTATTTATCTCATCCCTATTTGTTTTAATTGAAAGAAAATCAAAATTGCCTGGATCTTACCAAATGCGTTTTCCTGCATTCATTGCATGAGTCATGCTGACTTCTTAATGCCAAAAGGGAAAAATATGTGGCCAGTAACTTGGCAAAGAAACCAACGGAGATTCCTTTCTCAGATCCAGATTTTTTAATCACCTTTCTTTTAGAACAAATGGATAAGGCTATTCTATGAATAATTAAGCCTTATTTATGCCCTAAGACTGCTAACATCCCTCCTGCATTTTTTTGGTAATTAAAACCACTCTCTCTTTTTGTATACCTTGAAAAGATGACATTCTCTGTTGTTTCACAATAAGCTCAAGCAATAATTTCGACCTAAGCTTTAACATCTCCTCTCTTGAAACTAACACTCCTGAAAAGATACTCTAGTAAGGCTCTCAAGACTAACTTGTATCATCTCTCCATTTCTAACCCAGCATCTGATTGGCCAATGATTATGTTTCATTGCTACAGCCATTTTATCTGAAATATGCAATTACTTAATTCCTTGCCTTCTGCAGCTCAGGACCTCACAGAGCTCCTGCATACCTTAACAATACAGAATTACACTGAGTTCCTTTTTTTGTTTTGGTTTGGTTTGGTTTTTTGTGGGTTGGTTGGTTTTCTTTTTAGAGTAAGCAAATCATGTTATGTTTTATATTGAAATAAAATAACTTCATTATAAAAACTTGAAATATTTTCCTGAATCCTGGAGTCCCTAACTTTCTGAAATCTGCAATAAGAGTTAAATAAAATTATTTGTTATTTACCACAAAGAGCTAATTTCTGCCACGTAGCATAACAAGCCACGGTTAAGATTCTCCATATAATGCATGAGCAGAGCAAGGGTTAAGATGGACTGACTCAACTTCAAAAGTAAAGTGGTGTCTCCCTGTCAAGAATTGTGATTGCTGTTCAAGACTTCCACTGAAGAATTACTTTCTGTGTCTTATTTGAGAATATTCACATTAAAAAGTATTATTAGGATTATCTGATTTTTTTCTAGCACAAAGTACACAATCCAATAATTTTCTCTTTCTTAAAAAATGAGAAATATTTTGAAGAATTGCATGTATCTTTGTATATGCAAGTTTTAGAGAAATTCCTTGACAGCATCTGACATGACTTGTTGGCATGTCTGAAGAAAGATTACAGGACTCTGTACACACACATACAAAACATAATACCATTGTTTATGTTTGACAGTGTTTCTATATGTAAGCTATCAAACAATGAAAAAACATCTCATTTAAGTTCAACATTATTTTTGTTCGCATGCTTACTAACATAGAACCATATAGTCATAAAATTATTAAGGTTGGAAAAGACCTTTAAGATCATCAAATCCAAGCGTCAACCCAACACCACCACAGCCATTAAATCATGTCCTAAAGAGCCACATCTACATGTTTTTGAACCCTTCCAGTCCTGGTGACTCAACCATTTTCCTGGGCAGCCTGTTCCAACGCTTCACCACTCTCTCAGTAAACAAATTTTTCCTAATAGTTAGTCTAAACCCCCCCTGGCACAACCTGAGGCCATTTCTATGGCTATTTACTTGAGAGAAGAGACCAACACCCACCTCCCCACAACCCTCTTTCAGGTAGTTGCAGAGAGCCATAAGGTCTCCCCTCAGCCTCCTCTTCTCCAGACTAAACAACCCCAGTTCCCTCAGCTGCTCCTAATAAGACTTTTTCTCCAGACCTTTCATCAGCTTCATTGCCCTTCTCTGGACACACTCCAGTATCTCAATGTCCTTCTTGTAGAGAGGGGACCAAAACTGAACACAGTATTACTCAAGGTGCGCCCTCACCACGGTAGAGTACAGGGGTATGATCACTTCTCTACTCCTGCTGGCCACACTATTTCTGATACAGGCCAGGATACTGTTGGCCTTCTTGGCCACCTGGCCACACTGCCAGTTCATGTTCAGCCGGCTGTCAACCAGCACCCCCAGCTCCCTTTCCACCGGGCAGCTCTCCAGCCACTCTTCCCCAAGCCTGTAGTGTTGCATGGGGTGGTTGTGACTGAAGTGCAGGACCCGGCACTTGGTCTTATTAAACCTCATACAGTTGACCTCAGCCCATTGATCCAGCCTGTCCAGACCCCTCTGCAGAGCCTTCCTGCCCTCCAGCAGATCAACACTCCCACCCAACTTGGTGTCATCTGCAAACTTACTGAGGGAGCACTTGATCCCCTCATCCAGTTCATCAACAAAGATACTGAACAAGACCGGCCCCAAAACTGAGCCCTGGGAAACACTGCTTGTGACCAGCCGCAAACATTACTAACATTTCATCTCCATCTCATTGATTTTTATATTTTAATATTTCAGTAGAGGATTAATTTGCTAGGATTCTATAGTGGTCTATGTTTTTACAGTCTAAATTAACAAGCTGTGAGTTTAAGGCATTATTTACTGAGACTGAGACATTCCCTGCCATTAAAATCTGTTGTGTTTTGACACTTGTGTTACTCAGTTCAAAGGCTGATCATGTTTACATTATGATAATTATTCAACCTACAAAATTATAAATATGAAGTGGCCCAGTGGCCCAAGGCACAGTCACTTTCACAGCATGAACAAGGACTTGGCAACACCTTCTTCATGATTTTCTGTAGCACCATCAAAAAATTACCTACCAATGGCATGGAGATAAATGTAGCAGCAGCAGTTACAAAGTTTTCAACATATGTGCTCTAGCTTTTTGCAGTCACATCAAATACCTACCTTTAGTAAGGTTCAAATGGTAATCATTTTGGAAATATAAAAATAAATTGAAACAGATGGGGGGTCTAAGCTTGCTGTATGAAATCATCTGTAGTATCTATTGACTCCTATCTAATAAAAATGGCATTTGAGCAAAAGGTTGAAAAGCTACTCACTTTAGGCTGCTCATACTGTACAAAGACCCTATAGGATTTGTTATTTTTATTATTTATTTATTTATAGCCCACTGTTATGCATCATAGTGCTTTACTGTAGTCAAATGAACCATATTACTGTAAGAACAATAAGAAACCTCATGCACTCCACACTCAGATAACATGTAATGCATGTTTTATTTGATACAAAATGAAGTCCTGACAAGATGAAAATCATAATGTATACTCTTCATGCATACCAGAAGTCTAATATTTCGCAGAAGAGCATAACATACATGTAGAAACCCTAAGATTTGAATAAGAGGGGGTTATTCACAGAACTGTTTGAGGAAGAATTTGTTTATTTTTCTTATATATTAATGCATAAAATAAACCTGTTTGGAAAAGAAACATAGCAACACAAAATTCCAAGCAAAGTTTATCTTGAGTCAGAGAGACAAAAAGTGAAACTTTAACCTGTTTAAAAACCTTGAAGGATTTGTCCTTCAATTGAACAGGGCCAAAAATACATCTTCAAGATTAAAAGAGTTAAAAGAACTGACCAGTATTTGGTACCAAAAGGAATCCAGAGTATAAAAACATGTTTTTGAGCAAGATATATGAGTAAAGTCTTCCTTTAAAAGATAGAATAGTTCATTCTTCTTAATATTGTTTTAGACTACAAATGTTTCCATGGTTTCTACTCGACTGTGGTCTAGGTATTGCTCTACCACAGCAATACTGTCTCAATTTATCATTAATGTAAGATTAATAATTTTGCAAAAGAAAAATATATTGTCAAAATGTACTGCATTAGAATGAAGAATTGAGAAATAACTTGGTGTTTCTAGATGTAATATTATTTTTTTATACCCATCTGCTATCTCAGAACTGTTGTCCTTTGTGTGACACTTTATTAATGTAATAACTATAAGTTCCTGAATGGCTATTTGTACTGTCGCATTGCTCTCTCTATTATTACACCCTCCAAGAATTCAATGAACTGGTTAAAACTATAAATAAAGCACCTGAGAACAGGGGAAATCATCCTCACGGTACATACATGAGCATATAAAGTTCACAACACAAAGTGTGATGCTATGATGGCAGCTGAGAAGGGTTCTGGGAGCAGAGTAAAAAGTGGTGATATTGTAGGTTAATTGTATACTAACTGTAATCAAAATGTAAAACTACACTGGTTGAATATGCCCTGCCATGGTAGTATTATTTGCTTGCCTGTATATTTTTGCTTTATTTTACCGAACTGGAAGTTGTAATGGGTAATAAACCCTTCTTTAAAAAAGTGAATTGAGGTTTGAAAAACAAATAAGAAGTAACTGGAAAATGTTTTTTGTTATTTGTGTGGGTTTTGGGGGTTTTTTGAGGGAAACAAATTAAACCTTATTGTCTTGTTATAGAGATTTTTGCATGGATGACACTCTTGGTTTTGACAAAAAGGAACACAGTTTCCTTATTTGGGCCAAAATGCCAAACAGGTTGCATAACCGTGTTTCTACTTATATGAATGTAGCAATTGCTCATTGCTTTTAGTGCATCAGTCATTTACATGGCTATGGAACGGTCTGATTTTAGACATCTCCAGGGATATTTTATAAATGTGTCTGATGCAAAATTTAAGATGGAAAATGAGTACAGACAATCTCAAATTTGTTGGAATGAAGGCAGATGGGCTGTTTATGATCATAAAATCATGGGATGACAGAATAGTTTGGTTTGTAAAAGTCCTTCAAAGATCATCTTCTCCAACCACTCTGACATGGGCAGGGACATCTTCCACTAGATCAGCTTTCTCAAAAACCTGTCCAACCTGACCTTGAGCACTTCTAGGAATGGTGCATCCACAACTTCTCTGGGCAACCTGTTCTAGTGTCTCACCACCCTCATCATAAAACATTTCTTCCTTCTGTCTAATCTAAACTTACCATAATCCAGATAATCCAGTTTAAAACCATCACCCCTTTTCTTGTCACTACAGGTCTTAGTAAAAAGTTTCCTCTATCTTTCTTGCAAGCTTTCTTCATATCTTGAAAGGCCACAGAAAAACTCTCCATGGAGACTTCTCTTCTCCAGGTTGAACAACTTCAACTCTCTCAGCCTCTCTCCAAAGCAGACAGGTATTACAGCCCTCTGATCATTTTCATGGTCCTCCTTTGGATTTGCTCTAACTTGTGTCTTTTTTTATACTGGATACCACAGAACGGGATGCAGCACCCTAGGTTGAGTCTGACAAGAGCAGAGTAGAACAGGAGAATGACCTCCCTTGACCTGCTAGCTATGCTTCTTTTTTATGCAGCCCAGGCTACAATTGGCTTTCTGGGCCGCAAGCAAGCATTGCTGGCTCATGTCCAATTTTTCATCCACAAGTATCCCCAAGTTCTTCCCCACAAGCTGCTCTCAATCCATTAATTCCTAGTCTATATTCATACTGGGGATTGCCCCAACCCAGGTGCAGGACCTTGTATGTGGCCTTGCTGAACTTCATGAAGTTCGCATGGGTCTGTTCCTCAAAGCCTGTCAAGGTCCCTCTGGATGGCATCCCTTCCAACAAGGGCATCAGCTGCAACACTCAGCTTGGTATTATCTGTAAAATTGCTGAGAGTGCATTCAATCCCACTATCTATGTCATTAATGAAGACATTAAATACTGTTAGTACGAACCCTTGAGAGACACCACTCATTACTGGTTTCTATTTGGACAATGAGCCATTGACTGTAACTCTTTAGATGTGGCCATCTAGCTGGTTCCTTATGCATCTAATAATCCATCCATCAAAGCCATATATAGCTAATTTAGCAACAAGGATGTTGTGTATG
Source organism: Phaethon aethereus (assembly GCF_964289735.1). Taxonomy (NCBI): domain Eukaryota; kingdom Metazoa; phylum Chordata; class Aves; order Phaethontiformes; family Phaethontidae; genus Phaethon; species Phaethon aethereus. The sequence goes on along the minus strand of NC_138577.1, from coordinate 63,417,818 downwards.
ACTGTGTCAAGGACCTTACAGAAGTCTCTTTTTTTGTCCACTGATGCAGTCATTCCATTGTAGAAACCCATTAGATTAGTCAGGCATGATTTTCCCTTGGTCAAGCCATGTTGGTTGTTGCTAATCACCTCCCTGCCTTCCATGTACTTCAACTTAACTTCCAAGAGGATCTGTTCTTTATCTGACCGGGCACTGAGGTGAGGGTGGTTCATCAATACTTCCCAGGGTCCTCCTTTTCACCTTTTCAAAAAACGGGTATTATGTTCCCTTTTTTCCAGTCCCTGGAGACTTCACCTGAGTGTCCTTACTTTTCAAATATGATGGAGAGTATCTTGGCAACTATATCAGATAAGTCTCTCAGTACCCTGTGATGCATCTTGTTGGGTCTCCTGGGCTTGTACATGTTCAGGTGACTCAGATGGCCTCAAAGCTGATTTCTTACAGTGGGAGGGACTTAATTCCCCCTGTACCTACTTTGAGGTTCAGGAACTGGAGAGATGTGGGAAGATTCATTGTTAGTGAAAACTAAGGTAAAAAAAAATGTTGAGTGCCTCAGCCATCTCCATGTCAGTTTTCACTAATTCTCTTCATGTATTTATGGGGGGGTACAATTTCTTTAATATTTATTTTCTGACCAGTGTACCTGTAGAGCTATTATTACTATTATTATTATTCACATTCCTTGCCAAATCCAGCTCCAACTGGGCCCTAGCTTTCCTGATCCCATCCTTACATATTTGGCCAATGTCCCTATATGCTTCCCAGGATACATGTCTGTGGTTCCACTGCCTGTGTATTTCCTTCTTACACTTTAAGAGGTCTTCACTCAGCCATGCTGGTCTCCTGCCTTCCTTACCTGATGTCTTACATGTGGGAATTGAGAGCTCTTGTGCACTTGCGCTCTAACAAAATTGCCCTTAAGCTGCCAGGTCTGTTTAGCTCTTTTATCTCTGTGGGCAGTTTCTCAAGGGCTCTCATCCACTAATTCCTTCTTAAAAAGTCACTCTTCTAAAATTCAGGGTCTTGACTTTGCTCTTCAGCTGGCCCATATCCACCTACATATTGCGGGTATGAAGGGACCCCTTACACATAGCACAGAATATGTTTATTGTAAATGATAATGTGTCAAGCCTACCTTCCCCTTAAGAATTATATGGCAGTTAGAATGATCTAGGTAAGGAACTATAGTTAAAGGTGTACTTTGACACTGAGAATAGCACTGTCTTGAGCCAAAACAGACATAAACCCAAGAATATAATGGGAGTTAGCTGGTGTAAAACAAAAGGATAAAGCTATCAAATATGTGGGAGCTTTACAAGTTTAATCTGATAAGAGATAAACTGACGATGCACATTTCCTCCATGCCAAATAAACTCTTACTCAAAAGTGTTCGAGACAGGTAATGAACTATTTCTATTTGAAAAATTGTAGCACAAAGACAGCATTTACTAAATCAGATGATAACTGAAAAAGAGGAAACAAAGGAAGATGGAAGTATAATCAGAAGACTGGTGGGGAAAAAATTTGTGTGTGAAAAAACATCAGGTGGTCTATCAGCCTTAATCCTATGCTGGGTACAAAGTAGGCAGGAAAAGTAAAGAAAGCTTTCAGCAGAAAAAACTCTACTCCTTCTCTATCGAGATAAGAATTAAAGAACTTGCAAAATCTACTAGCAAATTCCTATATGAACTTTTGGAAGTTGTTGCAGCAGGCAGGCAAGATTCGTAGGTTCAAAAGTAGCAGGTTCTGATTCTGAGATCAGACCATTCATGGACCACAGGTCCATAAAAGGTCTAGGCAAGGTTATCTCTAATTCTTACAGAATCAGAGGATAACCCTCTAATACTCCTAATCTGCTGTTTGTGAATGCTGGTGGAGGATCTCAGGTAGTACTCAGCCTCTAAAATTCTCACTAATGTATCTTACTGCCACGGTTATGTATCTTACTACCACGTTCACTTGTTTGACCCACATGTCAGGCAGCTATGACAGGAAGCATTTGATTTCTGATGGATGTTATCTTCAGATATTAGGGAATTTGTTGCTTCATCAGCTGCAGGTATATAACAGAATTTTTCATTTTTGGGATGCACAAATAAAATCCCTCAAAGGCCGTAACCAGACATTTCAGCTCACATTACCAAAGAAGAGAGGGCAATCTTGTTTCACCCACTGATACAGTAAACACCTATGCAGACTCACATGTAATCAGCTGCAACTTTCTACAATGGTATGTAATCCTTTATTATGCGTGAGACTCATCATTAATTCTGTTCATTACACATGGTAATCAAATTAGGTAATTGACCTCCCATAATACTTACTGTAGTCCCTATAGCTAATAAAAAGGTTAAGATAATCACATATATAATACTTTGGAAACTGGTAACAGGTAAATAATATGCACTTGCTAAATTAGCTCCAATTTGTTGAGAAGAAAACATTACAGATGAGTGCAGCTTCACCTGATGCAACTTAACCCTTGCAAAACAACACTTGGCAACACCCTCAGACAGACAGTTTCACCTGAGGAAATTGGAATTTTCCAGCTAAGTTCTTTAAAGCCAGCATAGTCTGAGAGGTCACAGTGTGATCAATCACCTTCACCCTGAAGACATTTTGTTAGCAAATGTGTCACAGGTTGCTACTGTGGGAAAATTGTATTGTGGTGGAAAAAAAGAAGATACACAAGTAATTCCAGAAAACACCATCCTGATGGTACCCCAACATTATCCTTGTTTGTAACTAAAGAATAATTGAGGCACAGGAGAATCATGAGCTGTTAGTATACTTTCAAGTATGTACCTATGAATAAATCCTAAAATGCATAGGAGGAAGTTAAGAACAATGCTTACTGCTGTCTGTTGTGTGAAAAGTGGGAGAACAGTTCTGCACAGGGAGAGCATAGGTAAGTCTGATTGTATAGTCTGTTAAATGTGATGCCCAGACATGTTTTAAGTAGTAAGACAGCACCCCCTGAAAATGCAGAGCTTCTCTGTAGTTTCTTCTTTTTCTAAAAGATATAGAAATGGCATTGCAAAGACATAATGGAGCAGGTGACATGTTGATCAAGATTATGCTGTTTTCTCTGGGGTTAATTCAAGTTAAGGTTTATTGATATTGATTTAGTTTCATATTCCCAGCATAGGACTAGCAGTGTACATTTATGAAATCTCACTGCCTCTGGAGAGAAATCATAAATTGGGTCAATGTGACTCTGTAAAATGATTAATAAGGAGCTAATAATTTTCTTATTCACTCTTCCTCATTATCACATTGTGTTCCACAACAGATTGTAACATACCAAAGCGATGACACTGCTTTCCTATACCAACGGTGTGAAGTATAAAAACACAGAGAATATCTGTACCTTGAGAATATGAATATGAGAATCAGAACGATGGCTGGGGTCCAGCTTGAGTGTTGAAGTGTTATGACAAATAGGTTAACAAATCTGAACTAATGAGGTAAGCCTGTTTCCTGGCCAGCATTAATGAAAGAGTTGTTTTACAGTCTAGTTAGTAACTGCAAGGTGAACTGCACGAAGAAACCATATATACCTTGGCAACAACTCTATTATTTCATGGATATAGTGTTGAGACATTACTTACTTTAGATCTCCAATTTTATTCATTCTTCTTTGTAGGGTATATTTGACACTCCAGAGTGTTTAATGGAACATAAACAGAAACCAGTTGTGAATTATAAGGCTCCGCACAGAAAGTGCATTTCTATAACTTCTGGTACAGTCGTGATAAGCTGTAGAGTGCACTTTGAGTGCTTCATGATGCTAGAATTATCTTGAGTTAAATGCAAATCTTTTTCACCCATTTTCTGATACCTGTTGTATTATAGAAACAGTTCACTATTTTTAAATTTGCATACTTAAGGACGTCATACAGCCCAATTAAAGCAATATACATATTAAAACCACATTCTTTGTATGCCTGCACCGGTATATATTACACAATATTCCTATAGTGGATACAGTTTAAACTATCAGAACTTCAACCGTTCTTTGAATATAGCACTCTCTTGTAGTGGAAATACACTATGATCAAATAATGTTTTAGTGGTTTACTAAGCCTGCATTCTGGGCTTCTGACTATACGGATCAGGAATCAGCCTCTAAATAAAGCAGTGTGTCAGGACATCTCTGACAGGTAGTCATTGTTTATTCATCAGGTTAGAGAATTTTTAATTCTGCCTCAATACCTTATTTTTGATACACTTTATTTTAAAAAAAGGGTTCTATATTAGCAAATTTTTTCCTATTCATTTTTGAATCATGTACTGTCCACTGTGATTCAATCAGGTTCTTCAAGGAATTACCTACTATTTGTAACTCTGTTTGTTTGCTTTTGTCTTTTGTGTGCTAGATGGGCAGTTAGAACACACTGGCCTACTTTCGGTACTAAATCTTCCTAAAGTGAAGAAAAGGCTTTTTAAAATTTTAAATTAATTGAAAAAAAGTTCACCTTAAAAGATCAAGTGTACTGAATTCAGCCTATTATCTAGCTCCAATCTAATCTTCAAATTTTAATCCCTATTGTGCAATTTTCTTAGAACTTTTTTCCTCATGACAGTTTTTACTTCAACTGGAGGTACTACTTCTGCATACATTAGTACTTTCTGCTTTCGCTAAAGCCCAAGTTTTAAAGCAAATATTTCTTTTCTCATTGTATGTTTTAGAAAGATGTTTTCCTTTATACTGGGCCAACCTTTGTGTTTTATTTCAAGTATTCACTGACTTCTACTCCAGTCTGAATTCTAAAAAGGATGAATTGTGAGCTACTACTACACCCTTTTTGAAATGCAGTAGAAGCTCACAAATTGGCCTTATTATGACAACTATAAGGATGATAAGTTTATAACATTTATTAAATCATTTAAATGAATGTAATCTACTCACGCTAGTCATTCATGTAGACTATTCATCAATGGTGGCTATAACCAAGGACACTCAGAAAATTGTTTTACTTCAAATATATCTTTTCCATTTACAAGGTAGGCTGTACAAGATCCCTTCCATAAAATTCAAAGTTTCTTTGGAATCTGACCTTTAATCTGCCAAAATCAAAATTACTGTACTGATATCATAGATTGTTTTCCATAGGTAGAGCTATAATGTCAGAGAAAGTGTGATGCAACATATATAAATGAATTTTTAACATAACTACCTGTGGCACTAACAGAAGTATAGTTATAGCAGCATGATTTCAACTACTGGATGTTTATCTACAGTCACTGCAGCTTTCCTGGTGTTGGAACCAAAGTAACTGTATGAGAGATAGCCCAGACTTCGCAGCTGCTGCAGTACTGTAGATGTCTTTGGAAATCATTCCTTAGCCATTCCTCCAGCAAGGTATTTAGGATGAACAGAACTGGACACAATGCAGAACCCTTTTACTTTCACTTCTAACAGAAAATTACTGTAGACACATCATAGACTGCAAGATCTTTCCTAATTAATAATTATAATAATAAAAGCAATAATTTAAAAACATGTAGCCTTTCTCCATTGTCTTTCATGTTCCAAGGGATGAAAACTTTGACTTTATAATTTGCTAGCCCTTACTGTTTCTTTGGCTCAAACTGAAACAAATAAACGACTATTTCTAAGGAGTGCACACATTCTTTGTTAGAAAGAATTCCTTCCTTCCTTATTGGGCATACAGTCTTCTCCAATTTATATTTCTGATGAGCCTGTAAAATCCTTCATTACGTGTCCTCTTGTCTTGCACAATCTTCCTTTCATTTTCAAGATACATACCAATTTTTCAATCATTTGAAACTTGAGGTTAATCTATTGGATTTAGTAGCAGCAATCTTCTTGATTTATATACCTCACATGCCCTCTCCTTTTCCTTGATTTCTTTTTCTGCTTTTAAATATGATGAATTCCAGGATTCAGATTGATTATGTACCCAGTAATTTACCTTTGTCTACTATTCATTTCCTTCTGCCATTTCTGTGATAATTCCGTTGATTTCTGCCTGGATCTCCTTGACCCAATCTATTAACAGCCACCGACATCCAGTCCAGGACAATTTTTCTGTGGGGGAAGGTGTCAGTTCTATCCATCTGGGCATCCTGATCAAAATACATCATGAATAAATACAGCTGCCGGCTCACCTTTCTCAGCAGAGGCAGCTGAGCACACCTTTAGCAGTGATTCACATGATCTGAGTAAGGCCCTGGATAGAGGATTGCCTGCAGCCAGGTACATAGAAAAATTGAAATGCAAACAGCATACCTGTTGCCTACCCGACTGTCAAATCTGGAAGCAGACTGAGGCTTGTAAGGAGTCAGCTGTCCCTCAGGACTTGACTTCATGGCCTCTTCTGACTCCGATGCAATGCTGCAGAAGTCTATTTTGCAGAAGTTCTCTGCACTTGCGTGGGATATCAGCACCTGGGGGGCCATGGTGCTCTGCCTACTGCAACATGAAGTTATTAAACTCGACGTCAGAAAAGACGGAGTGAATGGGAAGTCAGACTTGCTAAGGAAGCACCAGAACAGTTTGCATTTTCACAAGACAAAATAGGCAGAATAAAACAAACTACAGCACTGAAGGAGCATCATTTTTTGTAGCTCTCACCAGCAGAAGGAAAAAATGCTCCTTGGTCATGAAGAAAATGTTTCCCTTTTTCTGATTCACTCTTACGCGTCTGTTGCTGCCGATTCTATGTTCATTTAGAAGAAAGTTTTCTGTCTGGGTTGGTAATACTTTCCTGGGAGTAATCTATATTTATGGTGTCTTGCTTTTAGTATTACAGTTTCAGATAGGACCTTTAAAATTTTGAAGTGCCTGAGTTTCTAGAAAAGTCTGTAACAACTTCCAGCATTAAAAGCAATGTTTTTTAAACTTGTTGAAATTGTTTGTTTCAAACACATTTTGGTACCTGATTTTCACTTTGAACTTCTGGGTCATTTCATGACCATTGGCCTATTACCTTTTCTGTCCTTCTACAATTTGTCTGAAGATCCATACATGTAACATATCTGTGCGTGTCTCTCACCTAAGGTATGTGAGGGTCTCTGGCATAGATCATAGGTACCTGAAAGACATTGTCTTCGTCTCTTCCGTACCTTTCATTCTGTAATCCTGAACTTACACGGAAGTGCTGAGAAGCCCTTGGGAAGAGAGAAACAGGCAAGTCAAGGAGGAAACACAACTGAATTACTTCTCCTCTAAATGTAGAAAACTTGACCTTCTATAAAAAGGAACAAACAAAGAATTATTTTCCTTTGTTCCTCAGTGAACACTGTGTACAGGTGGTTCTGAAGTAGATGATAAAGTGCTTGTTTGGAGATTTGACTTCATTGGTAAGCTCCACAAAAGTGGTTAAATTTAAGTGGAAGAACTTACAAGTTCAGTATGAATATTTTTTAAAGGAAGAGGCCAAAATATCTTTTATTGCAAGAAGTAACAAGAGGGCAAGAAGTAAAGGAGAAGAATGAGGGCTAGGATGAGTACATGAAGACCAATGGGTGAGTGGTGGGCGCCACCACTGTGGGAGATCAGCTAGCAAACTTCTGTACCTGTAAGAACAGTAGTCATACTTATCTTATCTCTTCTTCTGGTAGTGCAAACATAATTTCTCTACCTCGATATCTTCTCTCCACTGGGTTCTTATCATCATGAACCTTTGTCTAGTTTTTCACAACTGCTATATGATCTCCCAATGAGTCATGAGAAATAACTCCTGAAAAAAGTATATAAAATTGTAAATAATGTGAAGTAGCTTATAAACTATTACCCCCCTGGTTTCATTGTACAAGAACAAGCTCTCGAGTAAGTCATTACACAAAATTATCACTTTCAAAATGAGCAAAAAGAAGTATTTCTTCATGTGGGGGGAGGAACTGGTGGAGCTTGTCACCATGGGTCAAAAGTGTAGATGTCAAAAGCTTACATTGGTTCAGAAACTAATTAGACAAATCAATGAAAGAAAATCCTTCATGGCAATTAAACACAAAGATGTAATAAGAATTAGCATATTTGCAGGATCTGACTTTTTAAAAATTTTAAAAACATCCACTTTCAAAGGCTATGTTTCATATAACATGACTTGTGTGAAAAGAGGTTTCTCTCCTCTTAAGAAAGGGCATGGAATCTGCAAGTATCTAATACTTTTCACATGTTCATACGTTTAGTATTTATATGATCTTCTCAATTAAGAATAGGATAACCTGATAGAAAACCAACTAAATTGTCTCATGTAACACTTTCTGAATATCTATGATTTTTCTTTGAAAATGAAATTTGATACAAACTTAAGAAAGCTTTTCATGTATAATTTGCAGATTATATCCTCAAATAACATTACTATCTTCTTTAATTTATCTCATATTTTGAAATACTGTTTCAAATATGAGAAGGATGAATGAAGGTGTTCATTCCATTTCAAAAACAAAGTTACAGTTGAATAAAACTGCTATATAAAAATGAAGATGACCCTTCTCTTCCTCCATTTTAAGTGATATAACTTTCTACTGTATTTGCTGAGTCGTGTTGGTATGTATTAGCTGGAGTCAATAACTTGTAAACATACAGCTTTTACATATATTTTCAAGCTGAAAAGAGAGCTAAGAATCATAGTTCAAAAAGAGGAGATGATAATTAATCCTGCTTAGAACTTATAGGTAGAAGGATACAAGGTATTTTGGAGTTCAGAAGGAATTAAATAGGCACACACTCAAAAGGGTCAAAAGAGACCACAAGAAAAAAGAGCAAACACTGCTTTAGAGGGACTGGAAAAGTTTGAGACTATTTTTTCTCCTGCTGTTATAGTCACAAACACAATTCTCTATTTGTAATTGTACCCATAGTTTTAAGGAAAATTAGGGTAACATCTACTTAAAAAAAAAAGTGCAATGAATAATGATTAATAATAATTTGGAAAATGATCAACAGGAGGCCACCACTGGAATTCATATATCAAAAAGTGTCTCCTATATACACAAGGAACGTTCCAAGAATGAGAGAATGTAGCTTCCACCATAAAATTTGCTGTTAGAATGTGATTCAGAAGTCTACAAGTTACATAAAAATCTTGTTCTAAATCTCATCCTGCCTAATGATGAATGTACAGGTTGCTTGAAAATAAAATGATTATGATAATGTCAGAATTTGCAGAACAGTGGTATATCAAGAACATCTTCAATGTTATTAATATCCTATATTGGACAAGAAATATCATACAGTTTGACAGCAAAATAATTCCTTTTCCTGAAACACCTGTAAGAATCCTTGAGGCATATTGAATTCTGGAACCAAAAATTCCACTGTGGTCAAGTTAATTCTGATGGAAAATGATAATTTTTTATAGATAGACACAACAAAGTTGTAATGTATCATATGCAAAAGTTAAACATGAGTAGTCACAACATATTCTTAAGCAGTTATATTGCCACTAACAGAGTTTAAAAATTCAAAATCCTTCAAGCATAGATTTGAACAACACAACTTAGTGTTTTTGCTTCAGAATTCAGAGTATCTATTTTTCATTCTCCAGAATACAAATAATCAGCTTGTAGTGTGTTGACTATTTCCTCTTTTTTAACAAGGAAAAATGACCCCTGTGTGTTGGGAACCCCTTGGAAAATATAGAGCTTGTGGCAGTCAGCTGTTCTTTTACGTATTTTAGACATAGATCCAGTACATTTTAACAAAGTGTTAGCCTTCAGACATTTATCTCTTCATGTGGCAATAGTAATCCGTATAAAATATATACATTTGAATTTAGAAATTCTTACTGATATGGGTAGGTACCTGTGTTCACATACATATACAGAAAATCCCCAAACAGAAAACTTTAAAAATAATACTGCAATAGTTTGTGAAAGTGATAGGTTTCACAATTTACTGGTTGTATTTGCAATAAGAGTAAGCATACTTATGTTGTGACCACATTGGGAAATTGCCTGTTGAGAAGATTCCCTTTAGAAAAAGATAAACCACTTTATAAATTGTGATTGTGTGCTTAATTAATTGTGTAATTAAAGGCAATAGTGACTTTCACAATCACACACTTTTAAAATCAAAGTTTTGGGACTTCGGGACTAAGACTATTCTTCTTCACTCTTAATAACTTTTCCATTTCTCTGACGCTCAAACCTAATTTCTTCTGGGAGGTTGGTGGTTTAGTGTAGCAATTTTCACTTACACTTTATCAAATATGCCCAATAGGCAAACATTAGCTCTTTCATGAGCTTGGAGGAGGTGTGTTTGCTAGAGTTTGATTATCCATCAAATATTTCCCCAAAGCTGTAAGAAAAACCTACGTTTTAGAATTCAATCCTGAGAAAAATTGCTGCCCAATGAAATCTGGAAAAGAGATGTATAGTTTAACATTTCTTGAGAGATGTATGTTTCTGTCAGGCTTACTTTTTTTACTTCATTTTCTTGTTATTTTGAGAAAAGAAATATGTTGAATTTCACAAGGAGAAGTAGAAACCGTTTTATGTTTAGAACTTTTGCATTAATGTACAGTCTTTTATGTTTGTCCAGTTTGAATGCAAAATGAAATGGGCCACAAAGGTGTGGCATCTCTTTTAGAGGTGGACACCCTTTATCTTGTCCAATATAGTCCAGACTGAGACTATTTAAAATTTAGTTGCATCTATTTAATAATTTTTAGCAAAAAACCTCTCAGCTTTTATAGTGGATAACAATTCCAGGAGGTTTCAAGGAGAGTCTTGAATACAACTGTGCATCGTATACACGTCTGTCCATATTTGTGGTTGGAATTTCACTTGCTGCATCTGTTAAAAGGAGACATGTAAGGAAGGCTCTGTCCTATAAAATTATTTGGTCTAAGAACTGAAGACTACTTACTGCATAAGGCAAATCTCTGTGGAGAATAACACTGGGAGTGCCTGGAGCATTAACTGATTTTTCAACAGAAGCTATGGAGCAGATACAGTCTGGTTATTCCATAGCTGAAATAGCCCTGTTATGGCCCCCATGCAGAGGTTATAGCACCCTTTCAAAACAGGAAAGCTCCAAGGTTGTTTAAATTATACGTGGTCCTTGGACATTAGGAATATTATTGCTTTCTAAGTGCACACTCTAGTTTGTTGATGGGCAAGTTCTTCGCTATTGAATCATCTCCTAGAAATCTCATAAAATGGTCAGTTTGTCTGTCTTTTTCAGGGAATTTCTGCACTCTTTGGTATGCGGCGTGTTGTCTCCGGCCCATATGAGGGCTGAGCCTAAACTAAAATGTAAGAGCTAACTTGCTAAGTACAGTTTCTCGACATGAGTACCTGATGCTAATTCTTTATGATTTTCATTGCTGCCTGTTGGCTTCCAGCTAGAACATAAGGTGGTGTTCAGAAGAAAGGAAAACTAGCCTGAGAGGTGCCTATTTAAATAACCACTATTCTTCCCTAGAACGATAATCAAAGTCACTCTGTATTTAAAAGATTAGAGCTAATTTGCTGACTCTCTGTTCATCATGAAGCAGGATTCAATATCCTTTTCTTGGTACCAAAATAACATGAATTTGTTTACTTTTGGTGCAGAGTTGGGTGGGGAGGTGAAGCTGAGACAGGGGAAGGGAAAGAAATTGTTCATAGCATTTTGCCAAAGGTCTAAGTTTTGTCAGATTTGCCTCAAATTTATAATTTTCCTTAACGTAACATATATCACATTTAAAAAATTATCTGAAGTAATTTACAGTCTGGGACCAGAGTTTTTTCTTCCCCCTCACTCTTTCTTAGTATGTGAAATCAAAATAAATAAATAAACCAAATCTCTGTGTGGTTACATGTGGTTCCATTTTTTTCTGTATTGGCTTTTGGTACATACCTTTAAGGCACCAAACGTGCAGGTCTGAGGAGGAGGTGGATCATTTAATTTAATTTTATTTTGTTCATAGCTTTTATCTCTCTGTGTATACAGACTAAACTTCCTTTGCCTCGGTCACACTTTTTTTTCCTCTGGTGTTTGACTTTGCTGTATCCGCAATTATTTGATAACCTGTGGCTTAAACATGTTTTCCTATCTGGCGGAGGTTTCACTGATTTCTCCCATATGTTGGCTTATATCAGATTATTTCTTTTTTGCCAACACATTGTTTTTAGCTCCTCTGTTTCCGTCCTGGAGTTATTGGACATTTTCTGTTTTTTCCTTCCTACCTCTCAGCAACATTTTTTTTGCTCCTATTTTTTAACCCTTGCTTCTCTGTAATGCCAACTGTGAACACATATGTTCACAACACATATGTGATACTTCATTGCAGGCAATATGCTTGGCTTAAAAGTAATATGATCACATTAACAGTCCACGTCATTTGAAATAACAGAGGAAACATGTACATGACCTGACATGAATGATTTGATGAATCTATGATTAGTCCTTGTTAATACAGAGAATAACTTTTCCTGGTTTTTATGAGTTGTTGCAAGTCCACTCTTTCAGTCTTTTTTTTGCTTAAATTTCTGTGTAATTAATTGATCAAAATCAATATAATGTTAAAAATTTACATAATAAAATAGCAATGTAAGATTCACACATTTCATCAGGAAAGGTTGGCATTTTATATATGTGTTTGTGTGTGTAGTTACAGATAATATTCTATTTAATTTCTTTTTCATTACCTTTTCAGAAAAAAAAAATTAGCTTTATTTCTTTTCTGCAAAGGGTGCCTATTGTAATATTATTATCACTTTAGTTACAATCACCTTTTGCACTCTTTAAGTAAGGCTGCCACTGCTCTACAACACCTATAATATAGCTGAGGAACACTGCTTGCAGAAATCACCTGTGCTGGCTTTAGTTTACTGACTGTCAGTCATATTAAAGGTGAAACAGCTTGGTCTTGAGCAAGGCTGCTTGACATACTGGTCAATGCTATAATGATTAATTCTAAGAGAAAATCTGTTTTACTAGAGTTATGCTTCTCTATATAGGCTATATGTGAGTTGATAGGCTGTTCTCTGGTTATATCTTTTTCCACATTCTTTTTGTGATGGTTTGTTTACTCTTCCTCTCCCTTCCTTTGTTCCCATATTTTAAAGACAGTCTAGTTTTTTTCTCCATAAACAACATCCATGGCCCTAATTTCCAAAAACTCAACCCACTATTTGTCTTTTGAAATATGTACTTACTCTGCATTTTGTGAGTAATATTTCCAGACGAATGTAACAATTTGTAGTAAACAGACATTGTTAGTTTAGAACTCATTTTTCTTATTATAATCCCTACAAGAAAAATCAGTTGGAATGCAGTTAGAATGGCTTAAATATATTTCTCTACAAAAATACATTAAGTGTATAAAGTAATAAAAATAAATTATATAGTATAAATAATTTGGAAAACTTTCATTTCACAGTATTCCTTTAAATCATGTCCATAATGATTCTTACTGGAATCTATTGCATTTGCAGAGCTAATTACTTTGTTTGCTGTAACTACAGGATTTGCATAATTTCTTCAGCCTGCTGAAATATCAGTAGAATTCTGTTAAACCCCATGACTAAGATTTGTTTTGACCTAAATCAATGCGGCAATAGGGATCTTTACAAAAAAGAATAACTTCTGACATAAATTGCTTCACCTGCAGGCTTGTTTAGAAAACCTAATTTTTTATAGCACTGTTCTCTCAGATGACGACATCAAGGGCTTTTTCCTCTTTTTTGTGTGCATGCACTTTGTTTCATGGAATTCACTCTTATGCCCTTACATTTTCCTCAGAATTGTGCTATCAAAGAAGTACCACAGAATTGCATTTCTTAACCTCAGTTTTTGGGACAGGATTTTGGTTGCTGTTGAACAAGAATCTACAAATACCTGTCTCTAAATTTTAAAAGAATCTAAACTAAGTTGCTATAATTCTGATTTTTTATATTTTTATTCATGTTTTGTCTCTAAACTTTTCAGACATATCTGAGAAATGGACAAGGTGTCAGAAGAAAAGTTGTATTGTATTTTTTTCAGAACAGAATTTACAAAGCAGGCAAAAGGAAATCCTTGATTCCAGGAATAAGCACACAAGATCACCTGAAAAAAAAGTCCTAATTTTGTAATATTACTCCACAGAAACTGCATTAGACTTTGATAAGTATCTCTTACTGCAGCTTTCGAACTTTGTCATGGCATTAGTTCCCAGTGAAAAGGATCGTGGCCTACATGTGTTGCAGGAATCAGTGTAGATTGCCTGACTGAAAAGAAGACCACTGTATCACTCTCATTAGTCCTCCTTTCTACCAAAGGGTATGATGACCAGCACACTGCGACATTTGGCAGAGCTCTCTCCCATCAAGAGAAGAAATGTGGAAATCATTTCAAATTACCCAAGGTAATAAAATAATAACATAAAAATGTCAAGTTTCTTGGTTTGGGTAACTGTGTTTGTGTATGTTTATATGCACAAGTTTAAAAATCAGTTTACATCTTTTTTCTCTTGCATGGTTCATTTCAGGCCTTCAGTAGAAAGCTGCTCTGGTCCATTCCTCATTCACAATGCAGCACCTTACCTGTGTAAGCAATGTGAAATCTTGGTGCCAGCAGACCTTAGTTACATACTCTAATAGACTCATTGCACTTCTACTGTAAAAGACTTACAGCAGCTCGTGCAGATTTTCTTCTCTCTTTTTGGCTGTCTTGTGGTCTTGAAGACTCGAGAACTCTGAAACTTCCTTAAGTGATGGGTACATTTCAATAAGCTGAGCTTCTGCCCTTGGCAAGATGAGAGCCTATTACCTCTGTGAAACCCTCAGACAATGTGTGTGGAGAACTGGAAGATGGATGGTGTTTGCTGTCCCTGCTACGGTATGATCAGTAGAGCTTGATAAGGACAGAGTGCATAGAATACTGATTTACTGTTGGTTAGAATGCATATCTGTTTCAAGTAGTCTCATCTCCTGCACTAGCAACAATCTACTATTCTTCAGACTTACTGGAAAACAGGTATGTACAACTACAGTTTTCAGAAGATTCCAGGAAAGTGAGGAAATACTTCATACCATACAAGGAACACTTGTTATAATGTGACCTTTAGAAATATTCTATCACCTCAAATGTATTTTTATTTTAGAAGTGTTTTACTGATTAGAAGTTATTTCATGTGTTAATTTCAGCTGTTAACCTTAAAGTGAAGTTCATACAGGATATGCATACATAGAAAGCACATGCAGATTTTTTTTGTATTAATAAAATCATGAACTTCCTGGGGTTAATTTTCTGGTAATGTTCTTAATTTCCCAATTTTTTACATTAGAGTATATATACACTTTCTTGAAAATAAATTCTATTGCAGTCTACATATTAGAATATTATGTCTTTTTTAAAAATAGATTTCCTGGCCATAAAAAAAATTAAATTTGTATTTATTTTTTATTATTTATTTTTAGAAAATAGACTGCCATGCTTTTTATTTTCAAAACTTTGAGAAAGTAATCATAAAAATGATCCAACAGTTAGTAGTTTTCACACTAAAATAACTGAGCTACTATCCTGGTTTCAACTGTGATAAAGTTAATTTTCTTCACAGAACTACTGCGAGGCTATGTTTTGGATTTGGGATGAGAAAATGTTGATAATGTACTGATATTGTCAGCTGTGGCTAAGCAGTCAAGGACTCTCCAATTTTTCATGCTGGCCTGCCAGTGAGAAGGGTGAGGGCGCATAGGAAGCTGGGAGGGGACACAGCCAGGACAGCTGACCCTGGCTGGCCAAAGGGGTATTCCATACCATATGACATCATGCTCGGTATATAAAGTTAGGATGAAGGAGAAGGAGGGGGAGGAGGGGACATTGGGAGTTATGGCGTCTGTCTTCCCAAGAAACCATTATGTGTGATGGAGCCCTGCTTCCCTGGAGATGGCTGAACACCTGCCTGCCCATGGGAAGCATTGAATAAATTCCTTGTTTTGCTCTGCTTGCGTGCGCGGCTTTTGCTTTACCTGTTAAACTGTCTTTATCTCAGACCATGAGTTTTCTCACTTTTACCCTTCCGATTCTCTCCCCCATCCCACTGTGGGGTAGTGAGCAAGCAGGTGCATGGTGTTTAGTTGCTGGCTGGGGTTAAACAATAACAGTCCTTTTGGAAGACAATTCATTTTGTTTCTTATTTGGAATATTGTGGTGTTAAGGTAACCTCTCCAAACTAAACTACTGCCTTTTTGTAAAGTGAAAGATATTATCTATTTTAACATTTAAATTATAAGTGAAAAACAACAATAGATGTTCTGTTATCATCCTACTATTTCTCTGATTTTTTTAATTTAAAAACCAGGAAAATCACTAACCTGCCTGCAAAACTATATGAACATGAAGTTTTTACGTGGAGCAAAAATAAGATTTAAGAATAATAATTTTATTTTGTATTACACAGCTAATTTCACAAACATGAGGTGATTTCTACCAGTTTGTACATCTTTCAAGAAAAGGAAATTGTACATTGCAGGGACTGATGCAATGTACTTGAATACTGATTCATAAGGTGAAACTCTTCTGGCTGTTGAAATAGGAGCATATGAAAAATGATACTTTCATGTTGAAGCTTTTATACAAACAACTCGTGGTGACTAACACCAGTGTTGCAGATCTGTTGTGAGGGGAATACTTAATACTGTTTTAGGCCACTTATTGGGCATAATTGTATTTGCTAGTATGGTGCAGTAACTGGAGAAAAAACATGTCACATTACTGAGTCTTTGGCTCTAATTGCCATTTTAGTTACAGCTATGGTAGTGATCAATTTTTACATTTTGTTTTGTTCATAAATGATTTTTAAAAAGTCAAAGTAATATGCATATTATTTGAATACTGAATTTAACCTTTTTCAGTGAAAATTATTCTCTTTTCATGCAAGCCAATCCAGCAGCTGACTGTCACCAGAAGCAACAGTCCTGTTTCACTTTCCTCTTGTTTTCTTAACTAATGTTCTCACTTGTTTGGCCGTATAGTAAGCTTAGCATTAAGGAGACTGGGGGGAGTTGGGAGCTTTTTTTGGCTTGGGGATCTGAACCAGACCACTATTAGGCAGTGGACGCCACCATTTTTAATGGTTTAGGATTTCATAAGGCAGAGTTACATATATAAAAGCACATCAGAAGATAGGGAAGATCCATTCTTCTCTTTGTTTTTCTCCCCTGTTGCAAAGAATCATATCATGGAGCTGCCTTCCCATGAGAGCAAACCAATATTTTTTCCAATACTGAAATGATCAGCTGGCTCACCCGGTCTTGTGGAATTGTCATCTGACGTTTAGGAGAAAGCCAGACTAATGCATACTTTTACAGGAAGTCTTGCTTCCTGGGGACCTAAACTGGTGTCATATTTATTTTGAGAATAAGTAACCCAACCAGCTTCTTTCTTTTCATGGAATATTCTTAAAGAACAAGCTACACTCAGGTGCAGTCTTCTTTTTCTTTCAGATTATTACTTCTTTTATTTTAATTATTGCTTTGTTTTTCCAGTTTGGTAGTCCAATCTTCTGAGGTAATGTTTCCATTTCACAGAATCACAGAATCATTAAGGTTGGAAAAGACCTTTAAGATCATCAAGTCCAACCATCAACCCAACACCACATTGCCCACTAAACCATATGCTGAAGTGCCATGTCCACATGTTTCCTGAATACTTCCAGTGATGGTGACTCCACCACCTCCCTGGGCAGCCTGTTCCAATGCTTGACCACTCTCTCAGTAAACAAATTGTTCCTAATATCCAGTCTAAACCTCCCCTGGTGCAACTTGAGGCCATTTCCTCTCCTCTTATCACTAGTTACTTGGGAGAAGAGATGAACACCCATCTCACCACAACCCCCTTTCAGATAGTTGTAGAGAGCCTCTTCTCCAGACTGAACAAGCCCAGTTCCCTCAGACACTCCACTCCTCCTTAAGACTTGTGCTCCAAACCCCTCACCAGCTTCATTACCCTTCTCTGGACACACTCCAGCAACTCAATGTCCTCCTTGTAGAGAGGGGACCAAAACTGAACACGATATTACTCAAGGTGCACCTTTGCCACGGTAGAATACAGGGGTACAATCACTTCTCCTAGTGTGGCCTGCTGGCCACACTAGTTCTGATACAGGCCAGGATGCTGTTGGCCTTCTTGGCCACCTGGGTACACTGCTGGCTCATGTTCAGCTGGCTGTCAGCCAGCACCCCCGGGTCCTTTTCTGCCAGGCAGATTTCTAGCCACTCTTCCCCAAGCCTATAGCATCATATGATGTTGTTGTGACTGAAGTGCAGGACCCGGCACTTGGCCTTGTTCAACCTCATACAGTTGACCTCTGCCCATTGATCCAGCCTGTCCAGACCCCTCTGCAGAGCCTTCCTGCCCTCCAGCAGATCAACACTCCCACCCAACTTGGTGTTGTCTGCAAGCTTACTGAGGGAGCACTCAATCCTCTCATCCAGATCATTGATAAAGATATTAAACAAGACTGGCCCCAACACTGAGCCCTGGGCAACACCACTTGTGACAGGATGCCAACTGGATTTACCTCCGTTCACCACTACTCTGTGGGCTTGGCCATTCATCCAGTTCTTTACCCAGAGAACAGTACACCTGTCTGAGCCATGAGCCGTCAGTTTCTCTAGGAGAAATCTGTGGGAGATGGTGTCAAAGGCTTTACTGTAGTCCAGGTAGACAACATCCACAGCCTTTCTCTCATCCACTTAGAACCATTCAGCCATAAAGGTTTGCAGTTACAATTCATGTGTTGGTGACAGAACAGAACTTGGATTGCAACTTGATCCTTCACACTCAGCACAGCTGTGATGGTGGTACATTCTGTAATGGTGCAAGGACAGAGGCAACTCCTAAAATCCTATCCTGAAACATTTCTTCTACAGGATTCAAGAATCCAAGTCCTTGGATTGCAAAAAGTTCATTATGGAAGACAGAGTAATGATCATGGTAAGCAAGAGTCATCAGGGTATTTTTAAAGTAGTTCGTTAATCTGGTCTGAGCTAATAATAATTTAAATAGCTGAGGATTTCCACTTCATCTTCAGACACTGAAAGAAGTGTTGATCATTGTTTCCAGAATCAAATAGGAAAAAGTTTTTTATCTTAGTCCTTGCTTAATCTTACTTAATTACAATTGAGTGTCATACCAGAGATGTCTCAGACATGGTTAGGTTTCTAGCTTTTACTTAAAATATAAATACAACCAGTCATAAGAACATAATGTATAAAGATTGACACTGTAGTACTAAACATGTTTGTTGCTGTCGTCAAAAATTAAGAATTTGAGAGCTTTCATGTGTAAGATGAAATAAATGGAGAGGAAAATGTAGTTTCTTTTAACAAGTACAATGTTTTCAATGTTTTCCTCTGTGCTTTCAAAAACAAATAAAATTCAAATAAGGTAAAAACTTTTAAATGTAAAATTCAAATGGTAATAGATTGAAAGAAAGGAATTTTAAAACTGTGAATTTACTTTCAGATTAAGCTTAAAATTTATAAAATGAATTGCAGTGACTTATTTTAATTCAAGTAACTCTAATATTGATGCAAAAATTCGTCCCTCAGTTATTTACTGGTTAGAACTTTATTACATTACACCTTTTCTTCAAAAAAAAAGACCTTATTCCCCACCACAGAATAACAGAATTTTACTTAGGGAGCATAGATCCTCCTTGCCACAAAAATTTTTTTTTTCCATGTTAAATGTCTTAAAGTATTTTTAATTTAACTTTAGTGAGCACTACGGTCTTTAGTTCTTTAATTCTGATTAGAAAATCAGGCCATTTAATTTTATGCTCTTGGAATAGACTCAGTATTCAATCCCGCCTCTTAGTAAAAGGATGAACTTTGTTTTTTGCAGCATCCACACATTTTTCCAAAACATTTTCCAACTGCTTTATACAAGTATAACATATCTCTAGATAATAATTATGGGTCTTAAACTAGGCTTGTGAGGAGCTGCTGTACATGTGTTTCATTTATATGGTTGTTATTAATGTATATTTGGTGTTCTTATGGGCTTCAATTCTTCACTTTCATTACAAAGCAGGTATGAGGATCTTGATATTTTTCACCTGTTATCTAGCAATGAGTCCCTTCTGGTTGGAGATAAACTTGCATGTAACTCTCAGCAGCAACATTATGGAACAGAAGAATGGATATTGCAGCATCCAAAGTTGGTTTTCTACTGCATAGCTAGGTAAGAGAAGAAGGAATTTCATGGTCAAAATTAAAAAATAAAAAAAGAAAAAAAAGAAAATTGGGGTTGTTTCATTGATTGCAGAATGATTTAACTGAGACTTAAGTTGTATAATGGAAAATAAAACTTCCTCTCACCCCATGCCAAGCTCGTTTGTTGGTCTGAAAGTATTTGAGAAACATTTCTTATGGATGGAGTTCACAGACAAAAAGGAAAAAAGGAAAGTTGTAAATATTCAAAATTTTGCTATAATTTTTTTCTCTTTTACTGAAAGAGGCAAAAAGTCTCAGATTACTTTACGTCCACATTCTCTTATGATATAAACATATGCTTCTTAGAGCACGTAGATGTACCCCTGAAAGATTTTTCTTTCTCTGTGCCTCTCCTTATTGTTTTTGCCATATACACAATTATAGTGTAACAGTTCTTTTATGTATTCTGTTCTTCGGCTTGATTTTGTTGACTATGAAAGAACTGCAGATATAAAAAGACAAATCTACTTGTTCTTATTCCATAGAGTGGTAATATATTTTAAATAATTTGCATAGCATAGCATAACTTAAATTAGTCATTCCAGTTGTTAACAGTTTGACTTTTTGATTAAAAAAGCTCTTATTGTGAAGAAAGAGGTAAGAAAAATAACTACTGAATTATGCCATGAACTTTAGTAGTAAGCAGAGACTTATTAACTCAAAGTCTTTGAAACAAAATCTTCATAGTTTAATGTTTGACACATTATTCTCCAGGTTGCACTACTAAACTAAATTAATTCACCTCAGAATTCTGATATGGGGTATTCTATTAGTGAAAATATTTTAAGTAATAATATGCCTCTTTCCTTTAAGGCCAGATAATGTTTATTCAGTTTTAAAAATAGATTTTCCACAGTCTTGCAATAAAATGTAGCCAGTTGTTAGTGTGAGGTTTATTTATAATGGTAACCCTATAAAGCTTCCATATCTTTCATCATTTTCTGCTTTGACTTCATGACAAATAGTTTGGTTTACAAAAAATTGCGTCTTGGTTTATTCAAGCAGTAGCAGGGCTAATAAAATAGAAGTATATAGGGGCTCCATTTAATAGTGCAACACTATATACACTATATTCCTTTGGGTTTCAATTTGTGAGCACTAACACACATGCTCAGTTTCACCCCTTTGAGCACTTGGGTTGAACTCTAACACTTGGTATGAAGGGAAATAACAGACCCCATCTTGTACAGGGTAGCTTGGATCTAAATAAGTAGGAGGACTTGTGTACTGTTCAAGTCATATAACCATTCCCACAGTTCAAAACCTAGAGAAAATCCTATTAGATGTATCATTGAAGCTAGAATTCTAAAATTCAGTAGCAAATACTTATATGCAATTCCTTTCTGTGGTAGATATGGTAGTATATGGTTATACCACATGTTAAGATTCTTTAAGACAATTTGCTACATGACAGCTTTGACAATTTAGACATAAAGTCTATGTTTTTTTCTGACTGTACTATCGTTTTGTATGGACTTGATTTAGTTTAGTTCTGGTCTACCTAACTTCTTGAATCAGTAGTTCACTTGTATATCAGGAGAAGACCCTTATAGTTACTCAGTCATGATATGACTTAGTCTTCTTAAGAAGCACAGCAATGCTAAAATAAAATCCTTGTTATGGTCAAGCCAGCTGTCCAGAGGGTAAAAATAGTACTTACCCAGTTTGTTGATAAAACATTGAGATAATCATCTGTTTCTATGTATTTTTAATGGAAGAATATGCTTCACAGTGTAGAAGCATCCAAATGTTTTATCAAACTAGGCATATTATTCATATAGCAACACCTGTACAATCCTTTTTGGCTGTGCTACCATCTGCAGTACTTAACTAAATTATATCAGCACACTGCAGTACATTGTCCTGTTGTACTCTTTTCTGCTTTCTGATTATTAAATTGTGTGGAAAAAAGTCTGAAAATTATTTCACTATTTGTACTTATCTTAATTAACTCAATAAGAATTCTCTAAAAAGTGGAAAAGGTAGATTTAAGTAAATACAAACTAAACAGTGTATTAGTACATAGGGAGAAAGTAAGATCAATGATCTGACAAAAGAGTAATTAAAAAAAACATTGGTAAGACAAACTTGTGTAATTCAGTTGCATATAAGTCAAAGGCAAAATTAATTTATTGTTTCTTACTTGAGAACCAAATGGCAACTTTCTATTGATTAGTGTATTTTATCAGTATATATGGAATATTTAAGCCCTCCAATTGGAAATAATGATGTTGAAATGGTGCTATTTAACCTCTCCACCTTGAAATTAAATTTCAAGAACCCCACGGAGATAGTGGAAAGTCAACTTTCCAATAAAACAATTTCACAGTTGTTTTTGTAGGTTTGTGTTAGTTTGAAAATATTGAATCTGAATTGCTTTCTTAATTAAAACAAATAAAATAAAAAATTTGGCATAGTTTTGTTCTGAGAAGTTGCCAACATATTAAGCTCAACATATGCTGAATATTTTATTTAAAAGTGATATATTGGAAAATTTACCAATGATGGCAGACAATATTTTGCTTAAGTTTATTTTCTTAAATGTCAGCAGTTTTAATGATTAAATATTATTATGTACTCAAATGCCAAGAACATATATGTATTCAAGCTCTGCAAACTCCCGAATATTTATATTATACGGGGCTGTCAGTTCATAAAATTTGTTCCAAATGTTTCTGTTCATTTTCTGCAAGTATCTAAGTAACTCATGTTGGAAGTGTTAACTAGAATAAGAACTTAACCTTTCTTTCTTTTTTTTTTAATCTGGGAAGGAGAAGATAATCTTCCTTATCCCTACACTAAGACAATACATGTTCATACAGGAAGTGTTAATATTTTGGTTATTTAGAAGGTATGTCTGCTCAAGAAGAAAAAAAACAATAAAACAAAATCACTACTGAAAATGAAACCAAAGGCTCTAAAAGTAGGCATGAGTTTGCAAAGAACTCACATTATCTGCCTGGTGCTAGAAAAGATAGCTAGAAGACAGGAAGACAAAACTTTTTGCCTTATTGGGAATTAATTTCAGAGGCAAGGCCACTAAAATGTTGGGTCGGTGGTTAGGGACTGTGTTTCTACCTCCCTAATTAAGGACATACAGGTAGAAAAAATCTATTAGCTGTTATTCTCCCTTACTATTTTATAACCAACTGATAAATTAAACAAAAAGTGAGTTTTCTTCCTTTCCTTCAGCAGCGCTTCAACTCAGTCATTGTAGACTACTTATAAGTAAATGGTTTTCTTTCTTTCATACCATAACTTCGAGCCTTGTCTTTGCTCAAGTTGCAGTATATGTACATACTTGGGTCAAGCGCAAGCAATCACACTGCCACACAATGCTCAGGTTACACAGAGTGGTTTAATAAGCTGTATAGGTGAATGCTCGTAACGCAGACTGGTGTTTCTCTAACACTGCACAGTTGTCAAGTAATCTTAAAGTACCATTTCCCTGAAAGCATTCAACCTCAGTACATACAGGAAGAAACCTGATGCAAGAATGAAATTTTAATTTGAGCAACCAAAATCATGAAAACTTAGAGACTTCTGTTAATTAAAGACTTCTGCTTTCTCACCTTTTGCATTGTATGACTTCTATGTCTTTCACTTCTTTCAGGCCTATCTGTAGACTCTGAGTAGACTCCAGTTTCTTAGGTCAGTTCTTCAGCAAGCCTAAAAACACTGGAATGATAGAATAATTTTGTTAAAAGTTAGTAGTGACCAAGTTTAAATAAAAAATATAGCTGTTTCATTCCTGCTAAATAATACGAGGGTTGTCAAATTTCCTTACTTTAATATGAAAAGCACAAACTGATGAATATATAGTTTATATGTCAGATATAGGGACTATCTAACAGCCTGCATCAGTGTGGGAAGAAATAGCAAGAATGGCAATATCTTCTGTTTCTCAGTATATACACTATACACTGAGATGTAGAGGATACACATGAAACTTCAACTTACATTGGATAATTAGCTACAGGTATGGGTACTCCAGTTCTGCCCTTTATCTGTTAGCCATTTCAACCATTGTTCTCTGGTTTCTCCATTTCTTTTTATTTTTAAAAAATACAGTCTGAGCTTGTTAATACCCACCATTTAGCTTCACCTCACCAAGCAAACACCCCACATCCCACCAAACAACCAGAAAGCATCAAAGGGGGCAGAAAATATGTGAAGAATAACAGACTGACTAAGGAATGTTGCACATGACTCAGGAATGCATACATTTCAAAGACCTAACATTTCTGAAAACTTGTCCTGGCTTCTGTTTTTATCAGACCTCTCCTGAAATCTGAAAGATTTGAAGATTAAGCATTAATATAAAATTAAAATCAGGAACTATTGTTACAGTAATTTTACTCATTTGACTTTTTAATTTGGACATACTTTAATGAAATTGAAAGTCAATATAATGTTTGTAAGTCAACATTAATGTATTTCTAAGATTTCTAAGATAAGATGGAGATGTGGCAAATTTGAAAAAAGAAAAGTTTTCCTGGTGGAGTTAAAAAACCGCTAATTTAATATTTGCTCAAGCCTGAAACTTCCATGGAGACCTCTTTCATTAAAGTGATTGGATATTTCAGAGAGTTGGAAAGGAAAGGTATATATTACTGAGTGAATCTTGCTTGGATCTACTGAGTCTAAAAAATAATCTCTCATCAACTTTGACCCATACCAGTCAAATCTTTCACAGATTTCATGTCAAAATGCTACAACAGCAAACGGCCAAGAATTTTTTAGAGGAAAATGCAGAAACTGTACATAATCTGGAAAAATCTTTCTGTGTCAAAGCTTAGGGCTATTGGTAGAGCAGGTGTTGCAATTCTGTTATTACCGCCTGTGCTCCCTTGGTAGGTAAATAAAAGACTATAGCATTGTTAAGCAGGTTCAGGTACATATTGTTGAAGGTAAGTAAGTTGCTATGTAGTCACTAAAAACAGGGTAGTTGCTACCACAAAAAAACCCTCAGTCATTTGCCAAGAATGACAAAACCCAAGAACTTAGTTTCCCTTATATTCAATTTGGTATTTCAAAATCACTGTGTGACAAGATTTAGTAAACAACACCTCAGTGACAACTCTACCATGACTGTGCATGCAGTTTGGATAATCATGTATGCACATTGTTGGGCAGGTATATACATAGACTAATGCATGTGTAAGAAACTGATTGACATGCACAGCAGGATCTTACCTTTTGAAAATGTGTGGTTAATTTCAATGCAGTAAAATATCCTTAAAAAGGAAGATGGTGTGTTTTAGCTCTCTCTGGTGCCACATAGTACAAAACAGGAGATGCAAGCAGTAATTGCCCTGGTTTCAGACAGGATAGGGTAAATTTTCTTCACAGAAGCTAGTGTGAGGCTATGTTTTGGATTTCGGATGAGAAAATGTTGATAATGTGCTGATGTTTTGAGTTGTTGCTGAGCAGTCAAGGACAGTCCAGCTTCTCGTGCTGGCCTGCCAGTGAGAAGGTTGGGGGTGCACGGGGAGCTGGGAGGAGACACAGCCAGGACAGCTGACCCAGGCTGGCCAAGGGGATATTCCCTACCATATGACATCATGAAGCTGGGACGAAGGGGAAGGAAGGAGTGGAGGGACATTTGGAATGATGGTGCCTGTCTTCCCAAGAAACTCTTACGCGTGATGGAGCCCTGCTTCCCTGGAGATGGCTGAACGCCCGCCGGCCCATGGGGAGTTGTGAATAAATTCCTTGTTTTGCTTTGCTTGGGTGTGTGGCTTTTGCTTTACCTATTAAATTGTCTTTATCTCAAACCATGAATTTTCTCACTTTTACTTGTCTGATTCTCCCCCCTATCCCACAGTGGGGGCGTGAGCGAGGTGCTATGTGCGGCTTAGTTGCCGGCTGAGGCTAAACCACGACAGTAATGCAAACAGACAAGTCACCTTTGTGGGTCTCATTCTTTCAAGAGTGCAAGGAAGAAAATATTAGAATGTGGAGATTATTACCAATGAAAGCATAATTCTGATTTTTTTGTTATAGACTCAGAGGCCACAAATTAAGCTCCAAAAGAGGCCAGTGACTATTTGAAGGAAATTTATCTTAAGTGTTTTTTCTCTCATTTCCTCAATTAATTTTAAGTAACATTTTGAACAGAAAAGCTCATAAAATCTTTAAAAAGCAGATGCTTTCTGATTAACAAATCAGCCCCCAAATCCATATTTCTCTATAGGTTAGAGGCGAAGACAACACCTATTGACATTACTGAGAAGAAACATGCTGATCCATCCCATTTGTCATTGCTGTTTCTCAGAATTGGAAAAAGGTCCACACTGCAGATGAAACAATGTCTACTAAATGAAGCAACAGTTTTCCTTAAACACAGCCCTATCAACTTAAGAAAATACTTGCTCTTTTAATGGTAAATTGAATACCTTTGATAATACTCTTTAAACCACACAAGCATCAAAAGGTCATAACAAGTATGGGAATGTCTCTATGAGTATTTAAATTGCCGGGTACCCAAATACATGAAATGAACTGAATTGTAAGAAATCATCTTTCTAGTCTCTGTCAGAATTACATGCTCTTGTAGCTGTGGTTGTGTTTATGAGACAAAACAGGTAAAGACAGACATGCTACAAGCTTACACTATTTTAATGACTACAAAACCACAGCAAAAAAATACAGGAATACAGTGTTGCAATTTGTGTCTTAAATCTCTCAGAAACAATGGTAACTTGCATATTTTAGTTAGTTTAGAAAGGCAAGGTACCTCATACATGAAAGTATGTCTGTGCTGTATTGTGTGTTAGTTCAGCAGTTACAACTTTCATGTATTCAACGGTCCTGGTTTCAGCCAGGGTGGAGTTAATTTTCTTCACAGAAGCTAGCGTAAGGATATGTTTTGGATTTGGAATAAGAAAATGTTGATAACGTGCTGATGTTTTGGGTTGTTGCTGAGCAGTCAAGGACAGTCCAGCTTCTCATGCTGGCCTGCAGCGAGCAGGCTGGGGGTGCACGGGGAGCTGGGAGGGGACACAGCCGGGATAGTTGACCCAGGCTGGCCAAGGAGATATTCCATACCATACAACATCATGCTCAGTATATAAAGGTGGGATGAAGAAGAAGGAAGGTGTGGAGGGACGTTCGGAGCGATGGCGTCTGTCTTCCCAAGAAACCCTTACGCGTGATGCAGCCCTGCTTCCCTGGAGATGGCTGAACCCCCGCCTGCCCATGGGGAGTGGTGAATGGATTCTTTGTCTTGTTTTGCTTGCGTGCGCGGCTTTTGCTTTACTTATTAAACTGTCTTTATCTCAAACCATGAGTTTCCTCACTTTTACTCTTCCGATTCTCTCCCCCATCCCACCGTGGGGGAGTGAGTGAGCGGCTGCGTGGGGCTTAGTTGCTGGCTGGGGCTAAACCATGACAACAACAAAACAAAAATAATAATAAAAGACTAGCTAGGTATCTCCATACTACCTGTGAGATTTCTCACATGAGCAATGTAACCACTGAGCATTGGTTCGTAATGACTTTCTCTTCTATTATCACATTTTTCATTGGTTTCAAAATGAATCCCATCTACTTAATATTACCTTCAGTGACATTCAGTCCTTGGTTTTAAAGGTGGATCTGTGATGATTATTTCCTAAACATAATGCCCTTCCTCAGCCTTTACTAGAGAATCTACTATATATTTGTATTTGCTTTGTTTTATGATATATTATGATATACATTGCTACTCCTCACACACAACCAAAGACTAGGTCTGGTTAATTAAATGTTTTATTGCACAGTAGAATACCCCATGAAGAGTAAACAAGAGCACACACAGAATAAACACACACAGCTTTGTTACTGTCACTTGTTTATAACCGTTGAAAAATGTACTTAATAATTATTCTATTCTGCTCTAACAGTGACAGCAAAATGACCTTGGTCAGCAGTAATGCATGAATATGGGATGAATTTTACAAATTATGTTTGTTGCTTAGAACATCTACAGAAACAACTTTTTGTTCATTCCTGTTACAATATCTAGTCTTAGATAAGCCTTATGCACAGTAACGAGTCTTATCCTGAGCATGAAAACAGATAAATTAAGTTTATCATTTTTTATTAGCTCTTTCTAGTAACATATCTCAATAATGTTTGTTATGTATAATTTCAATGGCAAAGGATTTGGATACAACACATTTATTGCTTATAAAGTATTTTCTGATAAAGCAAAATTAAAAGAATGTGTTGTTAATGAATAAATAATTTCACAGTGCAATTAACAGAGTCAACAGAAAGGAATTCAATTCAAAGGTGTTGAATAACTGTGTTTCACTTGGACTTCTCCTGGAGCTGCTGCTGATAACCATTTCTGAAAATAAAGATGACAGAGATGAAGTACAGACATTAAAATAAACATTGCTTCTCCTAAAGTGTCCATTTACTGCAAATTGTATTTACTTTCAGAGGTTTCTCCATCACGTTAGCCCTAGGTCCTTTTTGAGTGGCATAAAAAAAATCAGTTTCTACAGGCCATAGGTTCATTTACTAGAGGTCAATGTATAATTTTCTTTTTTCTAAGGAAGGTTAGGGCACAAATGGTCAGATCTTGTACTTTAACTTAAGAACTGTCAGTTGTATCAGCTGAATGAAGCTGGTGTCTTCCACCTGGCAGTTAGACCCAGTGTCTGTTTCTCACTGGGAGGTTCTGATCTGTCATGATCCCAGTAAGAAAGGCACTTAGACTCTGTAAGGTGTAATTTAAAATAGTGTTTATTAGAGCTAACATTATAAGAAGAGAATAGCATAGATAAGTTTATGTCCCTTTGGATGCTGGGAGCTCTGGTTGGTGTAGCTTCGAACAGGACTCTGACCCATAATGCAGGACGCCATGCAGTCGCCATCCATAGCAGGGTTTTCTCCCCTTTCAGTCAGTTGAGCTATTACAGCATTTTCTTAGGAAACAATTCTATTTATCATTTCTACAGCCAAAACAAAAAGGCTGTTGTCATGGTTTAACCCCAGCTGGGATTGCTTTTGCTCAAGGACCTGGGTGCACTTGGTGGGTGATGCAGAAGGATGGCGAAGTCCGACGTGTACCTCAGAGGGTTTTGATTTTTGGTAAGAATAGCCAACGAATTAAATTGTATGATCTTAATTGCTAAATAACTCTGCCATTGTATGTCATTACTATGGAATGAGACCGAGCAAAGTGCAGTGGTGAGGAAACCAGAACTGGCTTCAGCATGCAACAATCCAACACCACACACCATCTGTCCTGCCCTGAAAGACTGTTATGACAGATGGAGCCCAAAGTCACAGACTGAATGAACTCAATGGACGTTCTAGAGGGATGGCCCATAGACTAAGGGAATAGTATCTGTGTGTATATACCAAAAGACAGAAAAAGTAGCAATGATTAACTGGAATTAATTCCAATACTGGAATGTATTGGAAAGTGTAGTCCTGGTCATGTCAATAGATCATATCGAGTAAGGGGTGGGTACTGTGTTGGTTTCTGCTGGGATAGATTTTTCTTCCTTGTAGCTGGTATAGTAATGTGTTTTGGATTTAGTATGAGAATAATGTTGATAACACACCAATGTGTTAGCTGTTGCTAAGTAGTGCTTACACTAAGTCAAGGACTTTTTACCTTCCCATGCTCTGCCAGTAAGGAGGTGCAGAATAAGCTGGGTGGGAGCATAACTGGGACAGCTGACCCAGACTGGACAAAGGGATATTCTATACTATATGACATCATGCTCAATATATAAACTGGGGGAGTTGGCTGGGGGGCTGCAATTACTGCTTAGGGACAGGTTGGGCATCAGTTGATGGTGATGAGCAATTGTTTTTCATTTGCATCACTTGTCTTTCTTGGTTTTACTTCTCCCTTTTTTAATTTCCTTTTTCGTTTATTATTATTATATTAATTTATTATCACTATTATTGCTATCATTGTTGCTATTATTGCTATTATTATGGCTATTATTATCGATCTTATTATTGATATTATTTATTATTATTTATTATTATTTATTTTTTATTATTTATTAATAATCTGTTCTTACCTCAGCCCACAAGTGTTCTCACTTTTACTCTTCCGATTCTCTCCCACATCCCACAGCGCGGCGGAAGTGAGCGAGAGGCTACGTGGTGCTTTGCTGCAGGGTGAGGTTAAACCACGACAGCTGTTCACGTAGGAACTTTTTGGAGCACTTGTAGACAAAGGCAAGGCCATCACTGGTACCCAGCGGGAACTGCTTGCAGGATCTTCTGTTGCAATGTGCTGGCTGAGTTTATCGTACTACCAAGGGATTTGTGCAACGCAACACAAACCTGAAGACCACCCTGTACACACAGCTTGGTGCAGCACAGGTGTGGGCTTACCTAGGTTAGCTGTTTAGTGGATCACTAACTCCTTCATGGTGGGTAGTCTTCCTGTCAGGATCACTAGCGTATCCCAGGATAACTATGATTACCATTGGAATCAGTATTTGATACAGAACACCAAGAACAATTAATATTTTTATATTTAAAGCATGAAAATGGTAACAAATTTTCTTCTAGCAGCTGTAATATGGCACATGCTTAACAGCACGTGGAAGTGATGGAGAGCTATCTGGAAGAACAGAAATACTTAAAAAAAATCAAATTAAGTATTTCAGTATTGTTTTCCCAAAGCTATCATTGATGGCTAATCTAACTCCATAGGTGTGATACGCAAAAAACTTTTTGGTTCATATTGGTGGAAATCAATGAAAGTACATTCACGTTCAGAGGCAAAGGCTATGAACATTTGCCAAAGGAGTTAATGCATGGGTCTGGTCTCAGACGGTATGAGGTTACCGCAGTATTTTTACCATCTAAAAAAAAAATGACAGAGGCAAAAGGCAGAAATGTTGCATTCCTCCAAAGGAAGTAAAAAGGCAGAAAAACTTAAGGTGAATGGAAGAAAAAGGTGAAAATTTATATGTAAATTAATTTTCTCTTTAGTAGGTTTTTTTTTAATTATTATTTTTTAAATCCAAATTAAATTATTTGCAGTTGGCCTGCCTGATAGAAAGATTAACAACAACACATACTCTTGTGCCCATCTTTCTTCTAGGTGTCTGTTGAAGTGACAACTGTTGTGTTTTTTTTTTAAGAAAAGAGCTGGTAGTGAAACATACACAATATGCAAGTTTGTGATGTATATGTGTCTTCTTTGCCAGTCTCAAGTAATTCCAGTTGAAATTTGTCTGTATTTAAAGAATATGATCTTCCACATTGTGAAGACAGAAGCATATTAAGTGGGACAACTTCTAAATGATTCCTGGACAAAATTTGGCTTCTGGAGTTTGTTTCTATACCTTATAAAAGTTTGTTCATAAACAGTTTTAAGAATGATACCTTGAAAATGTTCTTACTTTTTGAGTTCATTTTGCATCTTTTGTTTTAACTGTTTAAGAGAGCTGGGCAAACTAAGCTTATTTTCTGCATTTTTTTAATCAAGAAAGATCCAGAAAAATTGAAAACTTCTTGCTGTTCCTGATGGGTAAAGAATATAGTTTTACTGGGTGTAATCTTCACTTTGATAAGTAGTTATCAGTTAACCAAATGTGTGGTCACAAAGGGTAAATCTGCATTTCTTTCTTACAATCACCACTGTTATTCTGATTTCTAATAGCATAGCTCTGATCTAGTATTTTGGTAAATAATGGCTTTCGTGAACCTCTTTCCATCACATTTGACATATGATTGTTTAATGATTAGCGAAGAGCGTTTGAGTAAAATAGTTCCTTGAATGATTATGCAGCCCTCAATTTGCTGAGAAAATGAAACCTGGTAGTAGTAGATGTCTGGTTTTCCAGTTCTGTTGCTGTCTGAGTTTTTTTTTCTGTTTCTGTCTGAGCCAAGATAATGCCAATCAACTGAACTTATTAATTAAATTACTTGAAGGAAATAGACACAGCTTTTGAGGAAAATGTATACACATGCCAAATATTAATTGTTTTATCCAGCACTAATATTTTATATTACTGTTAAGTATTTATTATAAAATATATTAGAGGCTTTCTGGATCTATGCAGATCCTTAGAATTTCAAGAAAAGCCCAAGAGGAATTTACATAAGCACAGTTTTCTGCTACATACTTTATATACACATTGCAGGGAAGCGGTGGTGTTTGGTTATGTTCATGTGAGCTCGGACATTCAGGGCCACAACCATCCCCATATGGCATTTCTTAAGACGTTCTTACTTTCAGTTCACCAGAAGAAGAGGACAGCTTCACCTAACTCAGAAACAAACTTTTCTGGCCCACTTCAAAGGAGACAGCATCCTCCTCCTGCTTCTTTGGGGACAGCAACTTTTTATATTGCCAGATATTTTCTGCACCTCTTAAAGACTCTCCACCGAAAAGAAAACAATTCAAAGCCACCCTTCACTTTCTTCTGGCCTAGCAGACTTTTTGAATCTGCCAAGTAGGAGTCTGGACTCTGGCTTGATTCCCAACAGCTGTGCCTGATTATCTTCCAGAGCAAGGGCCTACCATTCTTGTGGGCCTTAAGGGACCTGTTATAAGCCCTGATAGACAAACATTATTAATGCTTAGTTCTTCCTCAGCTTGTCTTCGCAAGTTCTGAGTAATAAAAAGTCTATGGCATGCTGTTGAGTGATATTAATCCATTTAGTAGTATATAGTGTAATTTTCTCAAACTTTTTTCTTTTTTTTCCCTAGACTTACATGACCATCTAAACATCACAGTGTATACGTCCTGTGAACTCATCATGACTGTCTGCAAGAGTGTGCAATACAGATTGTCCATCTGAATTCTATTGCTACAAACAAACCTGGTCTCAGTATTTGTGAAGCACTTATCAAGCAGCTGTTTTGCTATCCTTCATTTCACTTTTCACCACCTCTCCAGGTTCGATCAATTGGTCCCATTCTCTATTACCACAAACAATAGGGATAGATCTTCAGAATTGCAGGGAAGATCGCCTTCAGAACATATATTAAAAAAAATGACAAAATAACACAAGAAAGCATGTATGTGAATAAAAATACTTCTCATCTCATTTGTACTGTTCTGCTAGGAAATTTCTATTTTAATGCCTTTAGTGATCAGCTAGCTTCCTAAGAATGGTTAGATATTTATTCTCTAGCAAAAACTCAGGTTCCCCTGTGCGTTTAACTCTGGGTCAGTTTTATCAGGAGCATATTTTCTTGTAATGTCTTTGGACAAAGATTTTCAGTCTACTAATGTCTCAACATGGTGTGACAGGAAAAAGGCATGGGAAACAGTCTTTACATGCCTTGCATTTTGTTTTTAAGTATTTATTAATGCATCCCTTTGGTCTTCAAGTGTATGTGTAACAGATGAATAATAGTAAAAATATGTTACTTTAAGCTCACAGTCTACTTAATTACTATAAACAAAGTCAACTCTGGAGAAAAAATAATTAGTTTTAGGGAAAAAATAAATTCCATCATAACTGTAAATAGGTATGATTTGTGTCAGATTCAGCCAATATTTCTGACTAAGTAAAAAGATAAAGAGAATTCTGGAAGTGTCACATTTTTTCCTGAAATATTTAGATTTAAAAATTTTCTCTAGAAGTATCAATTTCTATTTTTAAATAACTCCATAGAAGAAGGTGGGTGGAAGAAATAATTTTCTCTTGACTCATATTGGAAACAGGTGTTTCAATTTTCTGGAATTTTCCTTCTCTACACTGTTTCAGAACTTAATTCTTATTTTCATTTGTTTGGTTTCCATCACTAGATTGGAGGAACCATTAATTTCTCAGCTTTAGGAACATGACATATTCTTGGATTAATGGTATGGGTATGAGCTTAGTACATGTTAAAAATGCAGATATTAATTATCAGAGAAGATCCATGTAAAGATTTATCTTTCTTCATGAGGTGAGAAACACAGATTCATCATGGGAGTTTATTAAAAATTTAAAGCTTACTACCATACACCGTAGCAAACTTATCGTGCAATAAACCATTTATGAGTACCATTGAAGTGGACCTAGTCATACAGGTCTGGGAATAGAAACTACAAATTTTTCACAGCTGCAGGATAGGGCCTCAAAGAATATGTAATGCATGCACACAGACACTCATTACTTATTGTTCCACAGATTCTAAGAATCCATCAAAATAATCTCTCCTCCCATCACAACAGCTAAATTACTTTTCATAAGCTTTAAAAATTAAAAAAACCCCTAAGATTAATGCAGGCTGTACTTCAGTATTTGCATGATTATTTGATCAATCTCCCTCTGAGAATGAATATTACAGAATATTTAAAAAATGATTTTACAGTAAATGAAATGCCAGAAACAATATATTATATTTCATAAGTTGTACCCCCTAAAATCATAATGCTGATTTATTGCTGTGATCTACTATTTAAAGCATGAATAAGAACTATTAAACTCTCATTCCAGAAGGGATTTTTTATTATTAACAGATGCATTCTGACTGGGGAGTCTCACTCTATCATGAAACATGAATCTTATTTCATCAAGCCTTTATTAATTATGTATCTATTGGGTTTCAAAGGTGGCTCTGCTATAGGCTGAGATCTTAATTTTTGACTCGTGTTGTCATCATCTCCATACTTGGTTCTGGTCATTTTGTCTTCAATGACCTGCCTATTATTATTAACCTTCTTCCTGTGTAAATAGAGACCAGTCTGCTTCCCTGAGTGTACATGATCTCTTTCTCCTCCTAACTCTTTTGGTTTAGTAAAAAATACATTTTTCAAAAATGGGAGGACACTCTTTTCTCCCGCCTCATTTTTCAACAGCAGAATCATGGCATTCCAATTTTTTAAGTAAACAAAAAGTCCTATTTTTCATACTGACAGCAAAGAGCAGTGATGTATGAACCTGCAAGTCATATAATGACTTATCCATGATAATATTTGAAGGAGCCGCCATCTATTTTTAAAGCAAGTAAAAATAATCTGTTTTGGCAATGCGCTGAAAACCTTGTTTTTGAAGATGTAATATGTTAGGTTTCAATTTCGGTGGTGTAGTTCTGTCCTTACAGATTAAAATTGTTTTGTAAAATCCGTGAGAAGTTTCACAATAGGTGAAGTAGTTTTAAAATATTAACAGCACTATCCCCTTTATTTTAGTTTGTGTAACAGCTTCCATTCTGAGGTATGTCTTTTTGCTGTAACTTGCATTTGGTGCTATAACTTTACTGTGCTGATAAATTTGTTTATCAAGCCTAAATTGTCAGTCATGTTATCACAAAATAGTCTCACAGTTCAGTGACAAAATTTACGGTACATACTGTTGAAATACTTAATGGTGTCTGCCTCAAAATTCAAGTCAAAATTATTCTACCATAAAAGGAATTTAAGCAATAATGTTCCATTTATTTAAAGTTATTTCACAACTTCACTCTCTATATGTCTCTTAGTGCTTCTCACAGCAACAAGAAGGTGTAAAAATGAAATATTGATTAAAAGAACATTAAAATTAAGCTGAAAAGTGCTGGCAGAAAATCCTTGTGGTATATGAATGTTCAGCTGGTCTATATGTATCAGTGTTGCCCTCTCCACTCTTCTCACAGATCAGTATGAGGTGGGACAGAGGCTCCACTTTCAGTTCTGTCCATGGTGGCATGACTTGGAGTTTGACTTTTTCGCCAGATTTATTCCTGGATCTGACTCCTATCAGAGTCTTTCAACTTTTACCTGCAAAGCAAGGCTTCCTTTGCCTCGGATGAGAGAGTGTAGTTTTACTGAAGGTTTAAATTAAACTTTTTAATATCCTTGCAACCAACTTCAGTCTATCTATCTGTCTCATTTCTAGATATGAAGCCAATTTCTAGAATATATAGAATATGTGTCCAATTTTTACAGTATGCTATGTGTCAAGCACTTCTGCTGAATGCTGTGAATGAGTGGACTGTTATTTCTTTTCAGACTCTTTTAAGAGAGAAAGCAAACACCTCGGTCAGTGTAATATCTGCTCACTCAGGTGGTGGCCTGGGAGACAAAATAACTCATTAAGCATCTCCATTCTTAATAGAATGTGCTAGCTGATGGGCAGGGAAGTTCAAGATGACTGACCAGTTATTCACTCCTGTATCCCAAAGAAGCATATATATATGCCTTCATGTTATACAGACTTAAAAAAAATCAGTTCCATAATCCTGGAGGTAATTTTGAGACGGGTATCTTGTAGTCCATGCCCTCCCTAATCATAAATAGGACTCATTATTAAGGACAAATTAACAGACAGAGATTTAATAAAGTTTAAATTTCCTCAATACATTAGTGTTTTCTGAAAATAGAAATGAATGCCTCAGTTTGACTGGACATGACCAAAGGTCATGGGGCTGGAACCGAAACATGGAATTGGACTAAAAACAAACGTCATATTCACTCTACACATAGCCAACTAGCAAAAAATATGCTAAGGATTAAATGAAATTATGGTTAAAAACTGCGTTATCTGAGTACTTATTAGTTGTTAAAGTCACTTAGAATATGGGGACTAAAGAAGCCATTGAGGCTTCTACTCAGGATTTAGCTAGATCTATGGTACCCTGATTCTTGTTCATGGAGTACTTTGTGTACTTACTTGATATCAGAGCTGTGGATGGATTTGATGCCACCAAATGTCATGCCATGGCTTTGAGGGGGGCAGATGATATTTGAGATTTTATAAGGAATGATATAGATTACTTAGCATTTAGCACTAGTCAGGGAGACAGGGAAGAGAGAGACAGAATGAATAATAGCCTGACTCAAAATGTCCAAACAAACAGAAAAACAGTTCAGGAATGATTGCTGTGAATTTTAGCACACAGAGAGGCTAAGATTTCTGAGGCAGACGGTCCTACACAGTTCTATGTCAATGTAGCTGTCATCAGATGTTCTTTCTTTATGAAAAGTGTGTCACCTGAAAAAGAAAAATTCATGGCATGGCAATTATGAGGTCGCCTTGGTAAAGAAGGATTGCACTTGTCTGAACTAACACGTGGGAGTGGTGCATCTGTGGTACAGCTTGGACTATGTACTCTGCAGGCTGTGGTAATGAGCAGTGGTACCCTGAGAGCAGTCAAAAGCCAAGAGCCCCCATTTATTCCCATGTGCAAAAAATCTTCACACTTACTCTGTTTTTTGTAAAAATGTAGGCAGTAACCATGATTTTATTAATAGCTATGCAGATAACTGAGGCAGGTGATAGTTAAAGGAAGCAGTGTGAGTATATGGATATCTAAAGTAACATGTCTTAGTAGGGCAGTCAGGGATGATGATTATAGAGTTGCAGGAAAACAATTGTGCATTTTTAAGGAGATTACTTCAGCATACATTAACACTTATTTCAATCTGGATATAAATAGTCTAAATGACTAGTAACTTCTCAATTCTTTCACAGCCAAAATATCTGAATAATTAGGGACAGGTGGTTTCTGTGGTGAGCTTTGGTAGCCAAAACTTTAATCAACAAAGGGAAAGGAAGCTGGGAAAGGAACTGGTAACTCTGTAATAACCTGCATGGAGTTAGGCAGGAGCTGTGGGCAAGCTATTTACTGGCTTCCACATATGGCAAGTTTACATGCCAAATACATAATATTGCAGTAATACAGAGCTGGAAGTTAATTCAGAGAAAGCCATCCTCTAAAAATCTTGACAGATGGGTTGGGGATTCTTATATTCAGTTCACTATGGACACTGTTACCTTTCCCAAGTATCTGGAGGATCTAGGCAGTGTCATAGAGAATAGGAGGCTTGTGCTAGTCTTCTTTCAGATGACCCGCACCACAAGAACTATTGGAAATACTTACCAGATAACAAACAGTAATAGTTTTGTCCTAATTAAACCAAATTTATGCAACCATATGCTTCTTTTTTATACTCAGGATATATATGCACAAACAAAAATGCACACAAACTTCATAAACTCACATGAAGAAAGTGTGCAGCATATACTTGAAATAGTGCAATAAATGCTTTAAGTGGATAGACAAAGATTAATAGAAAAGCTTATGAATAACAATTATCCATTTTAAAATTAACGTCTCATGCCTAGGTAGAGACATTTACAAAGGACTGTTCTCCATTTGTAACCTATAAGGATAAGGACTTTTACTGAGTCCTTTGCTTTTCCAGGTACCAAAGAACAGCACATTTTTCCTTAAGGTAGGAATGTAAAAGCTTTTTAAAGATGAAAAAAAAACCCCAATCCCCCAGCATTGCATCCATTAAGACATAACTACAAACAGGTTTTATTTAAAAAAACAGAAAAATTCTGCACATCCTGCTCTTCCATCCTCTCTAAGATGGAGCAATGAACAGAAAAGAAACTCAAAACATTTTTAATGCAAAAAGCTTAAATTTTTTTAGATAGATAGTGTGATCCTGTCCTAAATTGTACACTGTATATTTATACTCCACTGTTAAGGTGACATGACACACTTAAGGTTATGAATATCTAAAAAGCTCAGAGAACTCTCTTTCTGTTGGGTGAAGCCAACAAAAGAACTGAAAAATAATTAAAAACAAGTATTGATGATGTGTAAGGCATACCTGTTGATACTACCACTATCTATTACATGACAGCAGCAAAATTACATAAATATGGGGTCCTGAATAGAATAGAAATAATCAATATATGGCTTTTTAATATATAAAGTTATTATAATGATTATTTGTCTTTATGGTGTATCTTTTATGGTATCACATTTCAAGTAGGAATGCATTTATATAACACCTGCCACAATATATTAAGGGAAACACATTATCTGTATTATGTCACCAAATCTTTCTGACTAATCCACATAATAAAAAAATGTATTAGCTGGAACTTCAGTTCTGAGATCACTCAGAATAACATTTTTTAATACAGTTAGCAGCATGAAACAATACGGGGTTCGTTGGATGGAAATGAGAATCTTTCCTTCCTAAAATACCACCTTCAGTGTGTCTTTTTGAAGTGCAGGCAACTGACAGCTCACACCTACCTTTCACACCCCTTCCCATTCCTTTAGCCTCACATTTCTTTGTTTATTTTTTATGAGAAGATTGTTTTCCATAACTAAGCTGGCCTTGAAGTCACCCTTGGGGTAGAATTTGTTGGCAAGTCCCTGTGCTCAGATTCTGTGGGCAACTTCAAACACAAACAGAAAGAGAGTGCTTACCTCAGAGAATCTACCATTCTTTTTTCTTTCTTCCTCTTAATAGTCTGAAAGGCTAAAGTCATCATTCATTAGGTCTGGGGGAAGGCAAGGAAAAAGAAATAGTTTCTCTACACTGTCCTTAATGCACTCTATCTAGTTAGAGACACTTTAAATCGGTGACAGTCCCTAGTCCACAGGGAAGCAAATAACCATCCATCAAATGCAAAGTCAGATTACATTCCTAACTGTTACCAGGAGAACCTACTACCACTACTTACATCTTTCCCTCTTTCTATCAATGAAGGTGTCACTTGGGAAAGAAAGCAGCTTAAATACTTTCAATTCCGATCTTAGTGAAGGATGCTGGTTACCAGAGATTGTACTCCAAAAAAAAGACAAGGAATGGGATGAAATCAGAGTACACTGTTACAGCATCTGACCATGTGATAAAAAAGCACCAATAATTTAGGTGGGAGATAAATTATGATTACAGCAAAGAAGAATCAGAGTAAATTTTTATGTTGCTGTCTCCCTTTAGTTACAGAAAAAGATACTACTTTTAAAAAGCTGAATTTTTGAACCAAGTTTTCTGACACAGGCTATATAAGAGATGGTAAAAAATGATGTTACATGTGAAAGAAAGGTAGGAAGGAAAAGAGAAAAACATATTGCTGTGCCAAAACTTTATTAGACAATCAGATGGTAACATCCTGCATTTATGGTATCAGTTTTTATGGGAAGACTCTACACATGGCTGGACAAAGGCTGGCTTCAATGTAGCTTCAGGTCAGAGAAACACCAGACATGACAGACTTCAGCAGGCACAACATCTTATCCCTCTGGAAATTAGTTCATGAATGGAATGTCAGGGAATTTTGTTTCATTTTTTCTTGCTTGAGTTGCCAGCAAATGAATCCAAATAAAAACAGCCAGGGAGGAATGTTCAACCCTTTATTTTTTTTTTTTTTCTAGATGTTTATTCCAATTCATTGTAATAAGTGCTGAAAGAAGGATTTTGATTTCAAAATTGGTTAAATGGTTGACAGATGGGTTGGGGATTTTTATATTAAGTTCACTATGGACACTGTTACCTTTCCCAAGTACCTGAAGGATCTAGGCAGTGAGACCAGCTGCTTTATGGTAGTGCAATACACACTGACAATCTCCACTAGAAATGTTGTAATCAAATGGTTAAGGATGATTTTGTAAAATCTATGATAAAACCAGACAAAATCAAAGGACTGTAAATGTTGACATGTAAAACTCTGCCTACTGGCACATGGTAAATTTACATTTGTAATGATAATGAGTTTTACAACTGTAAATTCTCCACACTGTACACTGTTATCAAAAGAAGATATAAATCAAACAATCCTTAACTTTATTTTGGAATACTATAAAAGCTCTCAGATGTGCAGAATAGTTAAAAATCAAATATCCTCTTTATTGTAGAATACACACATTGGAGAATATTAGAAATAATTATTTGGAAAAACTAGCACCTATCTAAATATATTCCCTGATACTCCTGGTTTGTTTCCTTTTCAGCTAGAACTAGACTAAATTACTTTGGTTATTAATCACATTGCGCAATGAATATAATGTTAAAATAGCCCAGCTGTCTCTTTACAATATTCTTCATTCTAATCTCTCTGAAACAATATCTAAGTGAGAATCTGGGGGTGAACTAGACAAAATAATACTTGGATTCAAGAAGAGACACTTTTTTTTTTTAATAGGAGAAAAATATTGTTTCAATATTCCTTGAAAATTTGAAATGAGTGTTAGCTAATGCAAGATACAATGAAATAAAACCTAAAGTAGTGAAACATTGTTTACGATCTTACAACTATACTCAGTAACTATGATATCAGGAAGTCACTGTGATATCAGCAGTTTATGACCTTCAGAGTTTTTATACAGAGATTCCTGAATTCATGCCAAAGAACCAGACTGTCACTCTAGCATTGTCAGCATGGTACTGTCTTCAGGGTTAGCCCTGTTTTGGGGACATCAGTAAGTATTTCTGCAATGTGCTGATGGTATTACCAGAAGTTTCTCTTTAGTATAAATACAGGTGAATCATAGAATTCTGTTTCAATACTTAAACCTGGGCTAGGCTGAACTGAAATAGGTTTTTCTTTGTTTTCTTTTCATAACTTCCCCTACCACTCCCCGCTCCTGAATAATGTTCATCTGAAAATTTTAGCTCACTTAGTAAGCTATTGTATTACTTTAATTTCTAAACAGTATTTTGATTAGTGTTTAAATAAAAAAAGCAAAACAAAACAAACAAACAAACAAAACCATGGAAATGGAGAAATATTTTTTTTGTTTTAGAAATTGTCAAAATAAAAGGTTAGGTGCTTCCAGGTTGCTCAAAGCCCCATTCAACCTGACCTTGAACATTTCCAATGATGGGGCATCTACAGCTTCTCTGTGCAACCTGTTCTAGTGTCTCAATTTTTTAATCATAAAAAATTTCTTCCTTATGTCCAATCTAAGTCTGTACACTAATTCAGCTTAAAACTGTTGCCCTTTGTCTTGTCACTACAGGCCTTGGTAAAAAGTCTCTCTCCACCTGTCTGATAAGCCCCCTTATAAAGTTCAGTTTATCTATATACACACATAAATGTTTACATGTATATAAACAGAACATAATATTTTATATTACTGTACTCTAATCTTCACAATCTTTTAAAATGTTTCACTTCTTTCTAGTGCTTTTTCAGGTTTTCTATTGAAAGTATTTGACAAAGTTCCTGAACCTTCAAGCTATCTTTTTTTTTTCATACTTACTATTTGCTGAAACAGTTTTATTTTCTCTCACAATGATGTCATATATTTTTCATGTGATGACGTTCTTGTGTCTGTTCTTTTTGTGTTCTTCAAACTCTTTTCAGTCTCAGGAATGTTTTCCTAAGACTCTTTTAATAATACTAGCTGAAAAAAGCTTCAGTTCTCTGTTCTTTTACTACCTGAAAGTTCATTCACTGATTAGTTCAAGTCTCAGCCTAGATGAGGTCTCAAGGGGAACAAAACACCTCAGATAAAGTACCATATAATGCAATATGACCATTTCAGAAAGCAGGTTGCTTTTCTATCGTCATTGCATTCTAAGAATGTTCTTTTTCATCTAGGTTGTCAATGTCTTATCTGACAGCAGGTCTAGGATTTGCCACTAGATTTTTTTTTAATGTACTGTGATAGTGTATTTGGCAACCAGATCTGAAGATTCTAGTTCTAGTTTGAAAAAAAGATTTCAACATTCTCACTTGTTTGTTGTAAAGTTTGATAGCACGATACATGTGTGCAGAGATATTAGCAAGTAAAATCCTAGTGTCACAAACAGTCTCCTTTTGATAACATTCTTTCCTACAAATTGATAGGACTTTCCCATTTTTCTGTTACCCAACAGTTATATTCTATGAGTTCAGAAAGAATAGCAGTATTTCAGGATGAAATTCATTGTTACCCAAGGCTGTATATCATATTCTCTGTCATTAATCCTGTATATTAAACCAAATGTGAATATACAGTAGCAAGAATTATGGGCATTTTAGAAGGTTGTTATTGCTCCTTTTCACACTTAAAAGTGTTCACAGAAAAGAAGTCATTGGAAGCTGTTTGTGCAAAATGTACTTTTTTTCCACCATCAAAGAAGGAAGGTATGGAAAGGCTGGTCTCTTCTTGCTAAGAACATTTGTTGTGACAACTTTCTGACATTTATGGCTAAGACCAGCACAAGTTGTCACTGTAACATTAACAAAGTATGTTCATTTCTAAAAGATAGTACAATATTTTAAAGACGGTTTCTAGCATAGGGTAAACTTGGCCTAACTCCACTACGATAAGGTTGTGTTTGCTAGAAAAAGACAAAAAAAGACCCCTCAAAGTGATCAAATAAAATAAATAGAACCACAAGGAACAATAAAAAAAATAATGTAAAATGCCAGAAGAGAAAAACAAGAAAAATAGGTCTGTACCCCTCATCTTAGTTGACCTTT
Organism: Phaethon aethereus; assembly: GCF_964289735.1. Classification (NCBI taxonomy): domain Eukaryota; kingdom Metazoa; phylum Chordata; class Aves; order Phaethontiformes; family Phaethontidae; genus Phaethon; species Phaethon aethereus. The sequence goes on along the minus strand of NC_138577.1, from coordinate 63,374,540 downwards.
CTGAAATGGTAAATGGCTTAACGCATAAAAAGATATCAAGGCATTTTTCAAAGGAGTCACTACGAACAGATTTTAAGGTTAAGTGGAAGAGGGAAGTGACCAGAAAGATTGCAACAAGAAGTGTGTTTTATGTGTTTAATTGTGCAACTGTAGCATGGGATCTAGGAGCCCCTGAAATCCCACGGCCATTTTGATAACAAATTAGAAAGGTTAATTAGTGAAATACTGTATAATAAATGAATTAAGACCACACAAAAAATCTTACATGTATTTGCAAAACATAAGCACAGTAATACAAAGACCACAGATTCTAGAATAACTGTCATTCATTATTGTTCGACTCATTCCATTTTAATTTTATCTATATGTCAAATTAATATTGGATAAATAAAATAGACGCTTGAAACTTATATTTGGTGTTAATTGAAGATTGAGAGGTGAGGTTGTGTTAGAATCATGGAATCATAAAATCATTGAGGTTGGAAAAGACCGTTAAGATCATTAAGTACAACCATTAACCTAGCACTGCCAAGTCCACCAGTAAGCCATGTCCCTAAGCACCGCATCTACATGTTTTAAGTACCTCCAGGAATGCTGACGCAACCACTTCCCTGTGAAGCCTGTTCCAATGCTTGATAACACTTTCAGTGAAGAAATTTTTCCTGATATCCAATCTAAACCTCGCCCAGTGTAACTTGAGGCCATCTGCTCTTGTCCTGTCACTTGTTACCTGGGAGAAGAGACTGATACCCATCTCACTACAGCCTCCATTCAGGTAGTTGTAGAGAATGATAGAGTGTCCCCTGAGCCTCCTTTTCTCCAGGTTGTGCCAAGTACAGGGGGACAATCACTTCCCTAATCCTGCTGGTCACACTATTTCTGATATAAGCCAGGATGCTATTGGCCTTCATGCCCCCCCGGGTACACTGCTGGCTCATATTCAGCTGGCTGTTGACCACCACTCCCAGGTCCTTTTCTGCCTTTCTGCTTTCCAGCCACTCTTCCTCAAGCCTGTAGCATCGCATGAGGTTGTTGTGAGCTAGGTGCAGGACCTGACACTTTGCCTTTTTGAACCTCACACAGTTGGCCTTGGCCCATTGATTCATCTTGTACAGATGCCTCTGTATAGCATTTCTACCCTCAATCAGATCAACAATCCTACCCAACTTGCTGTCACAGAATCATATAACAGTTTGGGTTGGAAGGGACTTTTAAAGGTCATCTAGTCCAACCCCCCTGAAATAAGAAGGGACATCTTCAACTAGATCAGGTTACTCAGAGCCCCATCCAACCTGACCTGTAAAGTTTCCAGGAATGGAGTATCTACCATCTCTCTTTTCACCACCCTCACTGTCAAAAATTTCTTCCTTATATCTAGTTGAAATCTACTCTCTTTCAGTTTAAAACCATTATACCTTGTCCTATTGCTACAGGCCCTGTTAAAAGGTCTGTCCCCATCGCTCTTATAAGCCCCCTTTAAGGCTTAAGGCTGCAAGAAGGTTTCCCTGGAGCCTTCTCTTCTCCAGGCTCAACAACTCCAACTCTCTCAGCCTGTCCTTAGAGGAGAGGTGTCCCATGCCTCTGATCATTTTTGTGGCCCTGCTCTGGACCTGGTCCAACAGATCCATGTCTTCCCTGTGCTGAGGGCTCCAGAGCTGGATGCAGGGCTCCATGTGGGGTCTCACCAGAGCAAAGTAAAGGGGCAGAATCACCTCCCTCCACCTGCTGGCCATGTTTCTTTGGATGCAGCCCAGAATGTGGTTGGCCTTCTGGGCTACAAGCACTGATTGCCGGCTCACATCCAGCTTTTCATCCACCAATACCACCAAGTCCTTCTCAGCAGGGCTGCTCTCAATCTCTTCATCCCCCAGCCTGTATTGATACCGGGATTGCCCTGACTGAGGTGCAGTTCGGTTCAGGTTCACATAGACCCACTCCTCAAGCTTGTCCAGATCCCACTGGATGCCATCCCATCACTCAGGCATGTCAACTGCACCAGTCAGCTTGGTGTTGCCTGCAAACTTGTTGAGGGTGCACTCGATCCCACTGTCTATGTCATCAACAAAGATATTAAAGAGTACTGGTCCCAGTACAGACCCCTGAGGGACACCACTCATCACTGATCTATAGCTGGCCATTGAGCCACTGACTGTAACCCTCTGGATGCAATCATCCAACAGTCCACCCAGCAAATCCATATCTCTCCAATTTCAAGGGAAGGTTGTTGTGGGGAGACCCTGTCAAAGGCCTTAAAGAAGTCCAGATAGACAACGTTGCTATCTCTTCCTTTGTCCACTGATGTAGTTGCTCCATCATAGAAGGTCACTAGGTTGATCAGGCAGGGCCAGCCCTTGGGGAAGCCATGCTGGCTGTCTTGAATAATCTCCCGCTCCTCCATATGGCTTAGCATAGCTTCTAGGAAGTTCCCTGATGTTCCTAGGCGCAGAAGTGAGGTTGACTGGTCCATAGTTCCCCAGGTCCTCCTTTTTACCCATTTTAAAAAAGCGTGTCATATTCCCTTTTTCCAGTCTCCAGGGACTATGCCATGACTTTTCAAATATCACGGAGAGTTGGTTGGCAACTACATCAGACAAATCCCTCAGGATTCTGGGGTGCACCTCATCAGGTCCTAGGGATTTGTGTATGATCAGGTTGCTCAGATGGTCTCAAACCTGGTCTTCTCAGAGTGGGTGAACTTTGTTCCTCCAGTCTCTGTCTTTAGGTCTGCCCATCTGAGAAGTGTGGGAAGAGAGATTTCCAGTGAAGACTGAGGCAAAGAAGTTCTTGAGTACCTCAGTCTTCTCCTCAACCGTTGTTGCTAGTCTGCTGGTTTTGCTCATAGGGGAAGGTACACTTCCTTTTCTGGTTGGCATACCTGTAGAAGACCTTCTTATTATTCTTTACATCCCTTGCCAAGTTCAGCTCCATCTGTGCCTTGCCCTTTCTGACCCCATCCTTCAACAACCTGACAGCATCCCTGTACTATTCCCAGGGTACCTGTCCCTGCTTCCACTTCTTGTGCATTTTGCTCTTGCCCTTTGTTTTGACCAGCAGGTCTCCATTCAGCCGTACTGGTCTCTTGCTTTCCTTTCCTGATTTCTTACACCTGTGGATCTTCTGCTCTGTGAAAAGCATTCTTAAAGATCTGCCAGCTCTGTTCCACTCCCTTGTCCCTGAGGGCAGTTTCCCAGGGGTTCCTATTGACTAACTCCCTGAAGAGCTGGAAGTTTGCTTTCCTAAAATTCAGGGTCCTGATTTTATTCTTTGCCTGACCCATATCCCTCAGAACTGCATGATCACTGCAGCCCAGGCTGCCTCTTAGCTTGACATCACTGATTAACTCACCTGTGTTGGTGAACAACACATCCAGTATCCCATCCCCATGTTAGGGCTGTCTAATACCTGGCTTATGAAGTTATGCTCAATGCATTCCAGAAGCTTCCTGCATTACCCATAGGTTTCCATGTTACTTTTCCAGTAGATGTCGGGATGGTTGAAGTCCCCCAGCAGGACAAGACCCTACGAGCACAATGCCTCCTGTATCTGGAGTAAGAAGGCTTGGTCAATTGGCTCCCCTTGATCGGGCAGCCTGTAGTAGACACCAACCACAAGGTTCCCTTTGTTGCCATGGTGTCTGAGTCTTACCCGTAAGCTTTCAACTTACTCATGCCTACTCTTCAGAGACACTGAATCCATTTCAATCCAGTGAATCACACTGTATCCATTTCTTGATAGAGAGGGCAACGCCTCTTCCCTTCCTTCTGTCTGTTCCTTCAAGCCATCAATAGCCACATTGCAGTCTTGGGATTCATACCACCAAATTTCAGTAATGGCAACCAGGTTGTAGCTTTCTAGCGGTACAGTAGCTTCCAAGTCCTGTTTGTTGCCCATGCTGCATGCATTGATGTAGATGCAGTTTGGCTAGGCTGTTGGTCATGTCACCCTCTTAGGGGAACACCCCTTACTTCCACTAAGGTCTTTTGTTGGTGTTTACCTGTTGGCTTCTATTAACTTGGGAGCCCAGGTCATCTTTTTTTTATGTCATGTAGGGCATCCCAACATCAAAAACCACAGAACTGTGTCATCTGCAGATTTACTGAGGGTACACTTGATCCCCTCATCCAGATTCTTGATAAAGATATTAAGCAGAACTGGCCCCAACACTGAGCCCTGGGGAACACCACTTGTAGACCAGTCACCAACTGGATTTAAATCCATTCACCACAATTCTTTAGGCCCAGCCACCCAGGTAGTTTTTTACCCAGTGAAAAGTATACCTGTCCAAGTCATGAGGAGCCAGTTTCTCTAGGACAATGCTGTCAGAAATTGTGTCAAAGGCTTTAGTAAAGTCCAGGGTAGACAACATCCACAGCCCTTTTCCTCATCCACTAGGCAGGTCACTGGGTCAGAGAAGGAGATCAGATTAGTCAATCAGGACTTGCCTTTCATAAACCCATGCTGACTGGGCCTGATCCCCTGGCTGTCCTGTACGTGCCATGTGATGGCACTCAAGATGATCTGCTCCAGTGCTCCTTCCCAGGCACTGACTGGCCTGTGGTTCCTTGGATCCTCCTTCTGGGCCTTCTGGTAGATGGGCATCACAGTTGCTAACTTCCAGTCAACTGTGTCCGCCACAGTTAGCCAGGACTGCTGGTAAAAGTTTGAAAGTGGCTTGGCAAGATTTTCTGCAAGCTCCCTCGCTACCCTTGGGTGGATCCCATCTGTATCTGTAGACTTGTGTGTGTCTAAGTGGTGTAGCAGGTTGCTAACCATTTCCCCTGGAAATATGGGGGCTTCATTCTTCTCCCTGTCCCTGTCTTCCAGCTCAGGGGTCTGGGTATCCTCAAAACAAGGGGTCTTACTATTAAAGATTGAGGACAAGAAAGCATTAAGTACCTCAGCCTTCTCCTCAAACGTTGTCACTATGTTTTCCCCCGCACCCAATAAAGGACAGAGATTCCCCCTAACCCTCCATTTGTCACTAATGCATTTAAAGAAAAAAAAAAAAATCTTTTTTTATTTATCTTTTACAGCAATAGTCAACTTAAGTTCTAGTTGGGATTTGACCCTTCTAAATTTTCCCCTGCATAACCTCACGACATTCTTGTAGTCCTCCTGAGTTCCTGCCTGCCCCTTCTTCAAAGGTCATAAACTCTCTTCTTTTTCCTGAGTTCCAGCAAAAGCTCTCTGTTCAGTCAAGGCAGTCATCTTCCCCATCAGCTCTTCTTTTGGCACATAGGGACAGCCTGCTCCTGCACCTTTGAGATTTCCTTCCTGAAGGATGTCCAGCCTTCCTGGACTCCTTGCCCTTCAAGACTGTCTCCCAAGGGGCTCTGTCAACCAGTCTCCTAAACGGGCCACTCTGCCCTCCAGAAGTCCAAGGTGGAAGTTCTACTAGCCCCCTCCTTACTTCTCCAGGTATTGAAAACTCTGTAACTTCATGATCGCTGTGCCCAAGACAGCTACTGTCCTGGTTTCAGCCAGGATAGAGCTGGTTTTCTTCACAGAAGCTAGCGTGAGACTATGTTTTGGATTTGGGATGAGAAACTGTGATAATGTGCTGATGTTTTGGGTTGTTGCTAAGCAGTCAAGGACAGTCCAGCTTCTCGTGCTGGCCTGCCAGCAAGAAGGCTGAGGGTGCATGGGAAGCTGGGAGGGGACACAGCCGGGACAGCTGACCCAGACTGGCCAAAGAGATATTCCATACCATACAACGTCATGCCCAGTACATAAACTGGAGTTAGCTGAGGGGCAGAAATTGCTGCTCAGGGACAGGCTGTCGATTGCCGGGTGGTGAGCAACTGCTGTATTGGGCATCACTTGTTCTTGTACATTCCTTTGTCGGTATTATTATTGTTGTTATCATTGTTTCCTTCTCTCTTTCTGTCCTATTAAACCGTATTTATCTCAACCCACAAGGTTTTTTTTCCCAATTCTCTCCCCTGTCCCACTGCAGGAGGGAGAGTGAGCGAGCAGCTGTGTGGTCCTTAGTTGCCAGCTGGGGCTAAACCATGACCGTCCTTTTTGGCACCCAACGTGGGGCAAAGGGCTTGAGATAATAATGGTTGCAGGTCATGATATCAGTTTATTTGATTTGCATGATGCTCTGGTCTTTGCCGTACATGTTAAGGATCGGTGTTGGTTTCTGCGGGCTGCTGTACTCTGCGATGATTAGTAACGTCTTGCTTGGGAAATTAGTTTTTAGAACACTGACCTTGAGCTTATTGTGGTATCTGAGCTCTGTACTAAAACTGTCACTGTATTTAGGGTACTATCTTGTGGAGACAATTAGCAATTATACTTCTGCCTTCAAAAGACTTTTTACGGAGGAAATGCAGAATGGTACCTTTGCTACCCTCTATCATAATGTTTCCTCCTTCATCACAAAAACTTTTCATAATTTGAACACCCTTGGGTAGTTAAAATACTTCTATTGCTACTTCTGGGGAACATTGTTTCGGTATTCTCTAAGGTTACCAAGAAATTTAAGATTATCATCCAGAGATCTGCCCCAAGGTTGGATAGTTATGAATGGCAGGGTGTGTGGAACAGCATGGGCAAATGCCTAGGGCGGTGGGCACCTCCAATGTTTTGGAACTTCACTCCCAAACAAGTGCAGAATCCTGAAAAACTAGCAGAATATTTGGAAGAAGTATGCTGTCAGCCTGACAGCTCCAAGGAGACACAAATCATTGCAATGTGCTGGGGCCTGGCCCATGCCTACTGAGCTCTATTTAACACTATGCAAAGGGGAGAGAGGCTCTCTAGATCGGATGAGAATGCGACGGGCACTGTGACTACTCCAACCCCCGCGATGGGCACTGTGACTACTCCAACCCCTGCAACGGGCACTGCCACTCTTCAGCGTTCTTCTGCTCAAGAAAAAGGTTATAGAGGATACACACCGCGAGCCAACCTGTGGTTTCAATTGCGTGACTACGGAGAGGACATGAGGAGGTGGGATGGAAAACCTGCCTCGACCCTAGAGGCACGAGTATGCAAGATGCAAGGAAAGACAATTACAAAGGGGGGTTCAGGTTCCTCCAGAAAAATGGTTACTCCACTTTCCAGTGGGCAGTTCCCCAGAAAGCATAGAAGAGCTGATCTCACCTCTGATCCTCTTGAAGGGACTTCTGATTCCTGTTTACAAGAAGTGGGTAACGAGTACTATGACCAGGACTAGAGGGGCCCTGCCTCCAGCTAGGTGGAGGAGAGGGACAACCGAGTTTATTGGACTGTGTGGATTAGATGGCCTGGCACATCAAACCCACAGGAATATAAGGCTTTAGTGGACACCGGTGCACAGTGTACCCTAATGCCATCAAGACATATAGGGGCAGAACTCATCTGTATTTCTGGAGTAACAGGGGGATCCCAACAGCTGACTGTGCTGGAGGCCGAAGTGAGCCTAACTGGGAATGAGTGGCAGAAGCACCCCGTTGTGACTGGCCCAGAGGCTCCGTGCATCCTGGGCATAGACTACCTCAGGAGAGGGTATTTCAAGGACCCAGAAGGGTATTGGTGGGCTTTTGGTATAGCTGCCTTGGAGACGGAAGAAATTAAACAGCTGTCCACCTTGCCTGGTCTCTCTAAGGACCCTTCTGTTGTGGGGTCGCTGAGGGTTGAAGAACAATAGGTGCCGATTGCTATCACAACAGTGCACGGATGGCAATAATGCACCAACAGAGACTCCCTGATCCCCATCCATGAGCTGATTCGTCAGCTGGAGAGTCAAGGAGTGATCAGCAAGACTCGCTCAACCTTTAACAGCCACATATGGCCAGTGTGAAAGTCTAATGGAGAGTGGAGACTGACAGTAGACTATCGTGGCCTGAATGAAGTCACACTGCCGCTCAGTGCTGCCGTGCCGGACATGCTAGAACTTCAATATGAACTGGAGTCAAAGGCAGCCAAGTGGTACGCCACCATTGATATTGCTAACGCGTTTTTCTCAATCCCTTTGGCGGCGGAGTGCAGGCCACAGTTTGCTTTCACTTGGAGGGGTGTCCAATACACCTGGAATCGACTTCCCCAGGGGTGGAAACACAGCCCTACCATTTGCCATGGGCTGATACAGGCTGCACTGGAACAGGGTGAAGCTCCAGAGTACCTGCAGTATGTTGATGACATCATCATATGGGGCAACACAGCAGAAGTTTTTGAGAAAAGGAAGAAAATAATTCAAATCCTTCTGAAAGCTGGTTTTGCCATAAAACAAAGTAAGGTCAAAGGACCTGCACAAGAGATACAGTTTTTAGGAATATAATGGCAAGATGGACATCGTCAGATCCCAATGGATGTGATCAACAAAATAACAGCTATGTCTCCACCAACTAGCAAAAAGGAAACACACGCATTTTTGGGTGTTGTGAGTTTCTGGAGAATGCATATTCCAAATTACAGCCTGATTGTAAGCCCTCTTTATCAAGTGACCTGGGAGAAGAATGATTTTAAATGGGGCCCTGAGCAACAACAAGCCTTTGAACAAATTAAACAGGACATAGTTCATACTGTAGCCCTCGAGCCAGTCCGGGTAGGACAAGATGTTAAAAATGTGTTCTACACAGTGGCCAGGGACAATGGCCCTACCTGGATTCTCTGGCAGAAGGCATCAGGAGAGACCCAAGGTCGACCTCTAGGGTTTTGGAGTCAAGGATATAGGGGATCTGAGTCCTGCTATACTCCAACTGAAAAGGAGATATTGGTAGCATATGAAGGAGTTTGAGCTGCCTCAGAAGTGGTTGGTACTGAAGCACAGCTCCTCCTGGCACCCCAACTGCCAGTGCTGGGCTGGATGTTCAAAGGGAGGGTCCCCTCTACACATCATGCGACTGATGCTACGTGGAGTAAGTGGGTCGCGCTTACTACATAGTGGGCTCAAACCCCAGTTGCCCAGGAATCTTGGAAGTGATCATGGACTGGCCAGAAGGCAAAGATTTTGGAATATCACCAGAAGAGGAGGTGGCGTGTGCTGAAGAGGCTCCACCATATAATGAACTGCCAGAGAACGAAAGTCATTATGCCCTGATGGGTCCTGTCGTATTGTAGGCAAACATCGAAGGTGGAAAACAGCTGTATGGAGCCCTACACTACGAGTTGCAGAAGCTGCTGAAAGACAAGGTGAATCAAGCCAGTTTGCAGAGGTGAAAGCCATCCAGATGGCTTTAGATACTGCTGAATGAGGAAAATGGCCAATACTCTATCTCTATACTGACTGATGGATGGTGGCAAATGCTCTATGGGGGTGGCTACAGCAATGGAAGCAGAGCAACTGGCAACGCAGAGGCAGCCCATCTGGGCTGCTGAATTGCCGATTAGAGAATCTAGTCATAAAAGTACATCACGTAGGTGCTCATGTACCCAAGAGTCGGGCCACTGAATTATACCAAAACAACCATCAGGTGGATCAGGCTGCTAAGATTGAAGTGGCTCAGGTGGATCTGGACTGGCAACATAAGGGTGAATTATTTATAGCTTCGTGGGCCCATGACACCTTAGGCCATCAGGGAAGAGATGCAACATACAGATGGGCTCGGGATCAAGGGGTGGACTTGACCATGGATGCTATTGCACAGGTTACCCATGAATGTGAAATGTGCGCTGCGATCAAGCAAGCCAAGCGGTTAAAGCCTCTCTGGTATGAAGGACGATGGTTGAAATATAAATATGGGGAGGCCTGGCAGATTGACTATATCACACTTCCACAAACTCGCCAAGGCAAGCGCTATGTGCTTACCATGGTGAAAGCAACCACCGGATGGCTGGAACCATATCCTGTGCCCCATGCCACTGCCCGGAACACTATCCTGGGCCTTGAAAAGCAAGTCTTATGGCGACATGGCACCCCCGAAAGAACTGAGTCTGACAATGGGACTCATTTCCGAAACAATCTCATACACCTAGGCCAAAGAGCACGGCATTGAGTGGGTGTATCATATCCCCTATCATGCACCAGCTTCCAGAAAAGTTGAACGATACAACGGACTGTTAAAGACTACATTGAGAGCAATGGGTGATGGGACATTCAAACATTGGGATAAACATTTAGCCAAAGCCACCTGGTTAATCAACACTAGGGGATCTACTAATAGAGCCGGCCCTGCTCAATCAAAACTTTTACGTACTGTAGAAGGGGATAAAGTCCCTGTGGTGCATGTGAGAAATATGCTGGGGAAGACAGTCTGGGTTACTCCTGCCTCAGGCAAAGGCAAACCCATTTGTGGGATTGCCTTTGCCCATGGACCTGAGTGCACTTGGTGGGTAATGCGGAAGGATGGGGAAGTCCAATGTGTACCTCAAGGAGACTTGATTTTGGGTGAAAATAGTCAATTATTTGAATTGTATTATGTTCATTGTTACACAATACAGTATGACACTACTACTATGGTTGCTGTCTACCATATCAATGGTATTACAGTAAGAATCACCCAGACGGACGAGGAATGAGCTTCATTGAAACCAAGCAACGTGCAGCGGTGATGGAACCAGAACTGGCTTCAGCAGCTTGCGCCCAACAATTCCCTCGAGACTGACATCTTCGACCTGCAGATCATGGACATGGACCGTGCCAGATGACAATCCAACACCACATACCATCTCCCCAGCCCTGAGAGACTACTATGATGGATGAAGCCCAGAGTCATGGATTGAATGAACTCCACAAATAATTTAAAGTGATGGCCCGTGGACTAAGAAAGTGATATCTGTGTGTATATACTAAAAGACAGGAAGAGCAATAATGAATAATTGGAATGTATTGAAAAGTGTAGGACCCGGGCATGACGTAAATGGTATGGAATAAGGGGTGGATACTGCCCTGGTTTCAACCAGGATAGAACTGGTTTTCTTCCCAGAAGCTAGCGTGAAACTGTGTTTTGGATTTGGGACGAGAAACTGTTGATAATGTGCTGATGTTTTGGGTTGTTGCTAAGCAGTCAAGGACAGTCCAGCTTCTCGTGCTGGCCTGCCAGCAAGAAGGCTGGGGTGCATGGGAAGCTGGGAGGGGACACAACCAGGACAGCTGACCCAGGCTGGCTAAAGGGATATTCCATACCATATAACGTCATGCCTAGTACATAAACTGGAGTTAGCCGGGGGGCAGAAATTGCTGCTTGGGGACAGGCTATCGATCACCGGGTGGTGAGCAATTGCTGTATTGGGCATCACTTGTTCTTGTACATTCCTTTGTCGGTATTATTATTGTTGTTATCATTGTTGTTTCTGTCTCTCTTTCTGTCCAATTAAACTGTTTTTATCTTAACCCACGAGGTTTTTTTTCCCAATTCTCTCCCCCATCCCACTGCGGGGCGGGGAGTGAGTGAGCAGCTGCGTGGTGCTTAATTGCCAGCTGGGGCTAAACCACAACAGCCTCCAAGCATCACATCTCCCAGAAGTCCTTCTTTGTTCATAAGCAACAGGTCCTGTAGGCTGCTTTCCCTAGTTGTCTCACTTACCAACTGTGTCAGGAAGTTATCTTCCACACACTCCGGGAACATCCTAGGCTGTTTCCTCTCTGCTGTATTGTACTTCCAGCAGACATCTGGTAAGTTAAAGTCCCCCATGAGAACAAGGGCTGGCTATTGTGAGGATTGTCCCAGCTAATTATAGATTATTTCACCCATCTCTTCATCCTGGTTGGGTGGTCTGTAGCTGATTCCCACCATGATATCTGCCTTGTTGGCCTTCCCCCTGATTCTTGCCCATAAACACTCAATGCTATTGTCACCATCATTAAGCTCTAGATAATCAGTCTACAGTAAACACTCCCTAAACTTACAGGGCTACCCTGTCACCTCTCCTTCCTTGCCTATCCCTTCTGAAGAGTTTATAGACATCCATTGCAGCACTCCAGTTGTGTGAGTCTTCCCACCATGTTTCCATGATTACAATTACATCATAGTTTTCTAGCTTGTCATGGTTTAACCCCAGCCAGCAACTAAGCACCACACAGCCACTAGCTCACTTCCTCTATGGTGGGATGGGGGAGAGAATCAGAAAAATAAATGTGTGAAAACTCAGGGATTGAGTTAAAGACAGTTTAATACGTAAAACAAAAACCACATGCACAAGCAAACCAAAACAAGGTATTCATTCACTGCTTCACATCAGCAGGCAGGTGTTCAGCCATCTCTCGGAAAGCAGGGCTTGATCATATAGAATAAATAGTTGGGAAAACAAACACCATAACTCTGAATGTCCCCCCACTTTCTGGAGAGCATTGTGCTCTCCATCCCCATCTTCCAGCTCATGGGGGCTGAATACCCTGTGGATACCTGGACTGGCTATTAAAGACTGAGGCAAAGAAAGCATTAAGTACCTCAACGTTGTCCTTGTCCTTGGAGACAATGTTCCCCGCCATATCCAGTAAGGGATGGAGATTCTCTTTGCCTCTCTTTTTGTTGTTAATATATTTGTAGAAGCATTTTTTATTATCCTTTACGACCGTGGCCAGATTAAACTCTAGCTGGGCTTTTGCCTTTCTAATTTTGTCCCTGCTTGACCTAACGAGATCCTTGTACTCTTCGTGAGTTGCCTTCCTTTTCTTCCAGAGGTGGTAAACTCTCCTTTTTTCCTTGAGTCCCAGCAAAAGCTCCCTGTTCAGCCAGGCCAGTCGCCTTCCCCGCCAGCTCTTCTTATGGCACATGGGGACCGCCTGCTCCTGCACCTTTAAGATTTCCTTCTTGAAGACTGTCCAGCCTTCCTGGAGCCCTTTGTCCTTCAGGACCATCTCCCAAGGGACTCTCTCAACCAGTGACCTGAACAGGCCAAAGTCTGCCCTCTGGAAGTCCATGATAGAAGTTTTGCTGACCCCTCTCCTTACTTTGCTCACAATTGAGAATTCTATCATGTCATGGTCACTAAGCCCAAGACAGTCTCTGACCACCACATCTCCCACCAGTCCTTCTCTGTTTGTAAACAGCAACTCAAGCAAGGCACCTCCCCTGCTAGGCTCACTCACGAACTGCGTCAGGAAGTTATCCTCCACACACTCCAGGAACCTCCTAGACTTTTTCCTCTGCTGTGTTATACTTCCAGCAGATGTCCGGTAGATTGAAGTCCCCCACAAGAACAAGGGCTAGCGAATGCGAGACTTCTGCCAGTTGCTTGTAGAATGTCTCATCTGCCTCTTCATCATGGTTGTGTGGTCTATAACAGACTCCCAGCAAGATATCTGCCTCATTGGCCTTCCCCCTCATCCTTACCCATAAGCACTTGACCTTGTCATCACAATTGTTGAGCTCTATACAACCGAAACACTCCCTAACATACAGAGCCACCCCACCACCTCTCCTTCCATGCCTATCCCTTCAGAAGAGCTTATAGCCATCCATTGCAGCACTCCAGTCATGAGAAGCATCCCACCATGTTTCTGTGATGGCAACTACCTCATAGCTGTCCCACTGCACAATGGCTTCCAACTCCTCCTGGTTGGTGCCCATGCTGTGTGCATTGGTGTAGATGCACTTCAGCTGGGCTATCGATTTCAACTCTGGCATGCCATCCCTAGGCTCATCTCTAGTAGAGGTTTTATCCTCTTCCCCCTTCAAATCTAGTTTAAAGCCCTCTCGACGAGGCCTGCCAGCTCATAAGTAAGAATCCTTTTGCCCCTTGGAGACAGTTGCACTCCATCTGCTTCCAGGAGGCCCGGTGCCGTGTAACCGCACTGTGGTCAAAAAACCCAAAATTCTGATGACGGCACCAGCCCCTGAGCCATGTGTTGATCAGGTGTACTTTCCTATTCCTTTCCGCATTCTTCCCTGCCACTGAAGGGATTGATGAAAACACCACCTGTGCTCCCACGCCATTGACCAGTCACCCCAGTGCTCTGAAGTTCTTTTTGATTGCCTTTGGGCTTCTTAGTGCAATCTCGTTGTTGCCAACCTGTATGACCAACAGTGGGTAGTAATCAGTGGGTTGAACCAGACCAGGGAGTTTACTGGTGACATCTCTCACCCAGGCCCCAGGGAGGCAGCAGACTTCCCTGTGAGTTGGGTCCGGTTGACATATTGGGCCCTTTATACCCCTCAGAAGGGAGTCACCTACAACAAGTACCCTCCTTTTTTTTTAACTTGATGCGTGGGGCTGGCTGACTCACACTCGGCACCCCCCTGGATGGACCTTTGTTTCTGGCCCTCAAGTTCCAGAGCCCCATACCTGTTGTGTGAGGGCAGCTGGGAGGGTGAGGGAGCCCGGGAGGGGATTCGCCTGCCGCCCTGAGCAGGGACCTGCTTCCATTGTCCCTCTTCTCTTAGGTCCCCTTCTTCTGCCCACCAGCAAGAAGACAGGGGATCCCCTGTTGCTTGTGGAGCCTCCACCAGCTGCCCCTGCCTCAGGGATGGCCAGGTGTGGCTCTAGCAATCTATTTCCCTTTCACACTCCCTGATACTCCTTGGCCTCTCCACTTCCTCTTTCAGCTCTGTCACCAGGCTGAGCAGGTCGCTCACCTGATCGCACCGCACGCAGGTGGTGTCTCTGCTGCTCCTCTGGCAGGCCACCGTGAGAAACTGAACAGTCTGTAACTGCTTAGCAACACCTGAAAATATCCACATAATTTTCATCCCAAATCCAAAACATAGACTCACACCAGCTTCTGTAAAGAAAATTGACTCCATCCCAGGCCAAAACAGGACAAGCTGCACAATGGCTTCCAGCTCCTCCTGTTTGCTGCCCATGCTGCATACATTGTTGTAGATGCACTTCAGCTGGGCTACTGATCCCATCACTTTTTTGGGGAAGAAGCCCTAATTCCTATGTGACTGTTCTCAGGCACTTCTGTGGTTTCTAACACAACAACAACCCTGGCGTCTTTGCTTATGCAAGGATCTCTGTTCCTTACCTCCACTGAGTTGACTAAGGTGCTGCATGCGTTAGTACAGGGACATTTCAAAAGTGCTCTAGTGTACTCAGCACATTGTGGAGCAGAACAAGGGGCTTAGTTAACACATTGTCCCTCAAATATTGACATGCTGCCCTCAGTCTTATCTGTAGTGAGCCTGGTTTTATCCTTTTTCCCCCTTTCAAATCCAGTTTAAAGCTTCTTTCAACGAGCCCTGCTCACTCCTGTGCAAAGACTCTTTTTCCCCCTTTGAGACAGGTGTACCCTGTCTGTCACCAGCAGGCCTGGTGTCATGTAGACCGATCCATGATCAAAAAACCCCACATTTTGCTGGTGACACCAGTCATGGAGCCAGGTATTGTTCTGCTGGGTCTTCCTGTTTCTTCCAACATAATTTCCTGCAACTGAAAGGGTAGAGGGGAACACTGTTATGCTCCTGATCCCTTGAATGAGTTGTCCCAAGGCCTTGAAGTCTCTCTTGATTGCCTTCAACCTCTTGTTGCAACTTCATCACTGTCTACCTGAAAATTCAATACTGGATAACAGTCTGAGGACCATACCAAGGTAGGAAGCTTTCTCTTCACATCTTTAACCCAGGCCCCAGGGAGGCAGCAGACTTCCTTAAGAAATGGGTTTGATCTGCATATTGGGCCTCCTGTTCCCTTCAGAAGAGAGTCTGGTATGACAATGACCTGTGTTTTTTTCTTTATGAAACAGTTTTGACACAAGGCATAGGCCGATTTAACCTTGGTGACACCTCCAAGCTAGAGGAGCCATTGTCCTCATTATTGCTTGGTTCCAGTTTCAGACCCTCATACCTGGGAAGGTGGGGTAGTCACAGAGACGCATCTTCTGTGCTGGGCAGGAGCTTGTCATCATTCCTCCTGATCCCTTAAGTCACTGTATTCAGCCAGGCAGTGGGAGGATAAGGAATCCTCTGTATCGTGCATCCTGTCTGCCTGTTGGGCTTGTCCCAGGGAAGGTAGGGTGCAATTCCAGTAGTCTATCTCTGTCTCACACTCCCAGGTACTCCTCAACCTACTCACCTCCTCCTGGAGCACTGTCACTAAGCAGAGGAATTCCTCTACCTGGACATACCTACTACAGGTGTGCTCACTATTGCCATCTGACACTGGCATAAGATTAGTGCACACCCTGCATCCTGACACCTGGGTGGCAACATATTTCCACCAGGGAAGCTGCATCAGTCATGGTGGGTGCAGAGCTTAGAGAGGCCATGGCTTTCTGCCAGATGGATACCATTGCTCCCTGGTCAAGCTGTCAGAGCTTAGAGTGCCCTTCCTGCACACTTGTCCACACCATGCTCTGTTTGCCCAGCCTGGTTGCTAGCACTCCCTAAGGGCTTCTTTCATGTGTGAAGGGGGGCTTGGCTGCCATTGCTCCTGGTCCCACCTAGGTCTCATCAGCCACTGTCTGCTATCTGCAAGCTCCTGGCATCTCTCTCAGCTCCTGTGGAGATTCTCCCAGTTTGGCAGCCTCTCCTATGCATCACACTAGTGTGCTCTGCTGCGGATCGTCCTGGCACAGGAGCTGCTTGCCTCAGCGACTCAGTGTTGTTAGATATGTCATCGACACAGGAGGAAAAAACAGTACAGGGTGATTTAAACAGAAAAATAAACTCCTGTGGTAGTCAATCACTGCAGGTTCAGAGTCTAAAAGTAATCTTTTGAGTGACATCCCAGCTGATGGTGGGAGCTTCACCTGTTCATTGAAGTCAGGATAAGACTCACAGAAACTGATCACAGGTACTCTGACAAAGAAATCTGGCTGCAATCACATAGGAGCATACTTTCTCAGAAGACTCTGTAGTTACACCAAGGTTGAACATATTCTGTAAAGTGTTTTTTCTGTCATTCAAATTTGCCTTGTTTAATTTTTTTTTTTTTTTTAAATGAACTCGAAAATTAGATCAGCTTTTCTGGAAGGTTCTTTCTGAGTTGAGAACTTGTCAAAGACAGCAGAGCCTAACTTCCAGTGAATATAGGTCCACTTAAGGTTTTGCATCCGTACTCTGGATAGCTGCACTGGGTGTAGGTGCCAAGGTGCTGCCACCAGTGGGGAAGTCAGGGGCTGCCACGTGTTGGACACAGCCAGTTCCAGTAAGCTCCAATGGACCCACCATAGGACCCAGATGAGTCCATCAGTCAAGATGGTGATACGTCTGTAAAAGCAGATATAAGAGAGAGAAAAATGGTGCACAGGCAGTGAGGAGTGAGCAAAAAAGTATAAGAAACAACCCTGCAAGCACCAAGGTGAGAAGCGAAGGATGGGATGAGGTGCTCTGGGCACCGGAAAAGAGATTGCCCTGCAGCCCATGGGAGAGATATGGAGAGATGGAGAAACTGACCTGCAAAATCAGTTTAAACACCAAAAACTTTGAGGGTATACTGTTTTGACAGTGCTCATCTCCAAGTGTGAGGGGAAAAACTGCTAGAATTGGGAGTCTTGAACATTAACTCCAAACCCTTCCTCAGGAAAAAGCCACATCTACTCTCCCTAGATAGAGTAACAACAGTAAGTGCTTTTGGCAGTTCCTACCTATGATCCCCACTCTGCTGTCAGGGACTGGACACCCTTCACTGACTAGTGTGGCTGAATTTAGCAAGTAATTTTGGATTGAATTATTTTCTGTGACAGACAAAACAGACTTTACAGTAGGCAAATTGAATTTCTCTGGTTCAGTGACCGCTATGGCATTGCTCCACTCAAGAAAATTTTCACCTTATCGAGGGCTGGTAGGTTTCCCTGTAAATAGCCACAGGCATCACACACTGCAACACAACAAATTCCTTGTGTGCTGTCATTAAAAAAAAGATAATTCTGACTACATCTACTGAGTCACTTACACATGTGTGTATACACACCCACGCACATACAAGGAAAACAAAATGCAAATATCTGCATAAAATGTTATTTTTGTTCTACTACGACTGTATTTTATATAGCCTGAAAATTCACATAATGGCTTTCTTAGAAAGTTTTAACATCAATATCTAGCATTACAAAATGCAATGTGTTTTTAATGGAGTGTTTACTCCTCCAAGGCAGGGATGTTTACTTATCTTAAATACAATTGTGAATGGTGAACTGGCACTGTATGCCTTGATTCAGTTAAGTTAGAGGCTAGTGACAGCCATTTCATTGAAGGAAGCACAAGAACCTCTGTATTTAAGTCACCACTAACATGTAATCTTGCATCACTGCTATCAGAGACTTTCATTACAGTTGGCACTGAACATAACTTCCAAATATATTCTTTATTTTATTAGATTAATATAGCATGCGTATACCATAAAACTAACATGTGTAGCATATAAAAAATGCATTTATTTTTATATCTATAAGGCAGCGCTTATAGAATCATTAGTATGTACAAGAAATAAATTCATACTTTTCAAGTTTCTCAATTCACACTGCAGATTTCCCCAATCACTGTTTATTTTTCTAAAGTCCATTTTTATTCTTCCTCAAGACAAGGGAAATTGTAACATTCCTGTCATTTTCATGGATAGTTTTTACTCCCTCACATGAGAAGTTTTTTTCATTTTTTACTTTCTTTTTGCTGTGGATCTTAATGTATCATCACCACAAGATACAGAGGTGCAGAATATGCAAGTGAATAATCATCTTTATTATTATAAGTAGTCAAGAAACAGTGTCATTTCAGAGTTAGGCAGTCACTGAATACCTTCACTGAACTTCAGAGCTGGTCCCAAATCATGATCAGCAATATGGATGTCTAATGAAGAAATACTCCACTGTAGTTTTGAAAGACATTCAAAGGACAGAGTAGAGCTCCAACACAATATGGGAAAACACAGGCCTAAAAGAAAGATGCATTTTTGTTGCTTCTCATATTAATCCATTATTTAGAGCTCCCTTGCTTCAAGTCATCATTGCAGCAGCAATACCTCTTGGATGAGGTAGTGCCCAAAGAGCCCTCTGGAGAGCTAGTCATTATGGGGGCCAGTAAAAAGCTACTTTTTCATTACTGTCTGGAGTTAAGAGGCTGGTTTATGAGGTGGTGAAATAACCAGGAAAATCTTAAATACTTTAAAAACCAAATGAGACAAATTTTTTGAGAATCAAAGAAAGAACAGAAATATTATCCTGGCAAATATTTCAGCTCCTGTCTTTCAGAAATCAACAGTTATATGAGTCATTTGGAACATAAAAACATACAAAGACACATGCACATACATTTTAAAAGTCTTTTAACTATAGAAAAAGGATTACATTTTTATTTCAGAAAAAAATTATTAGTTTGATAACTCCAATTTTAAGCAAAGACAGAAATTCTGTTATCTGATTTCAGTTGCTTTTCACAAAAATTGATGATAGGTTATTATGGTTAAAAATTAAAAAGCTGCAACTGAAATTTTTCATTAATTCAAGCTTATTTTTTGCATATTGTTACTTAAATAGTTGCCACAATCTTTTGGGTTTTTTTGTCAAAGACTTTTGCCTTTATTGTGCTTCTGTCTTTTTCTTTATCAGGCACAGAGGTAGCCTCTAAATTGTCTTTTAAACAGTGTGTTTTTCTTTTCTGTTGAGCTCTAACATGCCCCATTGGTGCGTGAAAGAATGAAAATGGATCTTCAGCAGAGAGATCCTCATGATACAAAATTTGTAATTCTATATTTATGAAGGTTATTAGATAAATCATATAAATTAGATGATATAGAAAATAGGTAGTAAATAAGTAGATTTTGGTCCATTCTAATTGACAATCTGATCATTAAAGTTGTCATTGCACATTTCCACCTGGTAACAACCTCCGTCACTTTCTTACATTTTTTATTTGGGTTTATCATCTACTTAATTATACAAACAAACTCTAAGCAGTTGCAAACTTATATTGTTTCCTTTCAATTATTTATTGTAGTGTTGATAATATGTGTTTAAGGCATGAATGTCCCATTATCTACTTTTGGTTTCCCATGGGTTGTCTTTCCTACTACTACTACATCCAAAGAAAAGTTTAAAGTGTTTTAATTTTTTTTAATTCTGTAAGACAAACAGAAATTAAAAGGAATTTCAACTCTTTATCTTCTACCATTTGGATAATTAACAGATTGTGGAACAATCTTTTCAAATAGTTTTCATGTTACTATTTCTACTTTTGCAATATAGAAATTAATAGCAACAGATTCCTAACCAGTTTTTCAGAGCTGTTGTCTTTTTAAATAATTCTAAATCTATTTTTTGGAATTGTTATTTCTGTCTTACAAGACACATACAGTGTATTTAAATGCTAAGGTGGTGATCAACTTTTTTAATATTATTAAGAAAAAAAGGAATTAAAGTGAAAAAGTAGGTAGAATAGCAACAAATTAATAAATCAGCTTTTTTAAAATTAGCATAAGCCGAATACAGTATCTATGTCTTTGAAGTTTTTACTGATGACTGGATACAATAATTTTGCACAGTAAATCTCAGTGAGCTAAGTCTCAGTGAAAGAGAATCTGATGTTTGAACAACTTCTCAGTTTGAATGTAAACATTACATATTCCATCTCTTACAGACCACAAGGCCTGGAGTCTGTGCATTTTAGAATTTCAGAAAACACTATGTAGGGAGCATTTGAAGTCTGAGAGTCAGTTTAAATTTCTATCTTATCTGTGCAACCTCATATAATTTTTTTTATTATTGCAGTTTGGAACTCTAAGTAAGAGCATTCAATGTTAGTGTTTGCTCATTTGACGACTCCTTTTTGTCAACCTTTCTTTCTCTTCAGGAATTTTTCTTCACTGAATAACCTATCACAAAATAGTCTTCAGCTGATCTGTCTCTTCAACTACCAACCCATGTGCCTAGTTGGTGGTCCCTCTCTTTCACCTCCCAGTCTGCACCTATGTTCCAGGACTTCTTCCCTGCCTCTGTCCCTGTTGTTGTCACAGCTGTGTTCCAAACTCTTCACTTCCACTGGCCATATGTGTAATTTCTTGGCCTCAACAGACTTTTACATCGGCAAAAGTCTCATCTTTTAACAATGCAGTTTCCCACTCACTATAACACTTTTTACTTTACCATTCTAAACATTTGCTACAAGTTGTTTCGGTCATGATTACCACCTTTAGAAGTGCAAAAGAAATGCTTTGGATTGCCTGAGAGGCAGTTTCTTCTATCAGAGGAGCAGCAGCCCATCAGTGGCCACATGATCACTTAACCAAAATTAAATAATGGTTGAAATTGTTCTTTAAGCTTTATGGTTCTATTTCTTGCCAGACTATGCAATTCAGCAGTATAAGTGGAAGAATTATGCAAAAGCCAATGTTTTTATGCTTATAAAATCAATAAACACCTAATTAAAAAAAGAAGGAAATAGAGCTGTTGACTTTCCTGGTCTTTCTGAACCAGCTATGCGTATTCTGGCAGAGTAGATAACTGAGAGATTATTTAAGTAACTATTCATATCCTAGTGTGCTTATTTAAATTGAAAGTCTGAACTATTTTTAAGATCACCCAATGATAATGTTAACTTACACAACTTTTGGTCTGACTGAGCACCTTGTTGAGAAAATACATTCTGTTTTTTTCAGAAGTGAAGTGTAATAAACATAGTTCTAGAGTTCTCATGAACATTTTATTTGTATAGCTTTAGAATAAGGATAAATTAATAATAATAAAAAACAGCTGTAACAGTAAATGGGAAATTAGTGTCAGGGTGTGCAGTATTCTTTTGGCTGCTTAAGATATACAGAAAGCATTAGGATACAAACTAGCCCCTGTTCAGAAAAAAAGTTATTTTTCCTTTTATTCTATTTTAATAGGTATTATTTTTTTAGATTGCATTATCCTAATGCCACACATGCTGAGGGTATAGATGGGCATATTGACAGAATATCAATTTTTCTGTTGTCATAATGTTACTATTAGTCTTGATTCCATTTGCTGAGGGTGGAATTCTAGCAACAGGTTGCTTCCGGCATTTTTGTTTGTTGATTTACATTTTCCCCCTTAATTTTGTCCTACGGTCTTTCCTTCTGCTTTTTTTTTCTTTTTTTCTAAGCAGATTTCTGTTGTGTTACGTGGTGTCTGTGTTACATGTTATTGTAATAATCACTTTTATGTTTTCTTCATGCTAGTTCAACATTCTGACACTGATGAACATTTTTATCATATTTACTGGAGCTCATGTTGTACGTATGAGAATACTTCCTTAATTTGTCTCTTAAATTTTCTTTTTCCCTTGTTAGTGGTTTTGCTGTCTCAGTTTCAATGTTTTGGCTGGTTGCAATTACAAGTTTTCCCAGCTGGGAGCTTGTTTCACTTTTCTTGGTTTATGCAACACGCTGATATATTTGGAAATGTAGTTCAAATTGGTTTGTTTCTGTATTTTGCATCTTCTTTCCACGCAGTATCAATGATGACTTTGTGGATATTTTTCTGTTCGGATTTTTAAAGAAACACAGTAGTTACAAAAACTGGTGCTACTCTGTTACCTGTTGAATCACAAAAAACAGACTTCCAAATGAGGTTGGGAGAGAAATGTCAATGCCTGTAATTTACAGAAGGCCTGAAAGCTAGAGAAAGCTACTCTAGCTGTCATTGCATGATAGAGAAAAAAACTACTTCAGGTGCTGGTGACAAATATAGATCTAAAGAATCATAAATCTCTGTTTAGTTTCTGACTTTTGCCTGAGTCATACTTTTTAGTGGCATTATAACTGGAGGTTTTTGTGGTGGTGTGAGCTTCTTATGGCATAATCTTGAGTGTATACTAACTGCTTTAACTCACTCTGGTAAGCATTGCCTCACTGACTGCCTGACATCTTGCTGCTGTGAAGTCGTTCTCTGGTTCCACATCATCATCAGGAGGCCAGGGTGATTCATCACTTGCTGTGAATGGAAGCACACCTATTGCAGAACTTCTGGTAGAGTATGGAAAAATATGAAATTCTCATCCAAGGCAGCTGAGATGACAAAGTTGCTTTAAAATCTAACAACTTAGAACTGCAGACTAATAGATTTATTTGAATAAAATTCAGAATGAAGTCAAAGCATACCTCAATTAACTGACCTCTTTATTCTTCATTTTATTTCAAAATTTGAAGGGGTTGTATTAGCACTCCTCAAGAAATGTTTGCTCACTATTTACTTTAAACACAGATAAACCAAGAAATACAAAAAAAAAACATTGAAGACACCTATTAATATGAGATTGTCAGTGTGATTTCTTGAAGAGTTTCAGGGGGTGTATTCAGATCATCTTGAGGCTACTTCAGACAGATAATAAGAAGTGATTCAGAGAACTTAAATTTAGATGTTACAGTTTTGCAGTCAGTCAGAGGAGGTTCTTGTACATGGCAGCTTGGAGCCTGAGCTCCTCATTGCCTCAAAGAAGAGGACTTGTAAAAAACAGCCCAGAAGGCATGTCTAAGAGGCAACAGTTGGCAGTAAACGAGGAATTCACAATGCCTCACTGCTGAAACTGCCCATAGGGGACAGGTTTCTATTAGTGAGTTAGAGGTGAAAAACTCTATTTCTGAAGGTGACTTCTCTGATTCAGGAACCAACCTCAAATATTTGCATCAGGATTACTGAGTTTGATATTTGCCAGTTTTTTCATTTCTCTTTACTGTCTTGTTTATTCATGAAGTGGCATATAACCGCATTTTTATATTTCCTAAATAAATTTAGGCAAGAAAGCTATGAAAATTACTAAATCTTAATTTATACTGCTTGCATTCTAAGTTTCAGTATGTATTTAGATTGTGCATCTGATTTAACCATTTTCACTTGGATCAAGATGAGAAAAAAGAATGAAAAATAAAAGCACACAGACTGAACTCCACTATACAACATATCTTCAACAAGTTAAAATAAAAATGTAAGTTTCTTATTGGAAAATAATTGGTGCTTTTAATGATAATAATTGTTAGTCTCCAATACCTGCTAATTCTGATGAAAATTTTGTGATAATTTTGAGATAGAATGATTAATAAAAAATGCACACACCTATCTGCAAGAATCCCATTGCCTCAGATGGATTTGTTTAGATTTTTGTATCAAGAAATCATATTTTAAAAAATATTATTTCACTTTTAAGCACAGAGGTATATTAATTTTACCTGTTAATATATCAGTTTACTTGTACTCCACCAAAATTGTGCTAAAAATTTTATTCAAAAGTTGAAATATACATTTCCTCATCTTTGTAATTTGATTTGTAAATGATGAACAATCTGATTTGTATATGATGAGCAAATCTCTAACTGTATTAGGTCTCACTGAGACGGAGTTATTTTTCCCTGTTGCAGCCCTCATGGTGCTGTGCTTTGTATTGCTAGACAGAACAATGTTGATAACATAGCACTGTTTTGGCTACTGCTGAGCAGTGCTTGCACAGCATCAAGGTTGTCTCTCCAACATTTCCCTCCCATCAGTAGGCTGGGGGTGGGTAAGATCTTGGGAGGGGACACAGCCAGCACAGCTAACCCAAATTGGCCAAAGGGATATTCCATACCATGTGATGTCAGCTCAGCAATAAAAGCTAAGAGAAAGGGGATGGGGGGCATTCATTTTTTCCAATGTCTTCTGGAGCACCTGCTACACATACTGAAGCCCTGCTTCCCTGGAAGTGGCTGAACACCGCCTGCTGATGGGAATTAGAGAGTAAGCCTTTTGTTTTCTTTTGTTTCCGCATGTGACCTTTGCTTTCTGTTTATTAAATTGCCTTTACCTTGACCCATGTGTTTGGTTATTTTTTCTTCCATCTTAATTTGCCCTGCCCTGCCCTGCTGAGAAGGGGAGTGATAGAGCAGCTTGGTGGCACCTGGTGTCCAGCCAAGGTCAACCAACCACAGTAACATACAAAGATACAGCAAAGTGATGATGTACCTTTTCAAGTTTATTTACTGCTTTATTAATTGCTGTGTAAAGGTTGTGTGGCGGAAAGTCCTGACAGCTTCTCCACAAGGATGGAGTAGCTTTGACAGGTTGAGCCTGGCTGGATGCCAGGTGCCCACCAAAGCCACTCTGTCACTCACTTTCTCAGCTGGACAGGAGAGAGAAAATATAATGAAAGACTCGTGGGTCAAGATAAGGACAGGGAGAGATCATTCACTGATTACTGTCACAGACAAAACAGATATGACTTGGGGAAATCAGTTTAATTTATTACCAATCAAATCAGAGTAGTGTAGTGAGAAATAATTAAAAAAAAAAACCTTAAAACAACTTTCCACCCCACCCTTCCCTTCTCTCCAGGTTAACTTCACTCACAATTTTCTCTGCCTCTACCCCCACGTGGTGCAGGGGGACAGGGAATGAGGGTTGCTGTCAGTTCATCACACATTGCCACTCCTTCTTCCTCACACTCTTCCCCTGCTCCACTGTGGAGTCTCTCCCACAAGAGGCAGTCTGCCATGAACTTCTCCAACATGGGTCCTTCCCACAGGCTACAGTTCTTCAGTGTAAAGGTTGTGTGGTGGAAAGTCCTGATAGCTTTCACAACTTCTCCAGCCTGGATCCCCCACAGGGTCACAAGTCCTGCCAGCAAACCTCCAGTGTGGGCTCCTCTCTCTCCATGTGTCCACAGGTTCTGCCAAGAGCCTGCTCCAGCATGGGCTTCCTATGAGGTTGTAGACTCATTCAGGCACCCAGGTGATTCGTCATGGGGTCCTCCATGGTCTGCAGGTGGATATCTGCTCCAGTGTGGACCTCCTCTATGGGCTGCAGGGGGACAGCCTCCCTCACCATGATCTTCACCACGGAATCTCTGCTCCGGTGCCTGGAGCACCTCCTGCCCCTCCTTCTTCACTGACCTTGGTGTCTGCAAGCTTGTTTCTCTCACACATTCTTTCTGCTCAGTTCAGGTGTCATTGTGCAATTTTTTACCCCTTCATAAATACATTATCCCAGAGGTGCTACCACCGTTGTTGATTGGTTCTGCCTTGGCCAGCAGCAGGTCTGTCTTGGGGCTGACTGTCATTGGCTCAATCAGAAAAAGAGCATGCAAAGCCATCCTTGCCATGCAAAGCCAATACAGTAGCACATTCTGGATGAATGCATGGACACATGGAACTGCAGGGTTTTGAACTCAATTGCTCTAACAGTTTACAGCTGCATTGCTTGGTAAAATGAATCTAAAAATCAAAAGCCAGGTTAAACTCGTGAGAAGCTGATGCTGCTTTCATAGACCTTTATAGCCAAGAAACAGCCACAAAAGGAATTACTGTACTGTATTTATTAAAATAATTAAAAAATTAAGGCAGAACCAGGATTCTCAGCTTTGGTCTAAAAGGCTATAGTGAAACACGATGCTGTAAGTCCAGGTCTTTTTGGACTGGGAGAGCCAGAATATGCAGGATTTTTTGTGTGCGTGTGTGTATATGACTGTGTGCATATGCAAGCCCATGCCAGGGTTGGGGGCCAGGGTTTAACCACTGATTAGGCATGGAAATATAAGGATCAGCAACTGAAATTATGGCAGCAAGATATCTGTCATGTCAGATCATGTCCCATCTGTCATAGGACTGCTAAAGACTGGAAGTGGCTTATTGCCAGGTATGTCCCAGAAGAGCCCTGTGAACACAGTTGATTCTAATTAAACCACAAAGTTTTCTTGCCTCAGTCTTCCTGTGTGGGTATAACCATACAGCCAGTAGCACCTGAAAAGTGTTATAAACCAAGACACGTTGTGGGTGCTTGAAGGACTTCTTTCATTTGAGATGATACATTATGGAAGAGGGAGTATCACTTGAGCTTCCCTACCTGACAGAATGAACACTTATTTCTCAATGATGAATATGATCAAGAAGAACTAGTATATTAAGGTAAGCTGTGGGCATTGCTCTCATAATGTTCAGGATTAGGGATTATATTTTACGTCATTGTTGAGTTTGTCTGTAGAAATTTTGTTTTGTTTTCTTAGCAGCATCTGGATTATTTGTCTGGATAAGTTCCTGTGTTGGTATGGAAGGATCTAGATATCCAGGAAGTGTGTTGCCTCACATCTCTTGGTAAATCAGAATTTGGTGAACACAGCTTCTAACAACCTTCCCACTTTTAGTACTTGACAGAGCAAGAAAAAAGTGCCCTTCATTTGCTGTGTAATTTTTACTGAAGAGGAGGACAGCATCATCCAAGAAATTTTCATTGTCAATAAGTTTGAAAGACTGACAGCTGACAACTGCGTTACAAAGTGGGGAATATAAATGAATGAGGACAGTCAACTGATTGTAAAGGATTTATTAAACAATCTAAATGAAAGAAATTGGAGCTTAACATTATTACAACTTCACATCTTGCTCTTCTTACTGCATGCTTGGTATAATGGGAATTTTTTGCTTAATAAAAGACATTAAAGCATGGAAAGTCCCACATGTAGGTGTCGTCAGTAATATCTTTTATTAGTCTAGCTGAGGTAGTTAGAAAATACAGTTCTGACTCAGGTTCTATACATGGACAGGGCAAAAAGACATTGAGAAGCAAGAAGAAAATGAAAAATTTTGTTCTTTGGAGAAGGACGCCTGTGAGAAAAGTAAGTAGGATGAAAAACTCAGGACAGCTCAGATGGAAGATCTTTGTATTTGGCTCACCACTGGGGGACCAGAGCAGTAAAAATAAAGCAAAAACTGGCATCTGAGGTTCAGTTGCATTAGTGATTTTGGAACCCATTCAAATATATACTTCAAATCCAATTTCAGCAACTGCAAACTCATAGAGATGGAACCCAAAGAAAACGTTTGCACAAAGCATGTGGAAAATGAAACCTCCTACCTCTGTCCTGTTGTACCCTTGGCAGGAAAGAGGCATTTATTCAAAACCACTGTGTTTATTTTAAAAGTGAACTGTCAGTTATTCAGGATTGTATTAATGAAGAGAAAAAACAATATTTTCACTTCAGATATTGTGCATATTTGTGTCTAATTTTGTATATGTGTGTAAATTTAAGAAATATATTTGCATGGATATGTACAGAATAATATCTGTAAAAATTTGTAATATCAATAAACTTTTGTAAACAACTATGAAAATATTAGTTTACTTTAAAACTAATTCAAATTATTTAGTTATGAACTAATGAAAACATGTTTCATTTTGCAATATAAACTGTACAGACCTTTATTGGCTCTTACTGACTAGCATATCCCACATTCATTTACTTTTTAATTATCTCCTTTAAGGACACCAAGAGCATATCTGTGAGCATTACAAGGTACCCTTGTTGCACCATCCATGTTGCACACCTCAAAAAAGAACTGATTTAAATTTATTATTTATTTTCTACAAATACAAATTTTTCCTGAAAATACACAGATTTTTTTGAATAATTTTCAGCTATATTTTGATCCATCTGTATATAGTAATGAAAATTCCACTAAGGCTATATGCATTTCATATTCTCTTGCAAACACAAGCTAGTCTCATTTCAGTTAATTTTGTTGAGACAAGATTTTTAGTCATAAACCAACTCTTCCAGATAAAGTAGTCTTTTTTGCTTGTCTCCTCATTTCTATATAGAAAATATTTCCAAATATGTCCTCTTCTAGATGCAAAAATTCATTTTGAGCAAATTGTTTGAAAATTTTATAAAAAATAAAGCCATATTATACTGCTATTTCTTTAAGAAACAGTTTTTGATTGTTCCAAATGCATAAACATTAAATCTTTTCTGTGTATTTTATTGATCAAAACATCAGTTTTCAGGTCACATGCTTTTAAAGACAAGATGCAAACAATTAAAACAAGCGCCACCATTTGTTGCTTTAGAAGATCTGCACATTATAAATGACTGCTGTTTTTTTTTCTTGATTTATAATTAAAATGTCATCATTAAGGAGTGAATATATCTATTATTGCTGTAACTGTGCATATACAGTTTCTCCTGCCAGATAATTTTATTCAATCATTCTGCTAAAATGGACCAGACATAAAGTTGTTGTGCTATTTTGCCACTACTTCAGGTTCATAAAAGGCTCTTTCTCCAATGATACAATTTTTATCAGGTACTGATTATGATACTTATTGATACTTAGTAGCTTGATGATACGTATCGATACTTAGTAGCTTGGCAAGATTGTTTCAAATTCACCTGTTTGTAAAGTTATGTCTAAAAATAACTTTTATAGTCCAACGCAGGTAAAGACATTGTAGAAAAGAAGAAAAATTTTGATGTTCATACTCATATTAACTAGTTCAAAAATTAAAAATGCTCTTCTGAAATAAAAAATAAATACCAATACATTTTTTTACCCTACATTTCATTTAATCCTTTAAAACTTGAGCAATGTTTAGTCATTGTTTTCAGTATGCTTATGTAGTCCAATTCTGCAGTAGGACTGTAATGCACAAAACAAGCATGGATCAAATGCTCAAAACTGCCTGACAGAAGGTTTGCCACCAGCTAATCATATTAGAGAGTAAGATGACTATTGGCCAGAGTAAACAGTACGGATTTACAAGAGGGACTTTGCTTGCCAAGAAGTATAAAAGAGCAGGAAAGTTTGTTACAGCAGAGGTAAATTGTGGAGTGAAGATATCTGTAGACACACTTGGCATGATACCACCAGGAATGGGTGCATTAGTGGTTGTGGGGAGAGGTTTACCTGGGTGGGGAGAGAGCCGCCGTGATCAAGTAACTGTGTATGTGCGAACACATGTGCATGATCAGACCATATTAAGATTAGTTACAAAAAGGTGTGTAGAAATTTCTAGATTGACTGTAAATTTTGTAATAGTCTAGTATTGTGTTTTATTTGGTGTCTTACTGATATTGATCCTGAACATATAGCTCAGTAATTGCTGCTTAATTACATGTTGTTAATAAATCAATAAACCGCTCTGAGCCTGATTTGGTTCAAACTACACATACTGGGCATTTTTTCCCTGTGACAACTGTCGGAGATGGAAAATCGGACTAAAAAGAGCTGTCTTACAATAACAATGGCTGAACGATTGTCCATCTAAACCAGACAAAACCTAAACCTCAATCACAATGGAAAAAAAAGCAATTAAAAAATGTCGGTTTTAAATTAGCTGTCTGTGTATAACAACAACTGTGTATTGACAGTCCTTTCTTGGGGTTTATGATTTCTAGGTCTTTCTGCAAGCATGACAGGAAGAAAACTCTTTCTTTTCCCCCCTCCCCCTTACTAATCCAAGAGCCGCGCCTTGATTAAATGAGCCTTGCCACCAGATCTTAAGAACTGTCAGGGATTTTGCTTATGTTCCTTGCTTTAGGAAGAAATAAGGTTTGTTTGCTTGTTCAACTAGCCAAGACAAATGAATCTCTTTTTATATAAAACACATCAATTGGGTAGTCTAGATAGTGTCAAGGGAATTTGCCAGAAAAAATACCTCGTCTTCTCCTATCTGATTAAGAAGCAGTCAAGTCCTCAGCAGTAACTAGGCAGAAATCACAGGAAAAAAAAAACCCAAAAAAACCAACCAAAAAAAAAAAAGAAAAAAAAAAAAAAAAAGAACTGATTTCTATAATGATTCTGCTGGCTTAATCACAGAAATCACCACAAGGAGAAAACTTCACTGTCTTCTACTATCCACTGTTCCAACTGCTATGGCCACTACTGAAAATAAAATGCTGTTTCTAATAACTTTCACTTCATGTTTATTTACATGTACATTTTGAATGCATAAAAATTCATTAGATTTAATGCCTCCAGCTGTGATTGTGAAAGCTAACAATATTGTTATTTTAAAGCTTCTCCTGTGCTAAAGCAAATAACATTTTGGAATGCTTAGTATTTAAAAATAATTTTAGACAAAAAGAATTTGACAGCAGACAACTAGCCTTTAAGATAAACATATTTTCCTTTCTCTGTTACACTAGAAATTGCCTTACAACACTGAGTCTGACCACCTTCTCTTAGACAAATTTGCATGCAAGTTATTTTTCTTCAGTTTCTGAGAGATCTTTTTAGTGTATCCTTTCCAAACTGTTTTGTCAATAACAGATTTATAAAGGTGACAGTCTGAAATCCATAACTTACAACTGCATTCCACAATGATACATCACTCCATTTAAGGGTCACTGAGCAGAAAATGCTCAATATATTGACCAAAAAAAAAATCTTGTTATGTTACTTTTACTTCTTGATCATCTGCTTACATGAATACTAGTGATCCAATTTTTAAAATGTGATTAAAAATATCTTCCAAGGTACTTGTATTGTTATGCTGTTTAATTTTTTTCTTCAATGTAACTAGAAAGTGTTCACATGGCTGTTTTAACAGGTAGTAAGAGGACATGTGGAATGTACAATATTCGAAAGCAATATATCACATAATCTTTTCTTAATAAACATACACTGTCATCTTCACACAGCTCCAGAAAGCTTGATTGCAATTAACATACAATAGTAGCATGATGGGTGAAACTCATTGCTGCATAATAGCTAGTGAAGAAAAGCAAAACAAGAAACAGAAAACATTTTGTGGGCAAAGTGATTGTGTTTTATCGCAATGTGCTTTAAATAGAACTCACAGTCTAACCACATACACTATAGTAAATTTCTTACATACATTTAAATGACATGAACTATTAACCCTGACATGTTTCATCAGCCCTTTGAACATTAGGTTTCCAATTCAAGAAGGAAAAAAGCAAATGCTTTATTTTAAGTGTGTGATTAGTCTCCTGATTTTTAGTGGAGTTGCTCATAGGTTTACTCGAATGTACTTCAGTGATTTGCTATGACCATCATGACTGGTTTATAGAAAAGTTGTGAAGCATGAACAAAAACTTTTCCAAACAAAATATGCAGTGTTATGTGACATAAAAATAAGCTACAGATTAGATACAGTTTAAATAAAAAAATTAGGAGAACATTTATTAAGCTTCTGAGTTAAATTATGGAATAGTGAAGAGGGAAGACATTTCAAGCTTTGAGGAATTCTTAGGCATCTTGAATACTGAGTGCACTTTTTTCCCTGAATTCCTACATCTTCAGTTCTCAACTGTCACAAATAATTTTGGAAAAAAAAAAAAAATTATACGTCAGATATATTGCTGATTACTTAGCTTTATACAACAATATCTAGTTGGTTTTGTTATGTTTTAAATACTGGGGGAAATGATTACACTGCACAGTTATACTGAAAAAAACCCCACAACAAAACAGAAGAGAACCACAGATAGAGAAATCAATAGACTCTTTAGAAAGATACTTTTTACAACTTGGCATCAGTATCAACAAATCTTGGTTATGGTTTATTAAACAAAGGAAGGTACTCCAAAGAAAATGGAGTTCTAGGAGAATATTATCTAAAAAGCTTTTTTGCTGTTTTTAACAGAGTCATTAGAAGGAAAAGACAGTGATAAGCCATTAGTTGAAGAGCGTGACATTCTAGCTACCCCTCAAAATCAATGGTAAAACCCTTTTGTGATTTCAATGGACTCAATTTGATCTACTCTCTAGGCTAAAATTGGTTGCCTCTTTATTCAGGACCAATTCCATAGCACAGAAAGATTTTCAATAACTTAAAGAAGGTAAAAATCAATTAATCAGAAGAGGATGGAACACTGACTGTTCTGGTTTAACCCTGGTAGGCAGCTAAGCACATAAAGCCAATTGTTCACTCCCCTCTGAGTAGAATGGGGAGACGGTCAGAAGGGTAAAAGTGAGAAAACTCATGGGTTAAGATAAAGCCAGTTTAATAAGTAAACCAAAAGCTGCACACTCAAGCAAAGAAAAATAAGGAATTAATTCACTCCTTTCAGTCCTCCTTGCTATCAGGCAGAAGGAGGGGACTTAAGAGACAGGGAGAAATGGAAACAGGCCCCTGCTTGGGGCATGAGGCTAATCCCCTCCCGGCTTCCCTCACCTTCCCAGTTGCCCTTACACAACAGATATGGAGCTCTGGAACTTGAGAGCCAGGCAAATGAGGATGTAGATGAAGGTCCATCCAGGGGGTTGCCTAGAGTGAGTCAGTCAGCCGCACGCATTAAGACTTCCTCTCTTAAGGAAAAAAGGAGGGTAATTGTCATAGGTGACTCCCTTCTGAGGGGAACAGAGGGCCCAATGTGCTGACCAGACCCAATCCACAGGGAAGGTTGCTCCTCCCTGGGGCCTGAGTGAGAGATGTTACTAGGAAACTCCCCGGTCTGGTATGGATCACCAATTATTACCCGCTATTTGTTATGCAGGTTGGCAGTGATGAGGTTGTGGAGAGAAGTCCAAAAGTGATCAAAAGGGACTTCAGAGCACCGGGGTGATTCGCTGAAGGATCAGGAGCACAGGCAGTATATTCCTCCACCCCTACAGGGGCAGGGAAGAACACTGAAAGGAACAGAAAACGACACCTGGTTAACATGTGACTCAGAGACTGGTGCCATCGGTGGAAATTTGGGGTTTTTTATCATGGGGAGGTTCTCGCTTATGAGTTGGTAGGTCTCATCAGAGGGCTTTAAACTAGATTTGAAGGCGGAAGGGGATAAAACCAGGCTCACTAGAGATGAGCCTAGGGGTGGCATGCCGATGTTGAGGGTGAAATCAATAGCCCAGTTTAAGTCTATCTACACCAATTCATGCAGCATGGGCACTAAACAGGAGGAGCTGGAAGCCATTGTGCAGCGGGACAGCTATGACTTAGTCATCATCACAGAAATGTGGTGGGATGACTCACATGACTGGAGTGCTCCAATAGATGTCTATAAGATTTTCAGAAGGGATAGGCAAGGAAGGCAATGCGGTGGGGTGGCTCTGTATGTTAGGGAGTGTTTTGGTTGTATAGAGCTCAACAATTGTGATGACAAGGTCAAGTGCTTATGGGTATGGATGAGGAGGAAGGCCAATGAGGCAGATATCCTGCTGGGACTCTGTTATAGACCATCCAGGATGAAGAGGCAGATGAAACTTTCTACACACGTCTGGCAGAAGTCTCGCATTTGCTGGCCCTTATTCTTGTAGGGGACTTCAATCTACTGGACATCTGCTGGAAGTATAACATGGCAGAGATGAAACAGTCTAGGAGGTTCCTAGAGCATGTGGAAGATAACTTCCTGACACAGCTGGTAAGTGAGTCTACCAGGGGAGGTGCCTTGCTTGACTTGCTGTTTACAAACAGAGAAGGACTGGTGAGAGATGTGGTGGTCAGAGGCTGTCTTGGGCTTAGCGACCATGACATGATAGAATTCTCAAGTGTGAGTGAAGTAAGGAGAGGGGTCAGCAAAACTGCTACCATGGACTTCCGGAGGGCAGACTTTGGCCTGTTCAGGTCACTGGTTGAGAGAGTCCCTTGGGAGACAGTCCTGAAGGACAAAGGGGTCCAGGAAGGCTGGACAGTCTTCAAGAAGGAAATCTTAAAGGTGCAGGAGGAGGCAGTCCCCATGTACCACAAGACGAGCTGGCAGGGAAAATGACCGGCCTGGCTGAACAGGGAGCTTTTGCTGGGACTCGGGGAAAAAAAGGAGAGTTTATCACCTCTGGAAGAAGGGGAAGGCAATTTAAGAAATGTACAAGGATTTTGTTAGGTCAAGCAGGGACAAAATTAGAAAGGCAAAAGCCTAGCTAGAGCTCAATCTGGCCACGGTCATAAGAGATAACAAGAAATGTTTTTACAAATATATTAGCAACAAAAAAAGAGACAATGATAATCTCCATCCCTTACTGGATATGTTGGGGAATATTGTCACCAGGGATGAGGACAAGGTTGAGGTACTTAATGCCTTCTTTGCCTCATCTTTCATAGCCAGACCAAGTAAAATCAGGGTATTCAACAGAGCAGAATGAACCCCCCATAATCCAAGAGGAAGTGGTTAAGGAACTGTTACACCACCAGGATGCCCACAAGTCTATGGGGCTTGATGGGATCCACCCAAGAGCACTGAGAGAACTGGTGGAGGAGCTTGCCAAGCCACTCTCTATCATTTCTCAGCAGTCCTGGTTAACAGGGGAGGTCCGAGATGACTGGAAGCTTGCCCATGTGATGTCTGTCTACAAGAAGGGCTAGAAGGAGCATTTCCTAGACAGGAACTACAGGCCTGTCAGTCTGATCTTGGTATCGGGGAAGATTATGGAACAGATCAACTTCAGTGCCATCACGTGGCATGTTCAGGACAGCCAGGGGATCAAGCCCAGTCAGCATGGGTTCATGAAAGGCAGGTCCTACTTGACCAACCTGATCTCCTTCTATGATCAGGTGACCTGCTCAGTGGTTGAGGGAAAGGCTGTGGATGTTGTCTACCTGCACTTCAGGAAAGCCTTTGACACTTTCTCCCACAGACTTCTGGAGAAACTGGAGGCTTGTGGCTTAGACAAGTGTACTCTTTGCTGGGTAAAAAATTGTCTAGATGGCGAAGCCCAGACAGTTGTGGAGAAGAAAGTTGAATCCAGTTGGCAGCCATTCACAAGCTGTGCTTCCCAGGACTTAGTTTTATCTTGTTTAATATCTTTATCAATGATCTGGATGAGGGGATTGAGTGCTCCCTCAGTAAGTTTGGAGACAACATCAAGTTGGGCGGAAGTGTTGATCTGCTGGAGGGCAAGAAAGTTCCACAGAGGGATCCAGACAAGCTGGATCGATGGGCCAAGGTCAGCTGTATGACGTTTAATAAAGCCATGTGCTGGATCCTGCACTTTGGTCACAAGCACCCCAGGCAACGCTACAGGCTGGAAAGCTGCCTGGCAGAAAAGGACCCGGAGGTGCTGGGTGACAGCTGGCTGAACATGAGCCAGCAGTGTGCCCAGGTAGCCAAGAAGGCCAACAGCGTCCTGGCCTGTATCAGAAATAGTGTGGCCAGCAGGAGTAGGAAATTGATTATGCCCCTGTACTCAGCACTGGTGAGCTTGCACCTTGAATAGTGTGTTCATTTTGGTCCCCTCACTACAAGAAGGACATTGAGTTGCTGGAGTGTGGCCAGACAGGGGCAACAAAGTTTGTGAGGGACCTGAAGAACAAGTCATGCCCTGTACATCACTACAGCACTGACTTGAAGAGAGAACCCTCTGCTTTGCATCCATCAACAAGAAGTAAGTCAGAAAGGTCAATTTACTTTGAATTGTGCTCCATTTTTATCAGGTGATAGCTGTGTTACCATAATTTACAGTCACTTTTCTGTTGTGTGGGTTTTTTTTTATTTCATTCTGGTCTTTTAGATAGTTTCAACACAATTCTTTGCTTACATATAGCGAAGGACATACAGCACACTTCAGCTGATCTTTTTCTTGCTTACCATCTCAATTCCTTCTGAATTGAATTTTTCTAAACTTCACTATTTCCATTTTACATTTTTTTTTCTCTCTTTTTACTTTATGGACTAACTCTCACTCCATAACATCCTTCTAGATTGTTACCTCCTGGCCAGTTTGATGTCCTAATGCTAGTGTGTTGCCTTTGTTATAATATGAAAAGGGTATGTCCTATTTTTGTGAAAGTTGTGACCAAACATTCTATAGATCCTCCTTTTAAATACTTTCTATTTATACTGGATCCAAAGTCTTTTGCATTTCTTTTATGATATACTTTAGAATGAAAAAGAAACATGATTTACAACTGTATCTGAAGTATAACGTCATTACTACTAAGATTATGGGTTACTATCCAGCCTTTTCAAAGTCATCTGTTTATGCTATTCTTAAAGAAAGACTGTTCTGTTGCTTATCCACATTAACATTACTATTTTTTGCTTTAATTCCTACATATTTTCTTCATTTAAATGAGTGCCTAGTTCATTTAATTTGTATTAGTCCTAGCTGTGGAGTGGTAGAAAATTCTCTAACCTATGTTGTTCCTTTTAAATTAAGAGACATAATGTTGCATTTGCAAAATAATTATACTAATTCATTAACAAGTTAAAAATAGTATGTTTTTCCTATTAAATATTTCTTTAATCTTTAATCACTTTGAAAAAATTGTTAAGAAATATATGTACTAGTCAAAGCTCAGGCTACATCAAGATTCACATCTGTGTTAAATCCATGTTTGATGACTACAGCAATTATACAAACTAGTAATTTCAATTGCATGGGAAAAAACCCAACCAAACCACTTCTGACAATCTCTTATTCTAATGCCATCTCTAAGTAATAAAAGATGCAACTCTTTTATGCGAGAATAAATTCAGAAATGTAGCTTTTACTAAAAAATTCTAAACTGCAAAATATTTAGAGATATGTTTGTTTCTGAAAATAGAGCAGTGTTGAGCATATTTGCCCTTTCACATGATTTTTCAATCCTTTTTATCCAATAGGATAAACTTTAGACCACAAATAAATCAGTGTCCAAAACACATACCTTATGCATAGTCTCTAAAAAGTAAAATACTTCTTTTAGAATTCGTTTTGTTTTGAAGTTTAGGTAGTGGTCATTTTAAGTTATTCTGGTGCTTGATATGCTCTTGGTTACAGTAAAATAAACTAGCTCTGATATGGGATATCAAAGTATTAAATGAGTGAATCTGTACAGAGAATTAACAGCCATGAAAAGCATTCTGAACACAGATCTGTTGAAATGACAAGCCAGCGACAATAAGCTGTGTTGCTAAGAGACGAGAGACACAGAAAATGTGTCTCCATTTGCAATAAGAATGTTGATTAAAAAACATTCTCCACAGGTAATGAATAAAGGTGTCAGAACTATCTGTTGTGCCAAAGATCAGACAGAACATTTAATTTGTAAGCCAGAACAATAGAACCAAATCTTTAACAGCAGGCAATTTTCCAGCAGGATGGGGGAGAGAAGTGGAAAAGCAAAAGGGTAGAAGTCATGGGTTGAGATAAAGACAGTTTAATAGGACAGGGAAAAAAAAAGAATCATAATAATGATAATAATAATGATAAAAAAAATATAAAAGAATTGACGCACAGCAGAGTTGCTCACCACCCGCTGACTGATGCCTAGTTAGTTCCCAAGCTGTGGTGCCTCCCCGCCAAGTTCCCCACTTTATATACTGATCATGACGTCGTACAGTATGGAATATCTCTTTGGTTAGTTTGGGTCAGCTGTCCTGTCGGTGTCCCCTCCCAGCTTCCCGTGCACCCCCAGCCTTTTCGCTAGTAGGCCAGAGCATGGGAAACTGAAAGGTATTTGACAGCTTAGCAACAACTAAAAACATCGGTGTGTTATCAACGTTTTTTCATCCCAAATCCAAAACACAGCACAATACCAGCTATCAGGAAGAAAATTAACTCCATGCAAGCCAAAACCAGGACAGTTTTTCAGGATGAGGATGGAAACTAATAAAACTTTAGACCCTGCTTCGATCAGCAGTTGTAGTATGCATTAGTATTGCATGATATTGCAGTTACAGGAATTCTTTACCTGTATATTGATGTTATATCTCTAAATTAAATTAAAAACATTGTGAAGAAATTGTTATGAGACCTGCCAGCTACGTGGTTTAAAGAACACAGGCAGGATCTGAAGAAAAGAGATGACCCCAAACTGTAAAAATATTGCTATGAAAGTTAAAATTGTGTACAATCAATTCTATTTTTTTAGCGTTGAAGGGAATGATGTAAGTGGTCCTTTTTCATCATAATGGATTGACTAACTATGTGTATGAATATATCACAGTATGTGGAGAGATTCTACAAAAGCCAATGAAAAAAAAAGAAAATTTTGAAATTAGGATTTCCACAGAGAAGAAAATTTGCTGATGAAGAAATATGAACCTCAGCAAGAGAAGAAAAATATATGCATTTATTCACCTCCAATACAGGTATCTGAATCTGGAAAACTTCTATACAGATAGTCTAAATGCCTGGTTCTGCTCTGTGAGTTTGCTGGTTTAACAGAGTTTTTGCTGGTTTAACTGATTTTTTACTGGTTAACAACCAGATCAGCATGATTTTCACATTCTCAGTAGAGACTTCTAGTTGTTCCTTATTTATCCTCATATGCTGGATTAAAACACAGCTCTAGGAAATTGGAGAGTTTACTTTTTTGGAAATAAGTACCTGTGGAGAGATGTTTTCTTACCATAAGAGTATGTTTTAGTTGTTTTTCATTAATTGTAGTGTACAATGGGAATGTAGACATATATTTTTACAGTCTTTTTTGTGTAACACTGGAGTCTGTCAATATAAAATTTTCTTTGAGTTAATAAAAATCCCAGAACTAGCCTAGACAGGAAGGATGTGAGGCTATTTACTTATAATATTTGTGTCTGTCAGAATATTTCAGTCTTCGTCATTAATGTTATTAAGCCCCATTCTGCCAACAAATACTTCGGAAACTATTCCTTGCTTATCTTTTTTTGGCTTATCCCATCATCTTTACATGTTAAGATGATTCCAGGAATTTATTATAAGTCTTCGGAGTACTTCAGATAATTGCAATGGAACCAGGGAACTGAGTATCTGGACTAAATTCTTAATTGTTTTCTTATTGGATCCCCTTCTTAGCAATTTTTTCTTTGGACTGGTTTCAGAATTAAGAGACATGAAGCAAAATTTCTTCATCTAGTGATTTTCTGTCAAAAAATATAAATAATTCACCTTTTTTTTTTTTACTATGGAGAAAAGTAATTTATAAAGTCTGTGAGGAATATAAAAGTGTGACATTTGATTTAAAATTTCCCTAATCAAAACATTTCATCTTCCATACAGAAATCTTTCAGATTTAAAAGACCATTTTAAAACTTGTTTACATCTTGAGTACAGTTTGCAAACTTGAATATTAATTAGAGACATTACTGTTCTTTTTCTTACTACACTTCAGGAGGATCACATTTTCCCATATTTGGTAAGGAAATGTTAACAGAAATACTTCATATAAAAAAATTGAGAAGTCATTGATGTTATTTTGACATTTAAATTATTTTGTCATGTTTAGAAGCATATGCATGGGAAGGCTCAGTTACTTTGAAGTCAGTAGAAACCAGCTGACTTATTGTGAGGCCAAATTGAGATCAGGTAAAATGCGAAGAAATTTTGATCGTGTGGCCAGAAACAAGGTTCGAGTTATAATCCTGCAAGACCCTAAAGTCTGTTCAGATATGAATAAAAAAGAGAGGAAAATGGATCCTGTGGTAAGGAAGAATAGGAGTGATGCTCATATACAGGAAGAACATCTGGGCTCAAATACATTTCCGGTTTGTCAGCTATGGCTGCTTCTACTGACATTGTAGAAAAGAGAAGCGGAACAGAAGGCCGTCATAGTCTTAGGGAGAACCTCAGATGTCATAAAATATCTTCCCTTGAGTCTATCAATAACTATGCAAAATTTTGCAAGCTAGAAACTTGACAGACAGTAAAGTATGTCTCTACTCAGAGTCACTATAGTATCTAATCATTCTCCAGTAGTAAAATATTAGTAAATTATGGATTTATAGATAAAATGAAACTAAAGAAATAGTGTGACTATCATTCATAATTTGTTCTCTGCTTCATCCCTTATGTCTATACAATAACTGTATCTGCACTGTAATCTTGCATACAGATTTACAGTGGAGGATTAGACACTAAACATGCTTCCTTGCACCAGGAGAAAAAGATAGGGTCTGTGTTTGTCCTCAGCTCTTGAGAAATAAACAGCTCCAAACTGGTTTTCAAAGTTCTCTTTCTTGCAAGGATGATCATAACCCTTAGGATAAGAGTATTTATTTATGCCTGCCTTGATTTCAGCCAGGATAGAGCTGGTTTTCTTCACAGAAGCCAATGTGAGACTATGTTTTGGATTTGGGATGAGAAAATGTTGATAAGGTGCTGATGTTTTGAGTTGTTGCTAAGTAGTCAAGGACAGTCCAGCTTCTTGTGCTGGCTTGCTAACAAGAAGGTTGGGGCTGCACGGGGAGCTGGGAGGGGACACAGCCAGGAGAGCTGACCCAGGCTGGCCAAAGAGATATTCCCTACCATACGACATCATGCCCAGTATATAAACTGGAGTTGGCCAGGGGGTGAGAATCTCTGCTCGGGATGGGCTATCGATCACTGGGTAGTGACCAATTGCTGTACTGGGCATCTCTTGTTCTTGTACATTCCTTTGTCGGTATTATTGTTGTTATCATTGTTGTTTCCTTCTCTCTTGCTGTCCTATTAAACTGTTTTTATCTCAACCCATGAGTTTTTTCCCAATTCTCTCCCCTGTCCCACTGCAGGAGGGGGGACTGAACGAGTGGCTGCGTGGTGTTTAGTTGCCGGCTGGGGCTAAACCATGACAGTCTTTTTTGGCACCCAGCGTGGGGCCGAAAGGCTTGAGATAATAATGATTGCAGGTCACGGTATCAGTTTATTTGATCTGCATCATGCTCTCGTCTTTGCCGTACATGTTAAAGATCGGTGTTGGTGTCTGCAGGTTGCTGTACTCTGCAATGATCAGTAATGTCTTGCCTGGGAGATTTGTTTTTAGAACACTGACCTTGAGCTTAATGTGGTATCTGAGCTCTGTACTAAAGCCATCACTGTATTTAGGGTACTATCTTGTGGAGACAATTAGCAATTATACTTCTGCCTCTGAAAGGTCTTTTGAAATGCAGAATGGTACCTTTGCTACCCTCTGTCATAACGTTTCCTCCTTCATCACAATAACTTTTCAGCATTTTGAACACCCTTGGGGAGTTAAAATACTTCTATTGCTACTTCTGAGAACATTGTTTCGGTTTTGTCTAAGGTTAGCAAACAATTTAAGAATATCACCCAGAGAACTGCCCCAAGGTTGGATAGTTATGAATGGCAGGGTGTGTGGAACAGCATGGGCAAATGCCTGGGCACCTCCAGTGTTTTGGAACTTCACTCCTGAACAAGTGCAAAAACCTGATAAACTAGCAGAATATTTGGAAGAAGTATGCTGTCGGCCTGGCAGTTACAAGGAGACACAAATCATTGCAATGTGCTGGGGCCTGGCCCATGCCTACCGAGCTCTATTTAACACTATCCAAAGGGTAGAGAGGGTCTCTGGATCTGACGACAATGTGACAGGCACTGCCACTACTCCAACCCCTGCAACAGGCACTGTAGCTACTGAGATTTTTACAGCTGAACCAGAGAACCAGCCCGACCCGATATCAGTTGCCCCTATACAAAAGAAGAAATTTTGGAAGTGGAAGTCAGGTCGTTTAGTAAGGGACGAGGAAGATTCTTCTAAGAAGGAGGCAGAGGAAAAGAGTGAGGAGGCAGAGTGCTCTGAAGCAGGGCCATCACAAGGACTGAAGAGGGAAGAGAGCGAGTCATCACTTGAAGAGGAGGAAGAGGAAGAACTCATAAAAGAGACGGTAACTACCTGATCTCTATCCCTGAGTGAATTCTGAGATATGCGAAAGGATTTCAGCCGTCCAGGTGAGCACATTGTCACTTGGCTGCTCCGATGCTGGGATAATGGGGCCAGTAGCCTGGAATTAGAGGGTAGGGAAGCCAAGCAGCTGGGATCCCTTTCTAGGGAAGGGGGCATTGACAAAGCTATTGGAAAAGGTGCACGAGTCCTCAGCCTCTGGAGGCGACTGCTGTCGGCTGTGAAGGAAAGGTATCCCTTCAAGGAAGATGTTCTGTGTCACCCAGGCAAGTGGACCACCATGGAGAAAGGTATCCAGTACCTGAGGGAGCTAGCTGTGCTGGAAGTGATTTATGGTGACCTGGTCAATGGTCAATCATCTAAAGATCCAGATGAAATCAATTGCGCGTGACCTATGTGGTGGAAGGTTGTACGGAGTGCACCTCATCATATGCCACCTCATTAGCAGTAATGGCCTGGAAAGACGGAGAGAGACTGTCTCAGAGTGGAGACTGACAGTAGACTATCATGGCCTGAATGAAGTCACACTGCCGCTCAGTGCTGCTGTGCCGGACATGATAGAACTTCAATATGAACTGGAGGCAAAGGCAGCCACGTGGTGCGCCACCATTGATATTGCTAATGTGTTTTTCTCAATCCCTTTGGCGATGGAGTGCAGGCCACAGTTTGCTTTCACTTGGAGGGGTGTCCAATACACCTGGAATCGACTGCCCCAGGGGTGGAAACACAGCCCTACCATTTGCCATGGACTGATACAGGCTGCACTGGAACAGGGTGAAGCTCCAGAGCATCTACAGTACGTTGATGACATCATCGTATGGGGCGACACGTTGAAGAGGTTTTTGAGAAAGGGAAGAAAATAAGTCAAATCCTTCTGAAATCTGATTTTGTCATTAAAAAAAGTAAGGTCAAAGGATCTGCACAGGAGATCGAGTTTTTAGGAATAAAATGGCAAGGTGAACGTCGCCAGATCCCAATGGATGTGATCAACAAAATAACAGCTATGTCTCCACCAACTAGCAAAAAAGAAACACAAGCATTTTTAGGGTGTTGTGAGTTTCTGGAGAATGCATATTCCAAATTATAGTCTGATTGTAAGCCCTCCATATCAAGTGACCCGGGAGAAGAATGATTTTAAATGGGGCCCTGAGCAACAACAAGCTTTCGAACAAATTAAACAGCAGATAGTTCATGCTGTAGCCCTCGGGCCAGTCTGGGCAGGACAAGATGTTAAAAATGTGCTGTACACAGTGGCCAGGGACAATGGCCCTACCTGGAGTCTCTGGCAGAAGGCACCAGGAGAGACCTGAGGTCGATCTTTAGGGGTTTGGAGTCAAGGATATAGGGGTTCTGAGTCCCACTATACTCCAACTGAAAAGGAGATATTGGCAGCATATGAAGGAGTTCGAGCGGCCTCAGAAGTGATTGGTACTGAAGCACAGCTCCTCCTGGCACCCTGATTGCCAGTGCTGGGCTGGATGTTCAAAGGGAGGGTCCCCTCTACACATCATGCTACGTGGAGTAAGTGGGTCACACTTATTACACAGTGGGCTCGAATAGGAAACCTTAATCGCCTGGGAATCTTGGAAGTGATCATGGACTGGCCAGAAGGCAAAGATTTTGGAATATCACCAGAAGAGGAGGTGGCGCGTGCTGAAGAGGCTCCACCATATAATGAACTGCCAGAGAACGAAAGGCAATATGCCCTGTTTACTGATGGGTCCTGTCATATTGTAGGCAAACATAGAAGGTGGAAAGCTGCTGTATGGCGTCTATGCTGATGTATGCTGTATAGCAACATGTCTGCTATACGATGAGTCACAGAAGCTGCTGAACGACAAGGTGAATCAAGCCAGTTTGCAGAGGTGAAAGCCATCCAGATGGCTTTAGATACTGCTGAATGAGGAAAATGGCCAATACTCTATCTCTATACTGACTGATGGATGGTGGCAAATGCTCTATGGGGGTGGCTACAGCAATGGAAGCAGAGCAACTGGCAACGCAGAGGCAGCCCATCTGGGCTGCTGAATTGTGGCAAGATATTGCTGCCCGATTAGAGAATCTAGTCATAAAAGTACATCACGTAGGTGCTCATGTACCCAAGAGTCGGGCCACTGAATTATACCAAAACAACCATCAGGTGGATCAGGCTGCTAAGATTGAGGTGGCTCAGGTGGA
Organism: Phaethon aethereus; assembly: GCF_964289735.1. Lineage (NCBI taxonomy): Eukaryota > Metazoa > Chordata > Aves > Phaethontiformes > Phaethontidae > Phaethon > Phaethon aethereus. The sequence goes on along the minus strand of NC_138577.1, from coordinate 63,330,370 downwards.
TCTGGACTGGCAACATAAGGATGAATTATTTATAGCTTCGTGGGCCCATGACACCTTAGGCCATCAGGGAAGAGATGCAACATACAGATGGGTTCAGGATCAAGGGGTAGACTTGACCATGGACACTATTGCACAGGTTACCCATGAATGTGAAACATGCGCTGCTATCAAACGAGCCAAGCGGTTAAAGCCCCTCTGGTATGAAGGACGATGGTTGAAATATAAATATGGGGAGGCCTGGCAGATTGACTATATCACACTTCCACAAACTCGCCAAGGCAAGCGCTATGTGCTTACCATGGTGGAAGCAACCACCGGATGGCTGGAAACATATCCTGTGCCCCATGCCACCGCCCGGAACACTATCTTGGGCCTTGAAAAGCAAGTCTTATGGCAACATAGCACCCCCGAGAGAACTGAGTCGGACAATGGGACTCATTTCCGAAACAACCTCATAGACACCTGGGCCAAAGAGCATGGCATTGAGTGGGTACATCACATCCCCTGTCATGCACCAGCTTCCAGAAAAGTTGAACGATACAACGGACTGTTAAAGACTACATTGAGAGCAATGGGTGATGGGACATTCAAACATTGGGATAAACATTGGGATAAACATTTAGCAAAAGCCACCTGGTTAGTCAACACTAAGGGATCTACTAATAGAGCCAGCGCTCCCCAATCAAAACTTTTACGTACTGTAGAAGGGGGTAAAGTCCCTGTGGTGCATGTGGTGAGAAATATGCTGGGGAAGACAGTTTGGGTTACTCCTGCCTCAGGCAAAGGCAAACCCATTTGTGGGATTGCCTTTGCCCATGGACCTGGGTGCACTTGCTGGGTAATGCAGAAGGATGAGGAAGTCCAATGTGTACCTCAAGGAGACTTGATTTTGGGTGAAAATAGTCAATGATTTGAATTGTATTATGTTCATTGTTACACAATACAGTATGACATTACTACTATGGTTGCTATCTACCATATCAATGGTATTACAGTAAGAATCACCCAGACTGATGATGAATGAGCTTCACTGAAACCAAGCAGCGTGCAGTGGTGATGGAACCAGAACTGGCTTCAGCAGCTTGCGCCCAACAACTTCCTCGAGATTGACATCTTCGACCTGCAGATCATGGACATCGACCGTGACAGGTAACAATCCAACACCACATACCATCTCCCCTGCCCTGAGAGACTGCTGTGATAGATGATGCCCAGAGTCATGGATTGAATGAACTCCACAAACATTTTAAAGTGATGGCCCATGGACTAAAAGAATGGTATCTCTGCGTATATATTAAAAGACAGGAAGAGTAATGATGAATGATTGGAATGTATTGAAAAAGGTAGGGCCTGGGCATGACGCAAATGGTATGGAATAAGAGGTGGATGCTGTCCTGGTTTCAGCCAGGGTAGAGCTGGTTTTCTTCACAGAAGCTAGTGTGAGGCTGTGTTTTGGATTTGGGACGAGAAACTGTTGATAACGTGCTGATGTTTTGGGTTGTTGCTAAGTAGTCAAGGACAGTCCAGCTTCTCGTGCTGGCCTGCTAGCAAGGAGGCTGGGGCTGCACAGGGAGCTGGGAGGGGACACAGCCGGGACAGTTGACCCAGACTGGCCAAAGAGATATTCCCTATCATATGACGTCATGCCTAGTACATAAACTGGAGTTGGCCGGGGGGCAGAAATCTCTGCTTGGGGACGGGCTGTCGATCACCGGGTGGTGAGCAATTGCTGTATTGGGCATCACTTGTTCTTGTACATTCCTTTGTTGGTATTATTGTTGTTATCATTGTTGTTTCCTTCTCTCTTGCTGTCCTATTAAACCCACAGGTTTTTTCCCAGTTCTCTCCCCCATCCCACTGGGGGAGGGTAGAGTGAGCGAGCGGTTGCGTGGTGCTTAGTTGCCATCTGGGGCTAAACCACGACAATGCCTAAGGAGTGGATTTGTCATCTAAGGTTTATTCTTTATGCCTATATGAAATGGGGAGGGAAAATAAGCACCCTGAAGTGAGAGCATGGACTTTGAGTTAATAATATGTTTTGGGCTTAGGTGGCAAGGTTTTGGTGGCACGGGATCTGCAGGGGTTGCTGCTGTGAGAAGACACCAGGAGCTGCTCTCATATCAGACAGATCCAGATTCGGCTGGCTCCAGAATGGACCTTCTGCTGCCCAGAGCTGAGCCACTCAGAAATGCTGGTTGCGCCTCTGTAATAACATATTTAAGAAAGGGTAAAAAAAGACTATGCAGCAGCTGTGGGAGAGAAGGGTGAGGAAAATGTGGAAGAAACAGCTCTGCAGACATCAAGGTTGGTGAAGTAGGAAGGGGAAGAGGTGTTCCAGGCTCCAGAGCAGAGATTCCCCTGCAGCCCATGTAGAAGACCATGGTGATGTAGGTTTGTCCCTGCAGCCCACAAAGGACCATGCTGGAGCAGATATCCACACTACAGTCCATGGAGAGCCCCTGCCAGAGCAGGTTCCTGGCAGGAACTGTGGCTCACGGGGGACCTATGCTGGAGCAGTCTGTCCCTGAAGGACTGTACCCCATGGAAAGGACCCACAGTGGAGCAATTTTTGAAGGACTGAATCCCATGGGAGGGACCCCACACTAAAGCAGGGGAAGAGTGTGGGGAGGAAGAAGTGGGAGAGAGAACCTGTTATGAACAGACCACAACTCTCATTCCACATCCCTCTGTGCTTCTCAAGGAGGGGAGGAGGTAGAACAGTCAGGAGTGAATTTGAGCCTGTGAAAAAGAGAAGTTGGGGGAACAGTGTTTTTAGTTGTGTTTTTATTTTTCACTATCCTACTCTGTTATGAATTGGCAATAAATTAAATTAATCTTCCCCAGTTTGAGTCTGTTTTGCTCATGATGGTAACTGGTGAGTGATCTCCCTGTCCTTATCAGCTTTTCATCTTTTTTTTTCCTCCTGTGTTGCTGAGAAGAGGGAGTGAGAAAGTGTATTGGTGTATTGTGTATTGGTAGCCACAGCCAAGGTCAACCTACCAAATCATATTGCTGCAAGTCAGTAAAGAGTGTGGAGAATAGGTCTGATGTTCTCACAGGATACTTGTGCATGGGAGCTGTCCTATGCATTTATCTCCAGAGAAAAGTTTGAATGACAAACCTTTTAAGAATAGCAACCAGTTTATAAAACAAAAATGTCTCTGTGCAGCACTTCTAATACAATTGTAACATGTATTTCCTTAGTCTCAGTTGCAACATTTGAAGTCCAAATAAACAAGGTTACTGCTTCTATTTTAAACACCTAATCCTACAGGCAGCCATGAATAAATATTATTCCTATGTCATATAAAATGATAATCTAGTACAAGAATGTTTAGTAATAATCTACTTTTTAAAAAGAGTAAAAATCAAAACTAATAAATTGTGAGCCGGCTTAGCATCCCTTTGCATGGAGAGAAAAATAGAAAAAATCTTAAACCATTTTTTGAAGACTTTATAGACACAAGAAATTTTGAACAGCATCCAAGGAAATTTCAAATGAAATTAATAATAATAAAAAAAAGACCTCTCTGTTTTGGAGAGAAATATATTGCAGCAGTGATTAATTGAAACTTTTGAGAGAATGTAGACAAGTTTGTGCCTTTTGCTCCTGGTAAGACCATACACCTCAAAAGTTTCTAGAGTGAGTGGAGATACATGAATTTTAGAATTTCAGCTTCTCTGGATATTTTAATATTTTAACATTTGTCAGGAAAAACAGTTTAAAAGATTCCCCTTGGCTTAATGAACTATCCTGAAACAGTTAATTTAAAACTAGTACAGTATACAATTAGCATTTCTCCATAATTAGGAACTGACTAATCAATTTACCCAGACAAGACATCCTTCTCTTGGGAAATGTTCCTGTCTCTATGTCTCTTTTCATGATATGGATTCTGGGAGCTGCAGTTCTTAAATGACCTGGCCAATGTAAAGAAAATGGGACTCGAACTACAATTCCTACCGAAAACATAATACAAGGAAATTCAAATACATTACCTCCTCAGGCTGGTGACATAAGAAATGAAATGTTGCAAATCCATGACAGCTTTAGGATTTAGATCTTTCAGAAACAGGTTTTTTATACCTGTTGAACTATGATAGAAAGCAAAGGATAGCTCAGAAAATGGTTTCTAAAGAGCAAAGAATTAACATTTAAACTTTTTAATGTTTCCTAAACTTTAAAATCAGTGAAAAATCTGTACAATTATTAAAATGAATACAAAAATCACTGCTCTCTGGCATATGTCCTGCATATGCATTATGAAATTGTGCATTCATGAGCTAAAATATTACCAGAAGAAATACAAGAAATATTAAGAGACTGTTAGCTAAATATTATCAAAAACTCATTAAGATGACCAGGCAGTGAAAAAATTACACTACGTGTGGGGTTTGCTTTGTTTCTTTAAATTTTGGCAAGCTTTTCCTCAAGAAAGATAGCCAGAGCAAAAAACATACCACAAATGGTCTGAACTGAGCAAACAACATGCCATTTCCATTCCTCAGCTTCACAGCACTTCATACAAATCATTCTGTTAACATCTGTAAGCAAACAAATAACTAAGAAAAGAAAACCAATCAGAAGTGCATAACAGCATCAAGAAGAAGCAACCTTTCAGTTCAGTTTCTTCAGTATTGTGTTTTATCATGGTTTAGCTCCAGCCAGCAATTAAGCACCACAGAGCTGCTCACTCATCGCCTGCCCTGCAGTGGGATGGGGGAGAGAATTGGAAAAAACTTGTACGTTGAGATAAAAACAGTTTAATAGGACAGCAAGAGAGGAAGAAACAACAATGATAAAAACAAGAATAATAATACTGACAAAGCAATGTACAAGAACAAGTTATGACCAATGACCACCTGGTGATCGATAGCCCGTCCCCGAGCAGCGATTCCCACCCGCCAGCTAACTCCAGTTTACATACTAAGCATGACGTCGTATGGTAGGGAATATCTTTTTGGCCAGTCTGGGTTAGCTGTCCCGGCCATGCCCCCTCCCAGCTTCTTGTGTACCTCCTCACTGGCAGAGCATGGCAAGCTGAAAAGTTCTTGGTTTAGTATAAGCACTACAACTACTTAGCCACAACTAAAAACTTCAGTTTTTATCAGCATAACTCTCATATCAACCCCAAAACACAGCACTATACCAGCTATTGGGAAGAAAAAACAACTCCATCCCGGCTGAAACCAGAAAAGTGTATGAAACAGGTATGATTTTTTTTCCTTGTTTCTTTTAGTTTTCTTCCCCCCTCCCATATTCAAATATGGAAATAATATTTTAATTTAAATCTCTCTTGCTAAAACTGGAATGTTTAGCATTAAAGGAAAAGGGGTAATTATTACCTTTGTTAGTAGATCAAAATTATCAAAAAAGAGTTAGAAAAGTTTCCACAGAAATACACGTAGAATAAATTGGAAATGAAGTAATTATAGTATCTTGCGTGGCTGGGTTTTATTTTAGATTTTTCTATATTTGAAAGAATACAATTAATTACTAGATTTCTAAGGACTGCTTTCAATGGTAGTGTCCTTTAAACTACAACAAATAACTCCAAATAACTGCAACAAAAGGGGTCAAATCTCAAAAATTATATTAAGGTGTCAGTAAGAAGATAGAGCCCCCAATTTCGTCAAGCTGCTTATCTGTCATTGAAATACACATTTACAACACCATCATCCCATTCTGATGTTGCTATCATATTATTCACTTGACTGTTGAATGGTAATAATTCAAATCAGAAAAAAAAAAAAGCCATAAATAATGTCTTTCTTTTAAGTAAAGGATGGGACAGGTAAATAACCTTTCACTGGTGTCTCCTAAACAGGAGAAAAACATTTTAAGTAATATAATTACAGCGATACAAACTTGCTAAGAAAATAAGCATATGGAAATATAACAACTATTTTAACAGTACTCTAAATGATACTCTTAATGAATATTCATAGCAGCTCTTGTCCCACTCCAAGTTATTTTCACTTACTTATCATGACAATTAGTGGCAATATTCTAGATGGGAACTATATTCATCTTGATTTGTGATAAATTATGCTAAATGAGTCCAGCATCATTCTTGTATTAGTGTATATACATCTTGCATTATTTTGAAAAATTAACACTATCTGTGATCAAAATGAGTTTTCTGGGAGAGCTTTAGGTTGAAGCTTAATGAATAATCTCTAGTGCTTTCCTTTGACAACAAAAAATGTTGTACTTTACAACAAACACTTCAAAATGACATACACATATTAGTAGTGGTTTAGGTAAAGTATGCACCAATTGGTAAAGTGAAAACAACAAAAAATGTACTTCACTGCATTGTGTATTTGAATTCTAATGATCACAAAACTCTTAAACAAGTCATGTCTCATATTTTAAGATCTATTATTTTTTGTTTTCACAGTGATTTTTTAAAAAGAATATTTTCAATGCATTGAGTAAAACTCAATTACGTTGTTGTGCACACCAACATGTAAATTATTTTTTTGTTTGAAGATGCATCATAAATTTTTCCTTACGTACAAATAATTACAGACCTAGCCAAGTTGCTGCCAGCACCGTGTTTCCATTTAACATTTTTCCATCTTCCACCAGGCCCACATCATATTCTGTGTTTTGCTTGCAGTTTCTGGGATATTCTAACTGTTCTTCAAACTGTTCACTAAAAGGCAAAAATGAATAGAAGAGACTTCTTCGAAACCTGTATGAAAAAAAAGTCCCTTAGAAAAACAGGATCTGCTACTTGTGTTGTCTTAACCTGTTATTGTCATTGGAAAAAAACTTCCGTTTTCTTCTATCAAATGTACATGGATTGGAATAATACTGGTAGAATAATAGATTTGCATCATGTGTTTAAAGTGTAGTGAGAAAAGTTGAATCTAAGACTGGCCAGCTGAATTTTAAATGCTTCAAGACAGCTTAATAAAAAGAAATGAAGAGAAACATTAATAGAGGTTATACTCTGTGGCCTTCCAAGGATTAATGCATGCAGACTGAATACCAAAAAAAAAGTCAACAAACAAAGAAAAAAAGAAACCCTAAAGCAACAATAGACACTATCTTCAGATATTTGAAAGTCACTACTGAGGCACAGTGATAGACAGACCACCCCTAGTACAAATAGGAAATAATGTTTTCCAGACTATTTGTAACCTTACTGTTAATAGTTTATACCTTTAATATTGGACATAAACAAACTGAACCAAATGTGAAAAAAAAAGAGGATAATATGTGGAATTAGTGGAGAAAACATTTCTCTGATCTAGTTCTCAACTAATAATGAAGCCTTTGGTTTCTACTTGTTCTCTAAATCAAAATCAAAAAAAGCTCTAGGAAAAATTCTTCAGAGACCAAAACTGATTTGAAATTTAACTATATTTTGCTCGATATCAGAAGCAAAGAATCTTTAATTCTTTAGTAAATTGAGAATAAGGAACACAGAAATAATTTCTGAAAAGGAGAAGATTTGTGGATTAGTTTAGTTTTCTAAGATGGGTTACAAAAAAGCTCTGCTTTTCTTCAATTTCAGAGTTCCGCAGAAGGGAAAGACACTAACTATGTAAAATTTCATGAACAAGCTTATTTCTCAAGATAGTGCAGGGTGAATGGAAGTGAAAATAACAGGGAACGCAGCAATCTGACAGTAGTCATGAGCTTCCAGGGATTGAAAGGACTTTTCCATTCTTTTGTTTGGTTGTTGTTTGTTTTTTGAGAAAGCTTGTATTGGTTTTTGGGTTTTGTTTTGGTGTCATTGCCATCCCCATCCCATCCTCATGCCACCCTGTTTCTAGATATCTCTAATTAGAATTCATTCATTTCACTACACTTAAATGTTGGGTTTCAGATCTTTTTTTGTATTTGTCAAACTGCCAGTTTTATGGCGGTTCTGCCATTATCTTCTTTTGACACTGCAGCCTCATTTGATTCCTTTGTGCTTCCATGTGTTGCTTTTTCTTTGTTTCAAACTCTGTTTTCATATAGGAATTAACTAGAGGAGAAAAGTTCCCTTTTACCAAGATTTACACCAAAATCATGTAACATACTGAGCCAAAGGAATGTAGTGTAGAATAAGTAATGAAAAATCACTAATTAGTTTCATAAGTCTAACTTTTAGTACACCACAAATTTGGGGTAAAATACAGGTAACAGCCTCAGAAATGCAGTTGTTTCCATGTGGTTTTTCATACAGTGAAATGTTTGAAACTATGTCTTTGGTGACAGTGTAACAGAGCCTTAGCTTCAAAGTTGGTCTCCTGTCTCTTATTACCTGTGATCTCCTGGATTTTGTTTTCCCTCCTTTTCATGACTTCTGTGTTCTCTTATAAATCACAGAATCACAGAATCACTAGGTTGGAAAGGACCTTCAAGATCATCACGTCCAACCATTATTCCAGCACCACCATGTTCCCTAAACCATGTCCTGAAGTGCCACATCCACATGTTTTTTGAACACTTCCAGAGATGGTGAATCCACCACCTCCCTGGGCAGCCTGTTCTAATGCCTGACCACCCTCTCCATGAAGAAATTTTTCCTAATACCCGATCTAAACCTCCCCTGGTGCAACATGAGGCCATTTCCTCTTGTCCTAACACTAGTTACTTGGGAGAAGAGGCCAACACCCTCATCGCCACAACCCCCTTTCAGGTAGTTGTAGAGAGCGATACAGTCTCCTCTCAGCCTCCTGTTCTCCAGACTGAACAACCCCAGTTCCCTCAGCCACTCCTCATAAGACTTGTGCTCCAGCCCCCTCATCAGCTTCGTTGCCCTTCTCTGGACATGCTCAAGCACCTCAACATCCTTCCTGTAGTGAGGGGCCCAAAACTGAACACAGGATTCAAGGTGCAGCCTCACCAGTGCCGAGTACAGGGGCACAATCACTTCCCTACTCCTGCTGGCCACACTATTGCTGATACAGGCCAGGACGCTGTTGGCCTTCTTGGCTACCTGGGCACACTGCCGGCTCATGTTCAGCCGGCTGTCAGCCAGCACCCCCAGGTCCCTTTCTGCCAGGCTACTCTCCAGCCACTCCTCCCCAAGCCTGAAGCATTGCATGGGGTTGTGGCCGAAGTGCAGGACCCTGCACTTGGCCTTAATAAACCTCATACAGTTGACCTCTGCCCATCGATCCAGCCTGTCCAGATTCCTCTGCAGAACCCTCCTGCCCTCCAGCAGATCAACACTCCCACCCAACTTGGTGTCATCTGCAAACTTACTGAGGGAGCACTCAATTCCCTCATCCAGATCATTGATAAAGATATTGAACAAGACCAGCCCCAGAACCGAGCCCTGGGGAACACCGCTTGTGACCGGCCGCCAGCCGGATTTAACGCCGTTCACCACAACACTCTGGGCTCTGCCATCCAGCCAGTTCCTCATGGAGCGAAGAGTAAACCTGTCTAAGCCATGAGCCACCAGTTTCTCCAGGAGAATGCTGTGGGAGATGCTGTCAAAGGCTTCACTAAAGTCTAGGTAGACAACATCCACAGCCTTTCCCTCAGCCACTAGGTGGGTCACCTGGTCATAGAAGGAGATCAGGTTGGTCAAGCAGGACCTGCCTTTCATGGATCCGTGCTGGCTGGGCCTGATCCCTTGGTTGTTCTGCACATGCCCTATGAGCACTCTCAAGACCAACTGCTCCATAATCTTTCTCGGTACAGAGGTCCGGCTGACAGGCCTGTAGTTCACAGGATCCTCCTTCTGGACTTTCTTGTAGATGGGTGTCGCATTGGCAAGCCTCCAGTCTTCTGGGACCTCCCCTGTTAACCAGGACTGCTGATAAATGATGGAGAGTGGCTTGGCAAGCTCCTCTGCCAGTTCCCTCAGCACTCTTGGCTGCTGGATCCCATCAGGCCCCATAGACTTGTGGGTGTCCAGGTAGCTTAACAGGTCCTTAACTGCTTCCTCCTGGATTATGAGGTGTATATTGTGCTCTCCATCCCCACATTCCAGCTCAGGCTGAATACCCTGTGGATACCTGGACTGGCTATTAAAGACTGAGGCAAAGAAAGCATTAAGTAACTCAGCGTTGTCCTCGTCCTTAGAGACAATGTTCCCTGCCATATCCAGTAGGGGATGGAGATTCTCCTTGCCTCTCTTTTTGTTGTTAATATATTTGTAAAAACATTTTTTATTATCCTTTATGACTGTGGCCAGACTGAGCTCTAGCTGGTCTTTTGCCTTTCTAATTTTGTCCCTGCTTGATCTAATGAGATCCTTGTACTCTTCGTGAATTGCCTGCCCCTTCTTCCAGAGGTGATCAACTCTCCTCTGTTCCCTGAATCCCAGCAAAATCTCCCTGTTCAGCCAGCCCGGTCGTCTTCCCCGCCAGCTCTTCTTACAGCACATGGGGACTGCCTGCTCCTGCGCCTTTAAGATTTCCTTCTTGAAGACTGTCCAGCCTTCCTGGACCCCTTTGCCCTTCAGGACTCTCTCCCAAGGGACTCTCTCAACCAGTGACCTGAACAGGCTAAAGTCTGCCCTCCGGAAGTCCCTGGTAGCAGTTTTGCTGACCCTTCTCCTTACTTCGCTCACAACAGAATTCTATCATGTCATGGTCACTAAGTCCCAGATGGCCTCTGACCACCACATCTCCCACCAGTCCTTCTCTGTTTGTAAACAGCAGGTCCCAGCCCTCCCCTGGTGGACTCACTCACCAGCTGTGTCAGGAAGTTCTCCTCCACACACTCCAGGAACCTCCCAGATTGTTTCCTCTCTGTTGTGTTATACTCCCAAAAGGTGTCTGGTAGATTGAAGTCGCCCACAAGAACAAGAGCCAGCGAATGCGAGACTTCTGCCAGTCGCTTATAGAATGTCTCACCTGCCTCTTCATCCTGGTTAGGTGGTCTGTAACAGACCCCCAGCAGGATATCTGCCTCATTGGCCTTCCCCCTCATCCTTACCCATAAGTACTCTACTTGGTCTTCACAATCATTGATTTCTATGCAATCAAAACACTCCCTAACATACAGAGCCACCACACCACCTCTCCTTCCATGCCTATCCCTTCAGAAGTGCTTATAGCCGTTGATTGCAGCACTCCAGTCATGAGAAGCATCCCACCATGTTTCTGTGATGGCAACTACCTCATAGCTGTCCCGCTGCACAATGGCTTCCAACTCCTCCTGGTTGGTGCCCATGCTGTGTGCATTGGTGTAGATGCACTTCAGCTGGGCTATCGATTTCAACTCTGGCACACCACCCCTAGGCTCAACTTTAGTGAGCCTGGTTTTATCCCCTCCCCCCTCCAAATCTAGTTTAAAGCCCTCTCGATGAGGCCTGCCAGCTCATGAGCAAGAATCCTTTTGCCCCTTGGAGTCAGTTGCACTCTATCAGCTGCGAGGAGGCCCGGTGCCCTGTAAACTGCCCTGTGGTCAAAAAACCCAAAATTCTGAAAACGGCACCAGCCTCTGAGCCATGTGTCGATCAGGTGTGCTTTCCTGTTCCTTTCAGCATTCTTCCCTGCCACTGAAGGGATTGATGAAAACACCACCTGTCCTCCCGCTCCATCGACCAGTCGCCCCAGTGCTCTCAAGTCCGTTTTGACTGCCTTGGGGTTTCTTAGTGCAACCTCATCATTGCCAGCCTGCATGACCAACAGTGGGTAGTAATCAGTGGGCTGAAGCAGACCAGGGAGTTTCCTGGTGACATCTCTCACCCAGGCCCCAGGGAGGCAGCAGACTTCCCTGTGAGTTGGGTCTGGTCGACATATTGGGCCCTTTGTACCCCTGAGAAGGGAGTCACCTATGACAATTACCCTCCTTTTTTTCTTAACACAGGACGTCTTGATGCGTGGGGCTGCCTGACTCACCCTAGGCACCCCCTTGGACGGACCTTCGTCAGGGTCCTCATGTTCCTGTCCCTCACGTTCCAGAGCCCCATACCTGTTGTGTAAGGGCAGCTGGGACGGTGAGGGAGGCTGGGAGGGGATTCGCCGGCCTCTCCAAGCAGGAACCTGGTTCCATTTCCCCTCATCTCTTAGGTCCCCTCCTTCTGCCCGGCAGCAAGAGGGCAGGGGATCCCCTGCTGCTTGTGGAGCCTTCACCAGCTGCCCCTGCCTCAGGGATGGCTGGGTGCAGCTACACCAATCTCTCTCCCTCTCACACTCCCTGATGCTCCTCAGCCTCTCCACTTCCTCTTTCAGCTCTGCCACCAGGCTGAGCAGGTTGCTCACCTGGTCGCACCACACGCAAGTGGTGTCCCCGTCGGTCTCTGGAACAACCGACAGGCTCAGGCACTCTTTGCAGCCGGATACTTGGACAGCCGCGTGCCTGAGCGGGAGCTCTCCCTGTGTTGCCATGTCCTTTCTGGCCCCGGTTTTCAGCCGAGTGGCGACCATGGCTGAGCCTCCTCTGAGAGGACGATGGCCACTTGTACTGTACCCCGCCCGCATGCCTTCCCTGCCCGCGCAAACTGCCGCGCTACGCCCTTCTGACGCGCCACGCCCTGTTCGCCGCGCTGCGGGTCGCTCGCGCTCCCGGGGGCTGCTCTGGTAGCCGAGGGGCTTTGGCTGCCGCTGCCCTGGGCCCCGCCCACGCTGAGTCAGAGCTGCCGCTCGTCAGGAGCCCGCTCCGCCGGCCTGGGGGGGGCAGCTGGGGCACCTTCTCCCTAACCTACATGAAACCTGGTTTTCTAGGGTTTTTTGAGAGAAGTAGAAACAGATACAAATCCTTTCTGTAGGTAACATAACAAAAGCTGTGCTAGAGAAAACCAGCCAATGTTCTGTTGTAATGCTCAGCTGCTCATGCAAGATTTTCTGAAAATAAGGGAAATATTAAGCCCTGATAGTCTGGTTCTTTTGTAGACTAATTCTCCCTTGAATCACTGTAATATGGGGTTATAAAGCAGACCTTTCCTAAATTTGATAGCTATTAAAGGTTTTCATTAATACATTACATGTTTTTTTCACTGAGATTTTTTTTAATAAAACAACATCTTTTATAAAAATGTGAAGAGAGATCTTCAGCTGAAATGTTTATTTGCCTTTCTGATTGAGACTTGCATTAAGGAATATGTGGAAGATGTTAGACCAGTTGACTGGGATAGATATATGTGCCTTTAAAGATAAAACATTAGCTTTTTTTTTAGTCCATTTGTAATATAAATTTACTGCAATGTGTTTACATCAACGCTCCCCCTCAACTCCCTCCCCACCCCTTTTTTAACTGATATTAGTGTTCAGGGATCAGCATTATTCTGAGAGGAACATGCTGTTTAGCATAGTGTTAGGAGGTTGAAAAATGCTAGCACAGCGTGAGATTCTCATTCTTCTAAATTCAGGCTAAATTATGGTAATAATTTCAAATGTTATTCTACTATTAGTGTATCTATGGAAATATATTTTGCATTTATATGAGATAATTAAAAGTTGTTTATACAGTAAAAAAAATGCAGGTTTTTTTTTTTTTATGTTAAGGTCAAACTCCATCGAGAATTTTATATTTAATTCCACGTTTTAATTGAACATTAGTGAAAAGAAGAGGGATTAATCGGTACTTTTGTATGAATACACCTTGTTTGCTCACAGATTAGCAGAAGAAACTCCCTCTGAGTTACATGAAGGATTTAGTTGTGTTCTTCAGTTTACAAATACAGTGCTTGCTTTTGCTACTTTCAGAACTTAAATAGTAGGATTTTTGTAACACTTACTCAGGTACAAAGGTTTTAGGGAAACTAGGGTAGGCAAGCCTGTTAAGTAATTGATTTTCATCTCCGAATCATTTTGCAATACAGAATAGCCAGAGAACACTGCATCATTCTCAAGGTACTGTACTGCTCCTCTGATACTGAGAACTGCTACATCTATTTGAAGGGTACACCCTTGTTACCCTGAATTTTATGGGATAACTTCTCTGTTTTTTTGTTAGATGGTTTGTGCTTTTGTTATTGGTTTGTTTGTTTTGTTTTAATATGGCTTCTCTGCATAACTTTCCCTAACCTCATTGTACTGTTTTCTGTGACCTTTTATTTACGATGTCATTTAAGTGATGGTCTTAAGATCTCACAAGTGTTTGGATGACTTTAGTGTGTGACTTAAACATATGACATTAGATATTGTTAATGAGAACCTCTTAAAGCTCCCAAAGCCCCACAGTAAATCTGCCCATACTTTTGCAATCAACAGATCGTTGTTCTACAAAGGACAGGAGATCAGAACTAAAACTCCTGTAAAATGTGGAGTAATGTGATGGCAATTTTATATGTGGGAAGATATGTAAATTTGTGAAAGAATAGACGGGCACATATGCAGGCAAAGATTTCACATACATATCAGATCTATAGCAAACACTGAGGCTCAGGTTTAACACAAGTAATTGAATTAGGAACTTTTCACTTGCACATTTTTCAAAATTAATTGTTATGATGGTGTCTGACATGAACAGACTGGTCTTTCTGATCAAAGCTGCAAAGAAACAGCCCACAGGACTCCCTAGATTGGTGGTTGGCCTAATTATTTGTGATATGGAAAAACTAGTCACTACAGTGACTCAGGCAGAGCCTTGAATGTGTCTCTCCCATGCACCAGACAAGAGTTCCAGCCATGAAGAAGGCACATCCATCCTGCTTCTTTCCTTATGCCCCCTGCATCCAACTTGCAAACAAATCAAAGCAGGGGTTTTGTTTTTATTTTGCTACCCCATTTAAAAAAAACAAAACCAAAATAAAACTAAGTGTAAAATCTCAACACATCACAAAAAATTTATGTTTTCTGGCCAGTCCTAATAAACAGATAATTTTATTGAAATGCACCTACAGTGTGGGTTACTTTTGCTTTATTATTAAAGATCAGAATGTGATTTGACAAGAACAGTTGCCTCCATGCAATGTAATACTTGATTCAGTGATTCTTCTTATCAGGTACTATAGGCACATCAACCAACAGGGGTCACATTTACATGCTCTACCGGAAAAAAACTTTTAGTTGTTACGTGCTCTAATAGTTCAGAACCTGCTGTGAAACATATGTGAAGAGACATTAACCACCTCCATGTGTTAGGAATGTAAGGAAGACTGAAAGACTGTTGTACAAACTGGCAAAATAATTGAAACTTAATGAGGAATTTCTTGAGGCAGAAAAATGACCTCTTGTTGCAGTGTCACTGAATTTCGACTCTTCATCAGGTGGCTCAAAAAATGAATCAGTAAGAGCACAAGGAGCAAACCAATCCTACTGAGCAGTATTTTTTACTCAGTGTTGATTACCTCTAGGTGTGCGTTATTACATTGTTTCAGTGTAAAATATTCAAAGCATCTTCCACTGAGTTGACTTGGAATTTTTTGCTTTTCCAGCAAAGCATAGGTGGAAAATTCTATAGTTGCATAGCCAAAATTTTCATTCTATGGGAAGTGAGCCAAGTTAAAAAGAAATCCTGAGGCTTTGTTTTAAAACAAACTGAAGCTCATTCAGAGAGGCAACTACATAGTGTACCCTCTGTGGCTTGCACTAGGTGAATTTATCTTGACCTCTGATTGAGAGCAAAATCTAAGTTGGCTGAAGCATATATTGTTTGGCTAAAATTATGTTAACAAAAGTAAAATTATTGGAGTTCACTGTGCTTGCATAGTTTTAGCTTGCATAGTTTTTCTCAAAGTCTGGTTAACAAGTCTTACGCTGTAATCTACACATGACCACATTTCTTCTTAAGAAGTGTTGCTCATTTAAATCTATGTCACATTAAAAAAAGTAGGCATAGACGGCACTTGTGGATCCTATTACTGAATCAAAATGTAAAATGAAGCGTACCTTAAAGTAAGCACAATCATGATGCTGTCGAGTTGTTTAGTTTTACTGTATGTTGTAATGCATTTTAGATGAGAAAAGTACAATTAATCATTCATTACATATGTACTAGGCAATTATTAGCTCAGCTAAACTTTGCACAAGGAAGTTGGAATTTTCTTTAAGTGTTAATACATTTCTAAGCTCAGTTTTCATTGACAGTTCAGTTATTTTTTTTCCAAAATCCCCTTAGTAAAATTTCATTCGATAGTTAGTAGGGTGTTTCATTTCTGCCAGCATGGAGTAAAAGTTGATGTAAACACCAGAGGTTCAATACCAGGCTTAACATGAGAAAGAGCGCTTTAGGCAAATAGCAATGTCTCCTTCTGTCACATAACATCTGCAGAAGCAGACCAAATCCAACTCTTAGAGCATGCAATGATGTCAGGCTCTCTGAAAAACATCCAAGGAAATAATGTGATGTTGCTTTTATGCAATAGGGAGAGAGTGAAAAACATTCCCAGAAACTGACATAAAGTATGTACTTTTGAATGTCACAGAATTTATCTCACTAACTGGGGCACAATATTTCTTACCTTTCATTATTGTGTTAATGTTCCTTGTCCCATACTGAGTGTGGGGAGAAAGAGACAAGTAGGAAGAACAAAAGTTGAAGGAATCCATGTTCCATTTCCTTTCTGAAACTGCCTGACCAGCTTCTCTTCCCATGATATGAAGAAGGATATTACCCATCACATGGAAGCACATTATGATTGCCTATAAGAAGGTAGTGTTTTTCAACTCATGGAACCTGCATAATCTTTGGAGGCTTTCATTCAATTGTATAGTCAATATGAAGATATAAGTAAAAACCTCTGGTGAAGCAAAGTCTTAAGTAGGCTTCGAGATTTCTGCTGCTTCACCTTTTGGGCTCGGCCAACTCAGACATTACTTCAGTAGGCAATTTGAATTTGCTAAACTTCACATTTTGTACCTTTTTGGTCTTTGAAGACATGACAGTTTAAAGATCTCAAACAGGTTATTCGTTTGTCCTAGACTGGTGAATTAGTCTTTTGTCTGGTCTTAATTGGTAATGAGCAGGGAAAACATTGTTGTTGATTTGTACATTTATGTAAATTGGTATATGGAAAGGTTTTACTCAGGATTGCCATATTACAATAGCAGGGAAAGAAGAGTTGTACCCCCTTCTATAGTAAAAGATTTGTTAAGATGTCAGATAAGAGCAGATAAACTGTCTGTACATAATCCAAGATGACAGGGCTGAAACTGTCCCCTGAAATAAACTAAGGATCAATAATCTTGGAGAAGAAAATGAGGCTGGGGAGATTAGAATCTAAATGAAACTGGAATAAATCCCAAACAAAGAATGGCATTCTTCCCTAGCCAGATGCTCTCTTTAGTGATAACAGAGGTGGTATTGAAAAGGTACAACAGAAGTTACTCAGGTAAGCATCTATAGCTTCTCATCTGGATAAAACAGCGGAAGAGTGTTCTTTTGGAATTAATATTGGGTTAAAGAGATGAAATTATTTTCTCCTCTTTTATGTCACCTGTGTATATAAAAATCTTTGTAACTGGATGTGATAAGTAATTTTAATTTGCTTTTACCTTAACCTGGCTTCTTACAAGCAGTTATAAAGTAATTGTTTAACATTAAAGCACTGTATCTCTTTTGGATGTCCTGCAACTGGAAGTCAGAATACTGTAACACTCGCAGAACTCCTTAGAGCTCCAATATATTGTCCCAGGATAGCTTAAGGGCAGTAGAATACACCTGTAGCTGCTCTGGATGATTTGGGAGCCAGTAAAACAGTCTTTGTTTTGGAAGAGCTTCTAATGACTGCTGCTAGCCACTATGACACTCTCTGACTGACAGCAGACAATGAGGAGCATTTCTGACACCTGAGTTTTCCTGGGGAGCTTGTGAAACACAGCTTTAGCAGGAGAGCTGGAAAAGTCTTGATTCCCTCTTACATGAGAACTTTCTGCAGGGGAAGCAGGAATAAACAATGGACCATATCTGTGATGAGCAGTTTAGATTTTTACAGAGGGAATTATATTTCCTTTGTCAGAGATTAAGTATTCAAGGTTCAGATAACTCATGAGTGTTTCATACTAAAAGATAATAGACTATATAGTGTAATAAAATAAAACAGTAATAATAATAATAAAAACTTACTATCTACTTAATTAGTGTTTAGAAATGCATGTTTTATGCAGCCATAGGTTACCATCAGCCATTTTGATTTCAGACAGGTGGCTCGATACTTTCATTTATGTTTATCTGGAAACATGAAGTTTTCTTGTGATTTTTTTTATTAAAGCATTTTAATAAAGGGTAACAACACATAAAGAACAATAAACAATGGAAACTCTCTGCTAGTTATGGACTACTGTCCCAGTGGTCTCAGGGACTTGACTTTCTTGCTTCATTCTCTTCTGGTTCCGTGAAACTACAGAGAAAAAGAGTGCTTATTACTGAAAGCAGTTAGTTTTACCAACCCAGAAAGCACCCAAGAGAAATTCATTGGACCTTCCTTCAAGTTGCTATTGGAAATATTTTGAGTTCAGTAGAACAGCAGGATTTCAAAATGGTGTACAAAATCCATAGATATTAAAGTCACAAAGATCACATTTGTTGCTTTGTGAGGACATTGGAGAAAAAAAATCCACCTCAAACCAAAAGGTTTAATTCCAGACCTTGGTAAATATTTAGAATATTGTCATTGTACTGAATAGCTCCTTTAAGAAAAGGAATTAAACCTCTGTAAAAATGACTACAGCCTAACGCTTTAACACTCAGCCATCTTACCTGTGACCTTCATTAACTGCTGACTATTCTCCACCTACCACAAAGATATTGGCACCCTATACTTAATTTTCAGCACATAAGCCAGTATAGTCATCATTGCTCTCAGCTTACTCATTGGCATAGAACTTGGACAACCAGGAACTCTCCTAGGACATGACCAGGTCTACAATGTAATCATTACTTGCCCACACCTTTGTAATAATCTTCTTCATAGAAATGCCAATTGTAATCAGCAGATTTGGAAATTGACTAGTTCCAGTATAATCGGTGCCCCTAACATAGCATTCCCACTAATAAACTATATAAGCTTTTGACTGCTACCCCCTTCCTCCCTACTCCCTCTAGCCTCCTCCACAGTAGACGCTGAAGCAGGCACAGGATGAACTGTATAGCCACCACTAGTCGGCAGCCAAGCCCATGCTGGACCATCAGTAGATCTAGCCATCTTCTTCCACCTGGCATGTGTATCCTCCATTTCAGGGGCAATCAACTTCATCACAACTTCTATCAACATAAAACTCCCAGCCCTCTCACAATGCCCCCCCACGCCAATTGTATGATCTTCCTCATTACTGCCATCCTACTACTACTCTCACTTCCAGTTCTTGCTGCTGGCATCACCATACTACTGACAGATTGAAACCTAAACACCACATTCTTTGATCCTGCTGGAAGCAATGACCCAGTTCTGTACCAACATCTCTTCTGATTTCTTGGTCACCAAAAGCCACACCACACAGAGGGACCATCAACTGAGACACACCAATACTGTGAGTCCTAGGCATCATCTTCCTTTTTACCATCAGCGGACTAACAGGAATTGTCCTCACAAATTCTTCACTAGACATTGCCCTTCATGACACATACTATGTAGTTGCTCACTTACCCTACATCCTCTTAACAGGGGCCATCTTTACTATCCTGGCAGGATTCACCCACTGATTCTGACTATTTACAGGATACACCCTACACCCCACATGAGCTAAAGCCCACTCTGGAGTCATATTCACAGGTGTAAACCTAATCTTCTTTCCACAACACCTCCTAGTGCTAAACTGAACCAACACTTCTACTTTTAAGTAATTCTGGTTGGGAAATACACATCTTTTCCTTGCAAAATTACTTTGCCATTGGAGTCAGTTGTAAAACACTGAACTAAAAAAGCTGCACATCTCCCTTCCAGGGTATTACGGCAGGAATATTAATAATTAAGTTTTATTCTCCTTTCCCAGGATTTGTCTCAGTTAACAATTTTTGCTTTCAATATTTTCTAAAGTGATTTTGCTAAAGTAAAGTCTGGTGGTTGTAAGTTGAGCAGACCTCAGACACACCTTAAGGATGGCTTTTATTACTTTCCTGCTAATCCCCTTCCTTAAGCCATTGCCAATGTTTATTTTTAACTTTTCATTCCAGCCTTCATCTCCACTACATTTAACATTTATATGGCCTCCTAGACAGACACAGGAGTTGGAGAAAGAAAGTTTTTCAATACAAGTGTTATTATGCTTTTAAGTAATGTCACTGAGCTATTATGGAAAAGCAAAGAATAGACTGTCATGCTGATTGTCTACGTTTACTGTGCTCTTGGCACCTAGAAAGAGTTTTTCAGAGATCAAAATGTTACTGAATTTGCTGAAAGAATAGATGTCCAGTTTGTATATACATACACACATATATATGCATATATATGTATAGAGAAATTACATTTAGAAAGGACACGTAGGCACAAGGTCCTTGGTTTTTTTTTTGTAAAACCTTGCAGGCCACATGCTGCTTATTCTAGTTTGTGTTAGACACAGAGTAAAGTCAAAGAAGAA
This sequence comes from Phaethon aethereus, assembly GCF_964289735.1. NCBI lineage: Eukaryota > Metazoa > Chordata > Aves > Phaethontiformes > Phaethontidae > Phaethon > Phaethon aethereus. Next base: position 63,310,003 of record NC_138577.1, on the reverse strand, counting down.
AATGGACTGATGCTTCTGTGCTGTGCAGAATCCGTTCCAGAGTGCCAGAGGCACAGGCATTAGCTGCTACCAAGGGAAAAGCAACTCTTTCCTCTATGTCAACCCAAAACAAGGAAAATCAGTTACATCTCCATTCTTCACACTGTTCTTTTCACTTCCCTTCTGTCTCAAGGGATAGCTAGTTCTTTGGAAAAGGGAGGGAAATTCACCTTGTTGGCTTTGGTAGTAACTTTTCAGCCCACAGGGCAAGCATAAAGGGGGCTAAATGATGGAAAACAAAGCAACATAGCATTTCTAAAAAAAATGTAAGGAATTGAGAGAAATGCATCTAAGTCAGCTACCAAAATGCATTCCAAGTAGTCCTCAAAAGGATGATTAAAATCCTTTAAAGGATGATTAAAAAGCATCCTTTAGGTTAAATAAATCCATGAACCCTCAGTTGCTCTTGGCAGCATTTATTTGTCTGACTATAGCTGAGAATGCAGCTAGAACTGTTTCAGAGCTTTCCTTCCTTTCTTTTCATAACTTGATAAATTCATCTTTATTTAGTTGTTCACTGCTTATTTTTCCCCTCTTTCCCTACTTTTCCTCCTGAAAGATAGGGCTTTTGATGAATGGGACCTGCAGATTTGGCACACAACTGAAAAGCTGGATCATACAGTGCCATGAGACATGAAACAAAAGAAACCTGCTACACCACAAGGGGGTCTGATGGCCACAGAAGAGCTAACTCTTGCAGCTTTCCCTCCCTGGGTGTTGTGGTTTAACCTCAGCTAGCAACTAAGCACCACACAGCCCAGTCACTCCCCTCACCCGTGTGGAATGGGGGGAGAATTGGAAGGGTAAAAGTGAGAAACTTGAGATAAAAACATTTTAATTATTAAAAAAAACCAAACTATAAGGAAAAGAGGGGCAGAAAAATAAACCACAAAAAGAGAAAGTAAAACCCAAGAAAGACAAGGGATGCAAATGAAAATAGTTGCTCACCACCAACCAACCAATATCCAGCCAGTCCCTGAGCAGTGGCCACCCTGCCAACCTCCCCTCCACTCAATTTTAGTGCCGAGCATGACATCTTATGGTATGGGAGATCCCTTTAGTCAGTTGGGGTCAGCTGTCCCAGCTGTGTGCCTTCCCAACTTTTTGTGCACCCCCAACCTACTCACTGGCAGGGCAGTCTGAGGAGTAGAAAAGGCCTTGATGCTGAGTAAGCACTTCTCAACAGCAACTAAAACGTCAGTGTGTTATCAACACTATTTTCAGCACAAGTCCAAAACATAGCCCCATACAAGCTACTTTGAAGAAATTTAACTCTATCCCAGCCAAAACCAGTACACTGGGGTACCTAAAACAATTCAGAAAAAAATCAAGACCTCTGCCATTATGGAATTTAGATAAATACATTTTATTAGTTTAAAATTTATTAGGATACTTATAAATATCCCTATAAACACTTGAAAAGAGATTAAATTCCACTGGCAGGGGTGTCTTTTTTTTCCAGAATGTGAGATTCTGACCTGAGTAATTATGATAGAGAAAATGGATGATGGATAGCGTAGTTCTGAGACTAAAACATCATCACAGAACATGAGAGGGACTAGAATTTACAGTCAGACTTACTGGGAATCTAGAACCCTTTTGTTGTCTCTTGCAAATCCATGACCAACTTCTGTGTAATCTCCTGATATTGAGATCACATTGCACAGGAAAACACTAAAATGCACCTCTGACTTGATCACAAGGACATCTTTGCAAATACTGTGTCATACAATACAATGTTTAAAATTGAAGCTGGACCTTAAAAAGGTCCATTTTAAGACTTATTTTATTTTGACTTTCAGGTTTGTTTATTTAAAAATTAATTTAGATCCAATTTATTTGGTTTTATTAACTTTTGCAATAACATTCCTACTGATTCTCCACACAATGCTTACCACAATTAATTTTTTTTCATTATTGAGCTCTTTTTACCCACAAGTTTTATTTTACCTATTTACTTTTTTTTCCCCCCTTTTGTACAGCCCTGTTGCAGTCAATATTCAGTAAGTAAGGTTTTAGACTTTTGGATGTGCAGCAAAATGTATGGACAGGCATGGCAGAATAGTCTGCAGCTCTTCTGTCACTCCGATACAGCCTCTACATTCAGGACAATATTCTGTTAGGTCAAAACTTTCTTTGGAATTGATTTGTAGTTTCATAAAATTTGTGGTAACATTTGATAAGCTAGAATTTGAATCACTAACTGACTACACTATTATTTCACTAATTAAATAAGTTGAAATAAAATTTTTAAAATAAGTCATCAAACAGTTTGTGGGTGTTCCTCCTTAGCTCCTGACTGGTTTTAAAGGAGATAAACTCTCAGAGAATGGAATTGATGATGATATCTAGATGAATAAGCTCTTAAAAAATCATACCAAAGCCATTATTTTAAGATGTTATATTTAATTTAAAGAAACACATTAAAACCAATTTGTCAAACACAATCAAAATTTCTTTTTTTTAATATTGGATTTGGACATAGTGAATGGGTAATTTTGAGACACCTGGAGCGGTGGAGGTATAGTTTATTGTCTACAAAGTTCTATTTGCCAATTATGTCCTAGCATTAGTTACTTATGTCATAACTTTAGACTATGAATCTCATTTTTATTTCATTCTTTCCTTTCACATTCCAAACTACTTTATTCTTTGTAGATGTTTTCAGTAGCCACAGGACAAATAATGATGACAATGATCTTTTCTATTTGCTATTTGGTATATGAATTTGCATTGAAAGAATACTATACAGGCCAAAATGTGACAGATGTAGAACAAAGTAGGAAATATATTATATTCTGTCCTTGACAATGCAAAGAATTGTAATATACTCTGACTTTAAATTTTGTGATTCAGAACTCACTACATTCTTCTTAATCAAAATGTCAGTGTTCATAACTATATGTTTCAATTTTAGCATCTCTCTCTTTTTAGCCTCTAATGCTATTCATATATTCAGCATTAATTAATGTAAAATTCCATCAGGTTTGTATCACACTTTTTACGTATTAAGCAAATGCAATGTAACCATTTGGTATATTTACAAGAAGTATTATTAATATTTCTCACCAAATATCAAAGAACCAAAGCTAACAAATTGAAAATATGAGTAGAAAGATGAGTGAAAGATGAGTAAAAGTCAAATATCAAGAAAGGACAAAAAACCACAATTCAAAGCAGTTTTAGAGTCACAGGTACTCTTATTTTGGTTGACAAATATGAGTATTATGAAATTCTGTAAAAAAGCCAGACAAGTAAATAACCATATTGGCATTATGGGTTATGTTTGAAACAAACAGAAACCTAATTCAGGCACTTGTTTAGTACTATTAAAAGAGGTAGTCAGAGAAGTACCTTATTGTTACATTTCATTGAAATATTAAAATAATGTTTTATAATTTTCTCAGAGACACTTAGAATAGAATAGTTTAGTTGGAAGAAACCTACAATGATCATCTAGTTCAACTGCCTGACCACTTCATGGCTGACCAAATGTGAAAGCATGTTATTAAGGGCATGGTCCAAATGCCTCTTAAACACTGACAGGCTTGGGGCATCAACCACCTCCCTAGGAAGCCTGTTCCAGTGTTTGACCACCGTCTTGGTAAGGAAACGTTTCCTAAAGTCAAGTCTGAACCTCCCCTGATGCAGCTTTCAGCCATTCCCAGGCACATTGTCACTGGATCCCAAGAGGAACAGATCATCACCTCCTTCTCCACTTCCCCTCTTAGAAAGCTGTAGAGAGCAATGAGATCATCTCTCAGCCTCCTTTTCTCCAAACTAGATAAGCCCAAAGTCCTTAGCTGCTCCTCACAGGACATGCCTTCCAGCTCTTCCACCAGTTACTTTGTCCTCCTCTGGACACATTCAAGGACATTAACATCCTTCTTAAATTATGGGCCCCAAAACTGCACGCAACACTCAAGGTGAGGCTGCATCAACACTGAATACAGCAGGATAATCACCTCCTTTGGGCAGCTGGTTATACTGCATCTTTGATGCACCCCGGAATGCAGCTTTGTCCCCTTGGCTGCCAAGGCACACTGCTGACTCATATTGAGCTTACCATCAACCAGCACCCCTCGATCCCTTTCTGTAAGGCTGCTCTCCAGGCTACTCCTCTCCCAATTTGTACTTGTATCTGGTGTTACTCCATCCCAGGTGCAGAGTCCAGCAACTGTTCTTGTTAAATTTCATGCTGTGGATGACTGCCCAATGCTCCAATCTATCTAGATGCTTCTGCGAAGCCTCTTGTCCGTCAAGAGAGTCAACAGCACCTCCCTGTTTAGTATCATCACCAAACTTACCAACGGTGTATTCAACTCCTACCTCCAGATCATTGATAACGATATTCAACAGAACTGGCCCTAGAACTGAGCCCTGTGGAACATCGCCAGTGGCTGGCCACCAGCCAGATATAGTCCCAGTCACTACTTCGTGCCCTAGCATCCAGCCAGTTCATCACCCAGCATGGCGTGTACCTGCTTATCTCTCAGTTGGATGACTTGTCCAGAAGGTTCCTGTGAAGGACCATATCAAAAGTCTTACTAACATCTGGAAAACTGGCATCCACCACCTTTCCTTTATCCACTAGGCAGGTGACGTTATCCTAGAAAGATACCATATTAATTAGACAGGACTTTCTCTTTGTGAACCCATGTTGACTTTGCCTGATGACACCAAGTTGGGTGGGAGTGTTGATATGCTTGAGCATAGGAAGGCTCTGCAGAGGGATCTGGACAGACTGAATTGATGGGTTGAGGTCAACTGCATGAGTTTTAATAAGGCCAAGTGCTGCGTCCTGCACTTGGGCCACAACAACCCCATGCAATGCTACAGGTTTGGGGAAAAGTGGCTGGAAAACTGCCCGGTGGAAAAGGACCTGGGGGTGCTGGTTGACAGCTGGCTGAACATGAGCCAGCAGCATACCCAGGTAGCCAAGAAGGCCAACAGCGTCGTGGCCTGTATCAGCAATAGTGTGGCCAGCAGGAGTAGAGAAGTGATTGTGCCCCTGTACTTGGCACTAGTGAGGCCGAACCTTGAATACTGTGTTCAGTTTTAGTCCCTTCACTACAAGAACAACATTGAGTTGCTGGAGTGTGTCCAGAGAAGGGCAACAAGGCTGGTGAGGGGCCTGGAGAGCAAGTCCTATAAGGACTGGCTAAGGGAACTGGAATTCTTCGGTCTAGAGAAGAGGAGGCTGAGGGGAGGTCTCATCGCTCTCTACAACTACCTGAAAGGGGCTTGTGGTGACATGGGTGGTGGTCTCTTCTCCCAAGTAACTAGTGACAGGATGAGAGGAAATGGCCTCAATTTGCACCAGGGGAGGTTTAGACTGAATATTAGGAACAATTTGTTTACTGAGAGAGTGGTCAAACATTGGAACAGACTGCCCAGGGAAGTGGTGGAGTCACCATCGCTGGAGGTGTTCAAAAAACTTGTGGATGTGGTACTTCAGGACATGGTTTAGTGGGCATGGTGGTGTCGGGTTGACGGTTGGACTTGATCTCAGATGTCATCTCCAGCCGTAATGATTCTATGATTCTATGATGATTGTTTTGTCCTTTAAATGCCTTTCAGTATGAAAATAAAATCATAAACCCAATATGATCTTCTCCATAATTTTTCCAGGTACTGAGGTTAAACTAACAGGTCTGTAGTTTTCTGGGTCTTCCCTCATGCCCTCCTTGTGAATTGAAATAACACTGGCTAGCTTCCAATCAGCTGGGACCTCCCCAGACTCTTAAGTCCCTTGGTAGATTATTGAGAGTAGTCCTGCTGTAACATCTGCCTACTCCCACAGCACTCAGATTAATGCCATCAGGTCTTTGGATTTTTGAATACTCAATTGATGCAACGGGTCCCTTATAATTTCAGTGCACACAAATGGAAAGTAATTTTTCCTGCAGTCATCATCCTCTGACTCAGAAGACTGGGCAGCCCAAAGACTAGCCATATTGTTAAAGATGGAGGGAAAAAAATGCGTTGAATGCCTCCTCTTCTTCTTCATCTCTATTTGTCAGGTGACTATCTTCAATGAGTATCGGTCCAATGTTTTCCTTAGACCTTCTCTTGCCTTTCTTATTCTCTTTCCTTAGACCTTCCTTAGATCTTTCTGTACTTTAGGAAAGCCTGTCTTCTTGTCTGACACAACACTGAGCAGTTTCAAGTCTTGTTGAGCTTTGGCCTTTTGTATATTTCCCCTGAATATGCAAGCCACGGCTCTGTAATCTTCCTGCTATGCCTGACCTTTGTTTCAGAGATTGTGCAATTTCTTTTTCCTCCTGAGTTCGAAGAGGAAGTCTTGGAAGATGAAAAAATGCTTGTAGTTGTTCTTGAAACATGTTAGTAAACTATACATAAAAAAGTAAAAAAAAAGGAAACTAATAGAATCCAGGTAATTTTAAGGCAAATTGAATGATATAATACATGCAAGTTGGAAAGAATGGGAAGAGCTAAGTTGTTTAAGAAAAAAACAAGAATGGAAATTCATGTTGATTTTCTAGTTACCATAATTTTTATGAGCTACCACAATTTCTATGATGTTTTAAAGTTAATTTTGTGCAGTGTATGATTTTCTGTATTAATTAAAAAGTAATCTTAATAAAATTTCTTAGCATCATTTTAGTAGCACTTCAAAGATCAATCACTTGGAAAACCTGTGACTATTCTCTAAGCTTTTTCTTTTTTATGGGTAGAGGAGATGGATTTATAATAGAAACATTTATTCCCTTAGATATGGGAAGTTACCTTTTTTATAGAATACTTTAGTAATTACTTTGGATATCCTATGGAACACATCCTAAACAAGTTCTTAAATTTAAATTATTTAAAGACACTGTAAATAAAAGGAAAAATAAAATTGTTTTCATATAAATTTGCTTCTGATTTGTAGCTGATATTTAAAATATTATAGAACAGATGCCGATTACCGAGGACTTCTTTGCTTCTTTTTGCTGCAGATGCTGATTCGCAGTTTTAGTATATGTAATCACAAAGATATAGGCACGCCTTACATGTGCACGTTTTATACACTTACAGTTTTTGCACCTCAGTTCCTTACATAAATATCTGAATTTGATTTTAGTTTCATAAATGTTTCATGCATTTAGTTCTAAAGTTGACACAGCCAGATCTCGTCTTCTAACTTCAGACTCAACACAGCTAAGGAAAACAGATCACTTTTCTATCAAACTGATCCTCAGGGAGGTGGGACCTAGATAGTTTTTTGGCATAAGTTATAAGAACATGAAGGTGATATGAATCATGCAAGCTGGGTACATCTTGGTACTGTAGTCTTCAAATATCTTCTTACACCCTAAATATATGTCAAAATGTTTTTTTCTGATGAGGGAAGTTATAATATTTTCTTTTTATAGCAGATTACTACTACACACTTTACACTGCTGCTATATTGTACATAAACCAGATTCGGGGCCAAGTGGATTACATAACTTCTGCTCATTTGAAATCCAGGTGCTGGACACTAACTTACATTTCTTGGTATCCAAAATCATACATCTCACTGCTCAACCTGCTCCTAAAATCTTGAATGTGATTTCCTCTTGTGTATATGCACTTAAAAATATTTTGATCACTGTCAAGGGTCTTATCACATATGTACACTGAGGAGATTTGGACAGGGATTTACAAATAGCCCTAAGTCTCTTTGAAAACCCCAGGTCAAAGTTGACAGAAATGACAAATCTGTCTTCAGAAATGAGACAGCTATGAGAGGAAAAGGAAACAAGAATATCAACTGCCCCTCAGTGTCCTCTTAAAAGCACAATGGCTCATGTATCTAATTCAAAAATATAGTGGAAAGCAATATGCAGATTTTTTCTATGCTTTTCTCTGTCATTGCCTCCCTTCCTGACCCACACATTGTCATTTGTCTTGTTTTATACTGAATTCAGAGCAGGTGAAAAATCACTCCAATTTTCTTCCTGAGACTAACTTAGAGGAAGGTGGTGTCTCAGTGAAATCCTGCATTAATAGATCTTATGGCTATGAAGTAATATTCTTTGGAAGTACTTTGCAGGTACATTTAAAAAGCCTGATCAGAAAGAACTTGGGTATAATCTAAAAGGGATAGATAGTATTTTGTTCATTATATGACTTTTGGTGACTACGATTTAATCAGCAGAACATATCAAAAGACCTGTCACAGTCCAGGTAAACATATAACTTAATAGGCATACAAGTTTTCAAATTCATTACTTGCCTAATATTCAGTATTTTATATTCCAAGATTTGTATAATTAATAAAACACAGATCTTTAACATATCAGAAGAGGACCATACTGGTGTCTTTTAGGTGGAAATGTAGCCAGGTATTCTTTTTATGTGGAAAAGTAAATATGAAATCTACTGTGCAAAAATTTCTATTTAGGCCTGATTTGTTGGTTACTTCTTTAAAATACTTAGAGAGTTGTAATTATAAATAAATCACAATACATGTTTCAGTCTTAAAGAAATGTTTATGAATTATCTAAATAATCAATAACAAGATTTCTTTTTCATAGAGAAACCAAAATTAATTTCAACTCACAAGGTGTATTTCAGAATAGATATAATGAACAAGGAAAAGCTCAGAGGTAAAACCAGACTGTTTAAGGGGAGCCTTGAGATTTAGAGGACACATTAACTACTGTATTATAGTTGAAGAATCAATCAAAACTTTCTTCAGGTTTGTTTTCTTTCTCATACATTACTTTATTTGAAGCATTGATTTAGGGGCATTAAAATACTGTTTTGTTTTGTGAAGTTTGGAAAAATAGCTTTGCTGAGACCTAACTAAATCTCCTCCCCGCTTCACTAAGTTTTCACACTGCTTTCTTCAAGGTCTTTTTAACAGAAACACTTCCATTTTATGTCTGATTAGAGCAAATGATGCACTTTTCAGAAGTGAATTATTATTTCATTTGCTCTTTAATAATGACTAACAGTCTCATTTGATGTGACACTATCCAAGAATTACAGCATGGGCCTGTGAGAGAAAAGAATATATGTTTATTATACCAACTGCAAACAAAATAGGAAATTCACAAATTTCTTAAAAAAACTTTTTAAAAGTAAATGCAGTTCTAAGAGGAATAAGTCAGTGTTTCAGGGTTTTTCCAAAGTTCAGATACACTGGTATGGGTTACCAACATTTATTTCCTACAGTTTAAGCCCATAAAGTCAAGATTTTCTATTTCTCCATAGCAACAATATAATTAAAATTTATATTCTAGTTAAATGAAAATTTATACTTTATTTTAAGAACACAGTACCTTTTCAGATGTAGTGTTGGGAAATGAATTTTCCTGTATTCAACACACTGTACCTAACTTTTTTAGATAACTATTTTGCTTTCACCTCTTTTGAGGAACTGCTAAACAGTTTCAAAGTTTGAATCAGTAACTTGGAAAAATTTGGAATTAAACTGAGGCAATTTATTTGTGGGAATTATCTTGTCCTTCAGAAGGTATTTGAATACTTACAGTATGTTCCAGTATATATTGTTACAAAACTTTGAATGTCTGTGAGTTGTCAGCTATAATAGGTTTTTTCAACCATATAAAGAGGTAAATCTTACAAAATAGATCTGCAGTAGGTCTCAGAAGTTGGTTTTTTTCTTTCTTTACTTAAAATTTTACAGAAAACTGTTGCAGGTATATATTCATATATTTTGGTCTTTTGTAATATTTATTAACTTGTCATACTAAATTACGTCTGTAATAGATGATGTAAAACTCAAAAAATGAACTAATAATTGATAACTGAGTGAAAAGTGTATAATCATAATTATGACTGGACTAATAAAAGCAATATACCTGTATGAAAATAAAGGAGATCAAATTACCACAGGATGGACTGTGCTGCATTCTGTTCCAGTGGTTATTTTGCATTGAATGGAAAATTTAGTGACTTACTCATTCGTGCTGCTTCACCACAATGCAAATAAACACTATAAAATTGTCTTCAATGTTAGAGAGCAATTTATGTCATGAACCACTTGAGAACTATGACTGCATTACAAAAGCCAAGAGGGTCATGACACTACAATAAGTCAGTAATAGGACAGAGGATGATCTTCTTATGGCAACTCTGTAACAGGAGTTTAGGCACTGCATTAAATACCACCATTGAGAACCAATATATTAAATGATGCAGACAGAATTCTTTTAAACTCTGAAGTTCCTTTTTGCATTATTGCTTGCTTTGTATTAATAGCAATGCATATGATACAAGTTGATATGCACTAGAATGTTTTGTAATTGCTAATAGCATGCTATTCAATTGACTAGGAAAAAAGCAAGGGTTTTGTACATTCTTTTATGATTATACATTTGTATAACATCTTACATTTTTCCTTTGTTTAACCTGTACAATTTAAAAATAACACATCCTTTTATAAAGGTCACATTATAGAAAGCTTTTATAGCAAGTGGATCATGACTACTCAATATGTCCATTAAAATGAGAAATTTTGTTTATTACTGAGAAGGTTCACTCATTGCTCTAATGGAAAGACGCTCTTGTTTTTTCTAGTAAAACAAAACCCCAAATCCCTTGGTTATCTACAAAGGGGCTAGCCAGAAATTAACCTGTAAAATTACAGAGAAATGCTTTCTACTCCAAATACAAACTTCCATTAAAATTAGAAACAGCATTTCAGCTGCTGGATCCTGATGTCTATTGTGGAGTGAAAGTCTAAGAGGTATATTCTATATTAATTCTATGTGTAAAATTGACACAGATGTCAGAAGAGGAAAACAAATGTGTTTAGGATTTGCCCCACTGGTATAGTAAGTCAGACTAATAATTCATTTAGAAATGATCCAAGGCCCTTGAGCATCTGTGGAGTTAAGACAAGGGCAACTTTCTTGTAACCTCGGGGGAGAAACAAACTCCTATCTTCAGCTTATGCAGATGCCTATATTTTTCTTCCCTCCCTAAGCATAGTCACAGTTTCATTTTAGTTCAAATGCCACATATATGTCTCAGAGGGTTATAAATGGACTGAGCATACACAATATACCCATGAAATATCAGGCAGTGGAACTGGGAAAGGAGTATTCTCCTCTATTAGCTTAATGACAGGTACCTCATGTCTTCAAAGCTCGCTAATATTTCCCAAATGACAGAACAAAATGCAGCTAATGAGAATTAATGTCTGCCACAACAGAAATAGCTACCATTAAACAGAGTCCTCTTTTTCTTCCCTCCATGATGGAGCTCTGAGGAGCTTTTTATTGTTTAAAGACTGCAGAAAAACTTGGTGCTTACTGGTAGGAATTTATGTTTATGTGCACAAACAACTCCAAATTTTAAAAGTGGACATTCTTTAGCTATTTTTAAAAAATGTTTGATTATTACCCAAACCTGAAACATACACAGAATCAATCATACAATCATAAAATAGTTTGGGTTGGAAGGGACTTTTAAAGGTCATCAAGTACAACCCACCCTGAAACGAGCAGGGTCATCTTCAACTACATTAGGTTGCTCAGAGCCCTGTCCAACCTGACCTGGAATGTTTCCAGGGATGGGGCATCTACCAACTCTCCGGGCAACCCGTGCCAGTGTTTCACCACCCTCACTGTCAAAAATTTCTTCTTTATGCCTAGTCTAAATTTAGTCTTTTAGTTTAAAACCATTATGCCTTGTCCCTTCACTACAGGCCCTGCTAAAAAGTTTGTCCCCATCTTTCTTATAAGCCCCCTTGAAGTACTGGAAGGCTATAAATAATATCTCCCCAAAGCCTTCTCTTCCCCAGGCTGAACAACCCCAACTCTCTCAGCCTGTCCTCACAGGAGAGGTGTTCCATCCCTTAGATCATTTTTGTGGCCCTCCTCTGGACCCGCTCCAACAGGTCCCTGTCTGTCCTGTGCTGAGGGCTCCAGAGCTGGATGCAGGACTCCAAGTGGGGTCTCCCCAGAGCTTAGGGGCAGAATCACCTCCCTCCACCTGCTGGCCACGCTCCTTTGGATACAGCCCAGGATACAGTTGGCCCTCTGGGCTACAAGTGCACATTGCCGGCTCATGTCCAACTTTTCATCCACCAGTACCCCCAAGTCCTTCTCAGCAGGCTGCTCTTGATCCCTTCATTGCCCAGCCTGTACTGATACCGGGGGTTGCCCTGACCCAGGTGCAGGACCCTGCACTTGGCCTTGTTGAACCTCATCAGATTCACAAGGGCCCATTCCTCCAGCTTGTCCAGGTCCCTCTGGATGGCGTTTTGTCTCTCAGGCATGTCAACCGCACCACTCAGCTAGGTGTTGTCTTCAAACTTGCTGAGGGTGCACTCGATCCCACTGTCTATGTCATTGATGAAGACATTAAAGAGTACTTGTCCCAGTATGAACCCCTGAGGGACACCACTTGTCAACAAACATCTACTGTTAGTTGACCTTGATCAGTAATCTTTTCTAACAGCCACATACTGCTGATGAGAGTCAAATTTTCACTTTGAGTTACAAGTAGTAAAAAAATTTTGATTTTTTTTCACCTGGACTGCCTAAGGTGACCAATTTCATACTCCCTTACTGAGGGAGCAAGAAAATAAATGAAATGAGCATAGACATATTAAAATGAAAGACTGGTAGTAATACAGCTTGGTAGGGAAACAAAAGTGGCAAGAAAACATTCAACTCACATGGCTTGAAAACTCTGCATTTAAGAAACATCCAAGGACTTAAATTATAAAGCTATTCTAAATTTTTACATCAAAATTAAATGTTCTTAATTCCACTGAGGTATCCAAATGTTTCACTAAGCGTCAGATCTGGAATGAGGTCTTTGAGCTGCTGATCTTCCTTGAATTCTTCTCTTAAAAAAACCAAACCAACTGAAAACCCAAAACCCCCCCAAAAAAACAAAACAACAAAAATCTCCACCTGGCACTGGAAAAGCAGAAGTTACTTAACAATATAAAATCAAATAGCACAATAAGACAGAGGGGTAGTTAAACAATAAAAATGTAAACCTTCTGGGTTATGGAGGAAATAATTAATCTGAAGTAGACTGAAACTGTGGTTGCTCTGGTTTGTTGCAGAATAGATTGTGGTTAATTCAAATGCTCTGATAAAATTCATAAGCTTGCCAGGTAGGTTGTTGATATTGAGTTAGTTGTTATAATGCTATTAAAAAATTAATGAAACTTTTAAATTATCTCACATAACCAGATGGGGTGGGACTGTATTTTAAAAACTACTGTTCCTGCTGTTGGCTTCTGCAAAAGCAATATGCCGAAGTGACATGCCCTTTGACACTTTTCTGCTTTCTTCAAGAATAAAGAAAAAAAATATCTGTGAATGAAAGAGCTTCTCAAAGATACAATTAGGTATTATTAGGTATTATTTTCTCTGAAATATTCTCATTTCAGAGGAAACACCTTTCTAGGGACAGCACTTGAAAGAAACATATACTGTCCAATAAAAGTTCATAAAACCTATGTTTGAACTTACATGACTTTCTCCACACATACAAATGTACTTGCTATACAGCTTGTAAAGTACAGTGATATTTTCAAAGGATATATTAAATGTTTGTATACTGAAGGTAATGTATACTGAATGTATACTAAGTATATGTTCAAATGTATATGAAATATATACTGAAGTTTCACAAAGACTGGGACGGGAGCCAAGAAGACAGGTAGTCGTTAGCTGACTCAAGACCATAAAAGGACAAAAGGAGTGAGAGACTAACTCCCCAAATGACCACCGACAGCCACCCGAGACCCCGACACAATTTAGTTTTGCAACATCAGTAATTATGTTAAAGTAGTAAGGTAGAGATTTCTTGGAAATTGTATGAATATTTATGTTTCTAAGATTTATAATGAGTGAAGCCTTGTACCAAGGTATGCACATTAAGTGGAGCAATCCCTCGTGCATCCAGTGCTGCAATAAAGAATGCCTGCTTCTTAATACTACGTTGGTGCTAAGAAACGTATTCCTAATTTCAGTGACAATTTCACAAGCCTTGGAAGGTCATTCCAATTTTCATAACTATGCAGATCTGAAACCATGTTTGTCCAAATATTGCACTATCAAACTAAGCTTGAAAAGTCACTATACTTCCTTTCTAAGGACTATATTTGTAAGTGAAACTGTGGCTAGACAAAGTTTAGAAAATTGGATTTTCTCTTTGAAGAGGTATGATGCTGTTGTATCTGTCAGAGTTATGTGGTTACCAGTTCAAAGGAAACGATGTTTCATAAATTTTATGTCTATGGCTGCCCTTGGTCTGTTATGAGAATAGCTAATAAAACTGCTAGGAGGCAGACCTCAGCTTCTTCAAGTTATTGCCTGCTATTGTCTTTGACCATTGTTTTGGGCCTACCTTGACAGTATCTAGGATAGCACCTAGTCAGTGCTGTGAAAACTTTCCAGCCTGTGAACCAAGATTCTTTCAGCACACATGAACCTTTTAGTGGTGGCTGATCACCTCTACAATAAAAAGAGAACAATCTCAGGATGAGCCTATCAGGTTGGTAATGATAAAAATCTCCCTTGCATCTCTGTAATTAAATTTAAATGAGTATGTTTAATCTGGAGACCAAAGTTAACAAACATAGCAGAGTGGGGTTTTTTTATAAAAACATTGCTCAGCATGAATGCAGTTAAGAGTTTCACATTTATGTGGATTGTGGGAAAGCAAATAGTAAATAGAACATCAGGGTTGGGAATGAAAAAACAAATTCAGTGTGGCTATAATTAATCTGAAAGTTCACAGTAGTTTAGTTTTTATTTTTTGGTTCTACACAGTAAAAATATCTGTAAGTGGCTGCAAAGAGTATTCTAATGCCAGCATCTATTTCCCCTTTTTTAAATGAGCATTCCAGTTCATTTACTTAGGGGGTATTTGTATTTTTTTATCTTTTTCAGTGGTCTGAGAAATAAAGTTTATAGATCACAGCTTATTTATGTTTTCTTTATGAAGAAGGGTAGCATGAGAAAATTAAAAGTGTTTAGGTTAGTTTATCAAGAGAAAAGTCAGCTGCAGATTAATTCAGAAATTGTTTCTGAAAGTCATGGTGTTCACAGTTTTCTTATTTGTTTGGGAAATGAGTTCTCAAGTAATGCATACAATTCCTTCAAATCACTTTCTCAAAACAACATAATGACATTGTGATTCACCAAAGTTACCCTTCCCTTTCCTTAAAGTTTTTTGGATAAATAATGATGAACATTACGTATGTAAATGTGAAATACTCACTGTTTTTTTTCACTTCTGCAGCTTTAATTAGTCACTTATAGGCTTCTTGAGTACCTAATGAAAACTCTGTGTCTCATAACCTATTGTAAATTTGCCCTTATTAATGGTATTATCCAGTGTCTTCTCCTTCTTATGTTGTTGTTGTTTTAGAAAATGAATGTAGTAATGAATAAAATCATCTTTATCAGTTCATAGTCCTTTCAATGTGTCTAACAGTTCTGTTTCAGTTTATATTCAATTTCAATTTCTATTCAGCTAGCTAATAATTATCTTTTGTTAAGCATGAATGTATTTTCAATCTATAGTCAGCAAGAGAGATTTTTTTAATTTTATTTTAATTTGCATGTAAAGCCACCTATGACTTCTGAAAATCCTTCTTGAAAGAAAATGAATTAAAAGTACATGTTGTATTTTGGACAGAAATTATATATGGGTGCATAAGACTTGCTAGAGGAATTGACAAGAACTTCAGTATTACCCATATGGTCATCTGGACACTTGAAGCAATTTGCTTACTCATTCCTTTTCCTAGAGAAGTTACTTTTCCTGTTCAGAGACTTCATTTACCTATTCCCTGCTCAGGGTATGGTCAATAAGCATAAGAAGCAGCCGGTAATTATGCTAACAAGTTCAAGAAACTCTTTATCACTTTTTCCTTCAGCACAGCTTGGTCTTCTTTTCTTTCTCTGTGGTCCCAGAGCACCCTTCTGAATTACTTGGCAAACTCTGCGTAATGAAAATCAAAACTGACAGCATCCAGCAAAGAACAAGCTCTCCCCTTGCATACTTTTATTTTGATCCAAACACTAATTTTAAATTATGAGTACAAATATCAGCATATTTAATAAAAATAGAAATTCAGTGATCCACATTTGTTTAAGTAAGAACTGAAAAGCATCTTAGCCTTCACGTACATCTGATATAAAATATTTTTGTGCTCCTGCTGTTATTAGATTCTCTCTGCATGGATAAGCTTATTTAAGCCCTGATTTCTTGCCCTCAAACGCAGTCATTGCTGTGATTTTTAATTTGTATTTGTAAGATTTTATGTAGATTCTGCCTCAATATAATTTGGGTTGACAGATGTTCTTATAAGAGCTCATTAATGTTACTAGCGCTAAGAAGAATAGGATAAATTTACACAGATAACAGAGAGTGAACTGCAGCATACAGAGGTTTTGAAAATGGATATTCTTTTAAAGCCCATTGAACTTTTTTCCAGCTTCTTTTGGGTATTGACTATATTATTTTCTTTCTAATCTTTAAAAATTAAAGGAAAGTAATATAATTTTTAATTATTATTTTTAATTGTATTGCAGTTGAACAATATTCTTTCACAGGTGCTGAGAGAGAACATGTTTGAAGAAAGGGTTCTGCTAGAGGAATTTCTTCTCCTTCTGCTGAAGACAATCAGAAGTCTAAAATACAGACTGCTGCATCAGAAGAGACAGGCTATTTTGGTAATAGAAACAGTCAGACCATGGAGACACAAGCTTTAAAAGTTGAAGATTTCCTCTGACAAAGATGATATATATCCACATATACTGACATGACAATGAGGAGATTAAGTGACGGGGAAAAAAAATTTACAGAATTAAAGAGAACAGATTAATTTCTACTCCAGATATATAGTACATAATATCCACTCTCTTTGTTATTAATCATTCTTTAAAATAATTCTGTTAATTGGATGGGTTTATTTTGAAACCTATTGGGGCAATAGAACTTCTTTAGGTCTTTAGCACAAAGATACACACAGACACACATACAATACGTTTTTAGAATATTTGCCAATATTTATGATACTTCACCTTAGTTTCTCCCCATAAAATTAGGCAAGCCAAATATTATTCTTTTGCCTAAGTTGCTTTTGAGATAGAAGCAAGAAAAATAGGTTAAATAATTATCTGATTTTAAAATATTCTTCAGGTAAGTTAGCTAAGAAGACTTTAATACATTCTGAATAATATTTAACTTCAACAGGCTTTTAGTTAACTAATTTTTATTAGTTCCTTGTTTTAAAAACTTCTAATGAAGTAATTAATTATAATTGTAATCCAAAGATGATCTGTTATCTCTTTCATTCTCTCTATCCACAACTTTAAGTGAAAAAGAGAATTATCCCATTGGAATGGCTATAAAAACCTTTAAACATTCAGGAAATTAAGTCATTTTTCCTACTACCTGGTTCAGAATTTCTTGCTGGGGGAAAAAAAAAAAGAAAATAAAAGTAATGGGTTTATATCTTCTAGAAGTTTTGCACTCAGTAACATGATCTCTTTGAAAGGTCATTTTCTTCAGCTTCTTATCAACTGGACCACATTTAATGTCTTGTGTTTGATAGGCAGTTATTTTCTCCTATTTCTTTCACCTAAGACATAAAGTTAAAAACTGTAGCATTACACAACCTTTAGGAAGCCAAAGCACTCAGTCCCCACTTAATACTTAGCTATCATCTTCAGTGGTTTCCACTACTTTCAAGACCTAAGGAGAGGACAGGTAACAGAAAGAATTTTTCCCGGTAGCCATCACCAGTCTTTTGACAATGATAAATTGTTTGTTTGGAATGAAGTTCAATCAAATGAGTTTACTGTTCCTTTTCTTATTATTTTCTGTGTCCTTTATCAACTACAACAGGACTTAAGCACTGTTGCATCACTTGTCAGTTTGTGAAATCAGAACAATACTAATCCAAAGGTTTATTTTAATTGAGGCTCGAACCTAGTCTCTGAACGTTCTAACTCCTTATCATGTTTTCCCCTCCTGTTTTCTACATTTTTAATCCATATTAAAGTGTCCAAAAAAGTGGCATTTTTTTGCTTAGCCAATTTCTAGCTTCATATTTTCTTCTTCTCTTTCAGCTTCATGTGAATTCTCCCTTTCCTACATAGATTTTCCCAGGTGGCCAAGAAGGCCAACAGTATCCTGGCCTGTATCAGAAATAGTGTGGCCAGCAGGACTAGGTGTCGTTTCAGGACACTTGGGAAGTGATCGTGCCCCTGCACCAATGAAGCTGCATCTCAAATACTGTGCTCAGTTTTGGTCCCTTCACTACAAGAAGGACATTGAGTTGCTGGAGCATGTCCAGAGAAGCGCAACAAAGTTGGTGAGAGGTCTAGAGCACAAGTCTTCTGAGGAGCGCCTGAGGGAACTGGGATTGTTTAGTCTGGAGAAGAGGAGGCTGAGGAGAGACGTCCTATCGCTCTCTACAAGTACGTGAAAGGGGGTTTGTGGTGAGGCAAGTGTTGGTTTCTTCTCCCAAGTAACTAGCAATAGGATGAGAGGAAATGTCCTCAAGTTGCTCCAGGGGAGCTTTAGACAGGATATTAGGAAAAAATTGTTTACTGAGAGAGTGGTCAAACATTGGAACAGGCTGCCAACAGAAGTGGTGGAGTTGCCATCGCTGGAAGTATTCAAAAAACATGTAGATGTGGCACTTCGGGATATGGTTTAGTGGTCATGTGGTGTTGGGTTGATGGTTGGACTTGAAGATCTTAAAGATTGTTTCCATCCTTAAGGATTCTGTGATCTTTCATTACAGCCAGTTGACAAGTATACCCCAATCTCTCCTGCTTTCAGCTTAAAGGCATAGACTGCTGTAAGCCTTTGCATCATCTGCTCTTGTCCAGAAAATGCCTCACTACTATTTTTTGTTTCATTCTTTCCAGACTGTTTCAGCAGACAATTGTTCTCAGTTCTGTCTTTTCTTGTACATTCTTCTTCTGTTAAATTTGTATAGAAGTGCAGTAACTCCAAAATGTCTTCAGTGTGTCAGAATTCAAACGTGTGCTGACACATGACACATCTCCGGCAGAAGCAATGTGTCTTGGATTCTTTGCATTTAAACCTACACTTACTAGTTTCCTCTATATAGAAAAGATCTGCCTATCAGTAGACCTAATTTTTTTCCTGCCCAGGTTAACAAGAGGACAGGAAAAGGAGATGGATGGACAAGAAAGAGTCCATTTGTGAATACATAAAGGACACCACATTCCAGCTGCCAAGAACATTTCTGTTAGGAGGCATCAGCTCTGCATTGCTCTGTTTAATGGCGCTTTGGCATGGAACATGCTTAGTCAAAATAGTACTGCAAAAGAAGGTACATAAAGAGGTTTCAGTTGCTAAAGAAAATTAAGTTTGATATGTACAAGCTGGTTTGGTCATTTTTGTTTTTTTGTTTCTGAACTGAGATTTCTAAACTGAACAGACAAGGGTGAACTCTTCATAAGAATAAAGAATTGCACCTCTGCACTTCTGTGTCCATTTCAGATTCTTACTCTAAGGTACAGAGCCATGAGTACTTTTACAAGGGAAGTTCAGCAAAACTGTTGATAACACAAAACAGTATTCTTTGATCAAGCCTTTTTCTTTCAATTGCTAAAATTTCTGTTGGAAAATTTCCATCCTCCGTTTGCTTAACAATATTTGAAGCAAATGAAAATCAGTCCCACAATGGAAAATGTTTGGTCTCCTGTTATTTGGAAGTAACACTACTTGTTATGCATAGAATATACTCACACAGCTTTTTTCTAGATTAAAATTTAAATGAAATTAATTTATGCAGTTGTTTTACTTACCAATTAAATCTCAATCTATATTTAGACAAGTTGTGAACAAAAAGACCCTGAAATGATAATCACATCAAACTAATTTTGCTTAACAAAGAAATAAATTCTGCTACTCTTTCTCTTTATGTAACCTTTGTTATATGTCAGTCCCAGAGAGCATATCAAGAAACTAAATAATTGAATGATTTTTTTAATCACTCCCTCTCTCTTAGATGATGGGCCACAGGTCAAACTATCATACTGTTGAAATGCAGCTCCAAGGATTAACCCAATATTTGTGATTGACAAAAATATCAATCTTCTGCTGTGTGGAAGCACAGGGGGCAATTAGTACAATCAATGCCCTAAAAAAATATTATCATTCCTCCTCACTCCTTTTCAGAAATTCATAAACAATTCAGATCTATGCAAGAGATGGTTCTCTGTGTGCATGCAACTTCAGAGGTAAATAAACTACTATTGATGTTGTAGGCAGCAATAAATACTGATTAACTCCTACAACTAACTTGCATGCAAAGGGTTACCCTGTTTCAAGTAATTATAATTCCGCCGATGCTTCTAGTAATTCATCATTTAGGCTTCAGACGAGGACTACTTGTCTGGGGATATTAGCAAAATTCCCTGTCAGCAAACATCACAAGTCTCAAAGGAGAGTTATAAACCAGCAGTTGGGAAAAAATAAGCATTAGCTGGTTAGTTGGGACAATATGTTGAGTGTTTTATCACCATCTTCTTACTCTGACACACAGGAAGTATTATGTAAGATACTCAATTTTATTGGACTGCGTTCAGAACCTAGACATCTATGTCAGGAGCTATGCAGAATTGAGGCACACACCCATGGAGGGGGAATAGGGTGAATAGTTTATACCTAAATGCATCCAGGATCAAGAAACCATTGCTTAACTCACTCTAATGGAACATAAACTCCTTATTGGAGCTTTGAATAATATCATTTGAGATTTCTATGAAAGCTTTCTCCAAGGAGAAGGCAAATTTAGCCTAAATTCCACCCTCAGTTTGACAGGGTTAAAATTTCTCAGGAAAAATGCTGTATCCATCAGGCAGCAAGGAAACATTGTCTCATCACATTCTATCTCTATCTCCCTTCCTTATGAACGCTGAATTCCTTCGTGACAGTTGCAAATTATCTCCCAGTATGATGGAGCATACTCCTTTCGAACAGGTTATGGTCTGGTGGCTAAGTCATTTTCTGAAGTAGTAGATCTGAAACCTCTTTAGGCAAAAAAAGAACCTGAAATGAGACTTCCTACTCTGCAGTTCTCTTTTTTTAAAAAAAAAAAAAAGGAAATATAATTTTCTTCTGTCTGTGTTTTATACAAATGTGACTGTCATCATTAGATGACTGAGTCCAGTGCAACGCCTGGTTTTTGGTTTGGGTCAGATCTAGGTAAAAGAATTGCTGGGCTGTTCAGTGATATTTACACTAGCACAGATCTTAGCAGAGATGGCAGGAAGGCAGGGAGGCAGGCAGGCAGGCAGGCAGAGAGGAAGGGAGGGAGGGAGGAAGGAAGGAAGGGAGGATGGGAGAGAGGAAGAGAAGGGAGGAAGGGAAGGAAGGAAGGGAAGGAAGGGAAGGGAGGAAGGGAAGGGAGGAAGGGAGGGAGGGAGGGAGGAAGGAAGGAAGGAAGGAAGGAAGGAAGGAAGGAAGGAAGGAAGGAAGGAAGGAAGGAAGGAAGGAAGGAAGGAAGGAAGGAAGGAAGGAAGGAAGGAAGGAAGGAAGGAAGGAAGGAAGGAAGGAAGGAAGGAGGGAGGGAGGGAGGGAGGGAGGGAGGGAGGGAGGGAGGGAGGGAGGGAGGAAAAAAATTTATCGGTTGCACAGATCTGTCTTTGATAAACAGTGACGAATGGGTGGACAGTTTATGTGGAAAAATTAGGGGCCAAGTCAACAAAGGTAACTTCATGGTTGGTGTTTACTAGAGATTATCCAACAAAGGGGAGGCTGTCAACAGGAGGCATCATGTTTGCAGACTCTGATCCTGCTGGAAGACTTTATTCATCCTGATATCTGCTGGAACAGAGGCACAGCAAGCTGTAAGAAGTCCAGTAAATTCTTGGAAGTGTGCTTAATCCAGATGACACACTGCCTGACCTGAGGAGAATAGCTACTAGACTTGTTTACCAATACAGATGAACCAATTAGAGAAGCCAAGATTGGTAGCACCCTGTTCTTAAGTGGTCATGATCTGGTGGAATTCATACTCTGAATGGATATGGGCCTGGTGAAGACTAGAGTCAGGATGTTGAATTTTAGGAAATTTTAGTTGTTTAAAGAATTAGTGGATGAGACCCTCTGGGAAACTGGTCTTGAGGATAAAGGAGCGGAACAGAGGTGGAAGCTCTTTAAGGACATTATTCTTAGAGCACAATTCCCACATGTAAGACATCAAGAAAGGAAGGCAGGAGGCCAACATGACTCAGTAAGGACTTCCTGGTCAAACTGAAGTGTAAGAAGGAAAGTAATCTACCACCTTTTAGTTTAAAACTAATACCCCTTGCCCTGTCACTAGAGGCCCTGCTAAAAAGTCTGTCCCCATCTTTCCTATAAGACCCAGTATTCAGTTTGAATACTGAAAGGCTGTATTAAGGACTCTGAATAGCCTTCTCCTCTCCAGGCTCAACAACCCCAACTCTCAATCTGTCCTCATAGGAGAAGTGTCCCATGCCACTGATCATTTTTTTGTGGCCCTCCTCTGGACCTGCTCCAACAGGTCCACGTCTTTCCTGTGCTGAGAGCTCCAGAGTTGGATGCAGGACTCCAGGTGGAGTGTCACCAGAGCAGAGTTGAGGGGCAGGATCACCTCCCTCCACCTGCTGGCCATGCTACTTTGGATGCAGCCCAGGACAGGGTTGTCTGTCTAGGCTACGAGTGCACATTGCCAGCTCATGTCAAGTTTTTCATCCACCAGTATCCCCAAGTCCTTCTTGGCAGGGCTGCTCTCCATCACCTCATACTCCAGCCTGTACTGGTACCGGGGGTTGCTCCGACCAGGTGCAGGATCCTGCACTTGGCCTTGTTGAATCTCATCACTTGGTTCACATGGTCCCAATTCCCAAGCTAATCCAGGTCCCTCAGGATGGCATCCCTTCCCTCAGATGTGTCAACCACACCACTCAGCTAGGTGTCGTCTGCAAACTTGCTGAGGGTGCACTCAATCCCACTATGTCATTGAGAAAGATAAAGAGTACTGGTCCCAACATAGGTTCCTGAGGGTTACCACTCGTCACTGATCTCCATCTGGACATTGAGCCCTTGACCACTTACCCTCTGGATGTGATTGTACAGCCAATTTCTCATCCACCCAACATACCACCCATCAAATCCACATGTCTCCAATTTAGAGAGAAGGTGGTTGTGGGGGACTGTGTCAAAGGCCTTAGAGAAGTCCAGACAGACAACATCCATAGCTCTTCCCTTGTCCACTGATGCAGTCATTCAATCCTAGAAGGCCACTAGGTTGGTCAGACAGGACTTGCCCTTGATGAAGCCATGCAGACTGTCTTGAATCAACTCCCTGTCCTCCATATGGCTTAGCATAGCTTCTAGGAGGATCTGTTTCATGATCTTCACATGCACAGAGGTGAGGCTGACAGATCAGTAGTTGTCAGAGTCCTCCTTGGTACTCTGTTTAAAAAAGGGTGCAAAGTTTGCCTTTTTCCAGTCTCCTGGGACTTCACCTGGCTGCCACAACTTTTCAAATATCATGGAGAGTGGCTTGGCAACTACATCAGTCAATTCCGTCAAGACTCTGGAGTGCAGCTTGTCAGGTTCCATAATTCAGGTTCCTCAGGTGGTGTCGAACCTGATCTTCTATTACAGTGAGAGGGAGTTGGCTCCTCCAGTCCCTGCCTTTTGAGTAGTTGATTACCTCAGCCTTCTCCTCATATGTTGTTAGCACTCTACCAGTCATGTTCATCAGGGGTGGTGCACTTTCTTTGACTTTCCTTTTCTGGCTGACATACCTGTAGAAACCCTTCTTATTATACTTTGTGTCCCTTGCCCAGTTCATCTCCAGCCATGCCTTGGCCTTCCTGACCCCATCTGTCCTGGTTTTAGTCAGGGTAGAGTTAATTTTCTTCACAGAAGCTAGTGTGAGGCTACGTTTTGGATTTGGGATGAGAAAATGTTGATAACGTGCTGATGTTTTAAGTTGTTGCTAAGTAGTCAAGGACAGTCCAGCTTCTCATGCTGGTCTGCCAGCAAGAAGGCTAGGGGTGCGCAGGAAGCTCAGAGGGGACACAGCCAGGACAGCAGACCCAGGCTGGCCAAAGAGATATTCCACAGCATATGACGTCATGCTCAGTATATAAAGTTGGGACTAAGAAGAAGAAGGAAGGGGTGGAGGGACATTTGGAGTGATGGTGCCTGTCTTCCCAAGAAACCATTATGCGTGCTGCAGCCCTGCTTCCCTGGAGATGGCTGAACACCCTCTAGCCCATGGGGAGTGGCGAATGAATTCCTTGTTTTGCTTTGCTTGCGTGCGCGGCTTTTCCTTTACTTATTAAACTGTCTTTATCTCAAACCGTGAGTTTCCTCACTTTTACTCTTCCAATTCTCTCCCCCATTCCACCATGGGGGAGTGAGCGAGCGGCTACGTGGTGCATAGTTGCCGGCTGGGGCTAAACCATGACAGTCTTTTTTGGCACCCAATGTAGGTTTCGAGGGGTTTGAGATAGTGCCAGGTTTGATTGGAATGTGCTGGATAGAATTTATAGCTGTTATTACTGTTTAGCTATTAATTACCAGGCCCCTGTGCTTGCCATGGGTTTGCTTTCCTTATGTATATTAGGGTCCAGTGTTTGTTAGTGGCTGTTTTTTGCTTTCGCTGCAGCTGTACTGCTGTACTGCTGATCGTGACTCTGCTGTGCCTGGGAAGATTCTGGTAACAGCAATGGCGATGTGCCTGGGCTGGCAAATGGCCAGGGCATCACTGCTGTTTCTGTGCTGCTGTACTGGACAAGCTGGAACTCCATCTGTGAACTTGAGTCAAAGGGACTGTGATCTGTGGATGAGTCCATGTGGGAGCAGGACACTCTGAAACGTCTGTGGTGCTTAGTTGCCGGCTGGGGCTAAACCACGACACCATCCCTACACAACCAGGCAGCGTCCCTGGAGTCTTCCCAGGATACCTGTCCTTGCTTCCACTGCCTGTATATTTCCTTCGTGCCCTTTAGTTTGATCAGTTTGTCTTGACTCAGCCATGCCAGCTGAATGACTCATGATGGCATGACATCTTGTCTTTCTTTCCTGATAACTTACATCTGGGGATCAAAAAATCATGGAACAAATTCTCCTCGAAGTTAAATTGAAGCATATGGAAGACAGGTAGGTTATTGTAGACGGCCAACATGGCTTCACCAAGGGAAAATCATACTTGCCTAATCTAGTGGCCTTCTATGATGGAGTGACTGCATCCATGGAGAAGGGAAGAGCTACCTGGACATCTCTAAGACCTTTGATATAGACCCCCCACAACATTCTTACCTCTAAATTTTAGAAATATTAGTTTCATTGATGGACTTTTAAATGGATAAACAATTGGCTGGATGGTTGTGTCCAAAATCAATATCCAAGTGGAAATGAGTAACAAGTGATGTTCCTTCAGGGTCTGTACTTGGACAAATACTATTTAATATCTTCATCAATGACATAAACAGTGGGATTGAGTGCACCCTCAGCAAGTTTGCAGATGACACCAGGCTTCGTAGTGCAGTTGATTCACTTGTTGGTAGGGATGCCATCCAGAGGGACCTGGACAGGATTCAATATGGACTAATGTAAACTTCATGAAGTTCAACACGGCCAAGAGCAAGGTCCTGCACCTGGATTAAGGCAATCCTCAGTATAAATACAGATTTGGGATTGTGTAGATTGAGAGTAGCTTGCAGAGAAGGACTTGGGATATTGGTGGATGAAAAATTGGACATGATCCAGCAATGCATGCTTACAGCACAGAAAGCCAGTTGTATCTTGGTTTGCATAAAGGGAAGCATGGCCAACAGGTTGAAGGAGCTAATTCTCCCCCTCTACTCTCAGAACAATAATTCAAAAAATCTAGATGTTGAAGTATGCCATAGCTGGGGTAACACAAAAAATCATGCAATAGAAAAAGAAAAAAAAAAAGGGATAAAAGAAAAAATAAGAGGATAGGATTACAATTTCTGCTCCTTCCTTCCTTCCTTCCTTCCTTCCTTCCTTCCTTCCTTCCTTCCTTCCTTCCTTCCTTCCTTCCTTCCTTCCTTCCTTCCTTCCTTCCTTCCTTCCTTCCTTCCTTCCTTCCTTCCTTCCTTCCTTCCTTCCTTCCTTCCTTCCTTCCTTCCTTGTAAAAAAACCTAAAAGCAGATGGAAAATGTTTCACCTCCAATATCACCTCAGTTCCCTGTTAGCAAAATATCTTGTTTCTCTGTGTTTCTGTCTTGAACAGTATGGGAGAGCATAATGAAGTTAGAACACAGAAGGGAATTTGTACTGTCATATGCAATGCTGGTTTGTATCCTTCTGAAATGGTTTATCTAAAGGTTTATTACAACTGATTGAAAAATGTTGATTATATGCTTTTCAATAGAAATTGAAATCTCTGCATAACAAAATGGGAAATAACTTTAATGGGAAAAAAATGGAAGATACAGACAAAACTAAGTATTTGCTTCAAGCTAATCTAGATTGAAGTTTTCCATATTTTCAAATCAAATCGTTATGTTTGATTTTCAGTTTGTCGTACCCATTCTATGTCTACCTCTGCTAACAACATGCTTAGGATCAGTGGTTCATGTGTGTCATACCTTCCTTCAGTCCTTAGGTCCAGTCATCCTGTAGCTGGATTACAGCTACTGTGATATAATGCAGACTGCAGCATCCTGAACTATTGCAAGACATTAGTGTATCCCAGAATTTATGAGTAGGTTGAGGAGCATCAGTCATAAAAAAGAATGTGGTTTTGTGGCATCCAGATGACAGGTGAGATCAGACCTAACACTGTAACTCCGCTGAACACTAAATAAAGTTGGATCATTCTAGGATACAGTATTTTTCAGTTACATTGAACAAGCTGAAAAAAAGTATTTTGACTTCACAACTGTAAGTGCTTCCTTTCAATGGATGAAAGGGGTGCTAAAATAGCTTTGCATATCTTTGACATCTACAAATACCTCTATGATTCATACATTTCAGAAAGTACATGAAAATTAAGAGATCTAATGAAAGTTCACTAAATTTGTTATCCACTGGCTATAATATACGTCTAACTACAGCTGGTAAAATAGAAGATACTATATGGACTTTCAAATAAACAATATACTTTAGAAAGAACAGCGAAAAAACAAGTAAGAACCCTAGCTATATAAAAATGTGCATTATTTGGAATTCTTTATGGTAATAATTTATATACTTCAAAGCATTTTAAGCAACTAAATGTTTCCTATAGGACAGCATACATCTGTCACAGAAATGACCTACTGAGACTTTTTCAGCCATTGAGCTAAGGATGATCTTTTAAAGACTCTTAGTAACTCAGTTGTTGGAATACCTGGTTCAAATGCAGACTGCCTTGCTATAAAGTAAGAAATAAGTTTCTGTACAGAAAGTAAGATTATTGGAAATCTTTATGAAAAACAGTTCCACTGACATGATAAAACCTTAATTTTGTTTAGCATCTTTTTGAAATTATTCTTGAATACTTTGTACCGACAACAGATGCAGAAAATAAAGAAGAAAAAAATTAAGACATAGAGGCAGAGAAAAACAATAGAATGCAAATGACTAAAGGATACAGAGCTTTTGGTTTTCTTTTAGCTGTATATCTAGAGAGACAGTACTGTAAACCAACATAACTTGAATCTGTGAACAGACATAACGCTACCTAGAAAACGAAAAAAACCCAAACAACAGAACAATAAAGAAGAGATAGAACAGGTGCATTACTTCTTCCCCAGGTAATTCTCCTTTTAACTGCTGAAACAGATTTAACTTCTGTTTGGAGATTCCTTTGGAGTTAATAAATCATTTTACTTATTTATTTTAGAGTAAACTGGGACAGATAATTCTAAAAAAATAAAATCTTTCATACTTACACAGTGGGTTTTCATGTGTTCCTTGTAAGTAATTGCAGTGTGTCTGGGCTTTTTTTGCAGAAGACAATACAAAACCAGTTTCAGCTCTGGCAACACTGAAACCTGGGGACTGTTTCACTTTGATTTGACTGGGGTGGACCACCTGTAGGAACAGAGGGGCAAAAGGGTAGTTCCCCTGCTGCTGTTACAGTAAGCATGAAAATGTTGTATTTACGGGCTGACCAAATAGTAACAAGGCCAACTATTAAAGCAAATTCATAAGTCATATCTATCACTGTCACAGTAACCCCCAAATTAATACAAAAATCAGAGGTTACCCATCCTATCAGCGTAAGTAAACAGGCACGCCATAACATTCTGGTTTGCTGGCAGTGTCATCAGCCACAAAAGACAGATACAAAAGGTAACAGATTCATAGATATATTTAGGTTGGAAAAGACCTTTAAGATTATCAATTCAGCTAATGGAGCACTGACAAGTCTACCACTAAACCATGTCCCTAAGTGCCACATCTATGTTGGGATCACCCTGCAGAGGCTTAACCTTGAGGAGAAGGAGCTGTGGCTTTAAAGATGGTAAACAACCAAGGAGGAAGTGAAGAAGCACATGACATTCTCGTGAGCAGCAAAAGGGGAGGTACTGCAGCAGAAGAAGGAAAGAGAATGGTTAGAGAAGAGCACATGGACACCTGCAGGCAGCCAATCCTGCCTGTGTGAGAAGCGCATGGACTGTGTATGGTAACCAATGAGGATGCATTTTGTGGTGCGTGAGAAAACTGTAACTGTACAAAAAGCAGACACTTGTAGCAATAATGGTCTTTGGCTTGAATTCCCGCCAGAGTCCATGCCTTAATACTCCACACATCTACACATCTTTTAAATACCTCCAGGGATGGTGACTCAACCACATCCCTGGGCAGCCTGTTCCAATGCTTGATAATCACAGAATCACTACGGTTGGAAAGGACCTTCAAGATCATCAAATCCAACCATTAATCCAGCGTCCCCATGTCCCCTTAAACCATGTCCTGAAGTGCCACATCCACATGTTTTTTGAACACTTCCAGAGATGGTGAATCCACCACCTCCCTGGGCAGCCTGTTCCAATGCCTGACCAACCTCTCCGTGAAGAAATTTTTCCTAATACCCGATCTAAACCTCCCCTGGTGCAACTTGAGGCCATTTCCTCTTGTCCTAACACTAGTTACTTGGGAGAAGAGGCCAACACCCTCGTCGCCACAACCCCCTTTCAGGTAGTTGTAGAGAGAGATACGGTCTCCCCTCAGCCTACTTTTCTCCAGACTGAACAACCCCAGTTCCCTCAGCCGCTCCTCATAAGACTTGTTCTTCAGGTCCCTCACCAGCTTTGTTGCCCTTCTTTGGACACACTCCAGCACCTCAGCATCCTTCTTGTAGTGAGAGGCCCAAAGCTGAACACAGGATTCACCAGTGCCGAGTACAGGGGCACAATCACTTCCCTACTCCTGCTGGCCACACTATTGCTGATACAGGCCAGGATGCTGTTGGCCTTCTTGGTCACCTGGGCACACTGCCGGCTCATGTTCAGCCGGCTGTCAACCAGCACCCCCAGGTCCTTTTCCGTCAGGCAGTGCTCCAGCCACTCCTCCCCAAGCCTCTACTGTTGCATGGGGTTGTTGTGGCCGAAGTACAGGACCTTGCACTTGGCCTTAATAAACCTCATACAGTTGACCTCTGCCCATCGATCCAGCCTGCCCAGATCCCTCTGCAGAGCCCTCCTACCCTCCAGCAGATCAACACTCCCACCCAACTTGGTGTTGTCTGCAAACTTACGGAGGGAGCGCTCAATCCCTGTCAAAGGCTTTACTAAAGTCCAGGTAGACAACATCCACAGCCTTTCCCTCAGCCACTAGGCAGGTCACCTGGTCATAGAAGGAAATCAGGTTGGTCAAGCAGGACCTGCCTTTCATGAACCCATGATGGCTGGACCTGATCCCTTGGTTGTCCTGCACATGCCCTGTGAGCACTCTCAAGACCAACCGCTCCATGATCTTCCCCGGTATGGACGTCAGGCTGACAGGCCTGTAGTTCACAGGATCCTCCTTCCGTCCTTCTTGTAGATGGGCATCACATTGGCAAGCCTCCAGTCATCTGGGACCTGCCCTGTTAACCAGGACTGCTGATAAATGATGGAGAGTGTCTTGGCAAGCTCCTCTGCCAGCTCTCTGAGTACTCTTGGGTGGATCCCATTAGGCCCCATAGACTTGTGGGTGTCCAGGTAGTTTAACAGGTCCTTAACTGCTTCCTCCTGGATTAAGGGCGGGATTGTGCTCTCCATCCCCATCTTCCTGCTCAGGGGGCTGAATACCCTGTGGATACCTGGACTGGCTATTAAAGACTGAGGCAAAGAAAGCATTAAGTACCTCAACCTTGTCCTCGTCCTTGGAGACAATGTTCCCTGCCATATCCAGTAAGGGATGGAGATTCTCCTTGCCTCTCTTTTTGTTGTTAATATATTTGTAGAAGCATTTTTTATTATCCTTTACAACTGTGGCCAGATTGAGCCCTAGCTGGGCTTTTGCCTTTCTAATTTTGTCACTGCTTGACCTAACAAGATCCTTGTACCCTTCGTGAGTTGCCTGCCCCTTCTTCCAGAGGTGATATATCCTTTCAGTGAAGAAATTTTTCCCAATATTGTCATGGATCCTGATTTAGGATCCTGCCAATTATGCCAGTTTGTCATGAATGGATGACTGTCAAAGGTGTTAACAGAGGTGTTTATAATACAATATGGTAAAAAAGCACAACTTAACAAAGCTCTGTGGCAAGATTCACTCTATTAGCATGGGGAAATACACAAAGGAAAATTGAGTTACACTTGAGTTAGAATGAACCACTGAGAGACTAGAAAGGGTAAGGAGGACACTCCCGTTGAGTCATGAAGTTCAGAATGGATCCCCTTGTTTTCTAAATTGCTTCACAGAGAGTAGTCTAGGTGCCACGGGATCCAGACTTAGCCACAGACTTGGTCAATGGTTTATGTCTAAAGGATTATATATGAATGTTTCATTAGCAACCATTCAGCATGCAATCAAAGTTACAAAGGCAAAATCAAAGTTATCATACTACAGGGTTATGCGTGATATCAGTTGCTTACAGAAGATCTGCTGTTGGTAAAGGCCTCTCGGCCTCAAGGAGCAATCTTGAGGGGTGTCTCAGCTCAAGGGGAGATTACCACCATGCAGCCATGCTGCCTAGCAGGAGAGCTCAAAGAAGGCTCACTTATGCTGTGATGTTTATGGGATAAAGTAATTGGCTCATAGTCAAAGTACATGTGATGGAAAAGGTATGCATGAGACTCCTTGTACCCACAACATTCTTTGTTCCTTGATAAATGAGACTTGGAAAAACCACCCACTATTCATGTGTTAATCACATGACCAGTGTTCCAGGCTCATATACATTGATGCTCACTTTGTCACTCTGTTACTTTGTGGGTTTTCAGAGAACAGATTAAAACCACAGGTGTTCACAGCCCAGCTCAGGGCTTTATATCCTCCAGAGCCTGGACCAAACCACCACCAGTCTGGTCAAGGGGTCAGGTGCACCCATCACACATATCCTCTGGTGCAACTTAAGGCTCTTTCCTTTTGCTTGTTACTTAGGAGAAGAGACCAACACCCACCTTGTTACAACCTTCTTTCAGGTAGAGAGCTGTAAGATCTCCCCTGAGCCTCCTCTTCTCCAGGCTAAACAACCCCAGTTCCCTCAGTAACTCCTCGTAAGACTTGTTCTCTAGACTCTTCTCTGGATGCACCTCAATATCTTTCTTGTAGTGAGGGGCTCAAAACTGAAAGTGATTCGATGTGCAGCCTCACTAGTGCCCAGTACAGGGGGATGATCACTTCCCTAGTCTTGTTGGCCGTAACTCATAACGTATTTATAGACACATTTTTCACCATCTGCAGTAGACAGGTTAAATTCTAGCTGGGCTTTGGCCCTTCTATTTTCTCCTGGCATAACCTCACAACAATCCTTGTATTCCTCCTGAGTTGCCTGCCCCTTCTTCTAAAGGTCATAAACTCTCTTCTTTTTCGTAGAGAAAAAGCTGTCTATTCAGTCAGGCCAGTTTTCTTCCCTGTTGTCTTGTCTTTTGGCACATAAGAATGGCCTGTTTTTGTGGCTTTAAGGTTTCCTTCTTGAAGAATGTCCAGCCTTCCTGGACTCCTTTCCCCTTCAAGACTGCCTTCCAGGGGATTTTGTCAACCAGGCTCCTAAAAAGGCCAAAGTCTGCCCTCCAGAAGTCCAAGGTGGAAGTCCAAGTTCTGTTAACCCCTCTCCTTCTCCAAGAATCGAAAACTGTCTCATTTCATGATCACTGTGCCCAAGACAGCCTCCAACCATCACATTATCCACAACAAGTCCAGTGGGGTGCCTTGCCTAGTTAGGTCCCTCACCAGCTGTGTCAGGAAGTTATCTTCCATACACTCTGGGAACCTCGTAGACTGCTTCCTCTCTGCTGTATTGTATTTCCAGCAGACATCTGGGCTAGCAAGATCAAGGGCTATGATAGTGAGACTTCTCCCAGCTGCTTTATAGCATATTTCATCCATCTCGTCATCCTGCTTTGGTGGTCTATAACTGACTCCCACTATGATATCTGCCTTGTTGGCCTTCCCTGTGATTCTTACCCATAAACACTCAACGCCATTGCCACCATCATTAAGCTCTAGACAATCAGAACACTCCCTAACATATCTCCTTCCTAGCCTATCCCTTCTGAAGAGTTTATAGCCGTCCGTTGCAGCTCTCCAGTTGTGCAAGTCTTCCCACCATGTTTCCATGATTGTAATTTTATCATAATTTTCCAGCTGCACAATGGCTTCCAACTCCTCCTGTTTGTTGTCCATGCTGCATGCATTGATATAGAGGCACTTCAGCTGGGCTATTTATCCGACCACCTTTCTGAGGGAAGAAGCTTTAATTCCTATGTGACTGTTCTCAGTTGCTTCTGTGGTTTCTAACACATCAACAGCCCTTACACCGTTGCTGCTGTGTGGCTCTCCATCCCCTACCTCCACTGAGATGGCAGACCAAAGAACCTCATTAGCACACTACCCATCAAACATCGGCATGCTACCCCCATGGCTTATCTCTGATCTGTGGTTAAATCTTTTTTTACATCTGTACACAAATTGCTCTGCTGAGACAATGAAATTTATGAAGGATATAATGGAATAAAACCTTTTTACATCCAGAACCAGAAAACAATTGTTAATACATCATCACTAAATGCTGAAACTCAGAGGTCAGTTCATGAAGTTTAGGTATAAATTTAACAATACCACTTTCTATAAAAAAAAAAAATCTGCACCATATTTGCATTCTTTTACAATATTCTTATTTTTTATTTTTCTGAACAATGTAGTTACAGAAAATAATTCTTCATTAAAACCTAAGAAAAAAAATAAATACATTTTTATGTTACCATCAAGACTAGGGAAGTGATTGTCCTCTTGTACTTGGCACTGGTGAGGCCACACCATGAATACTGTGTCCAGTTTTGGACCCCTCACTACAAGAAGGACGTTGATGCTGGGGCATGTCCAAAGAAGGGCAATGAAGCTGATGAAGGGTCTGGAGAGCAAGTCTTATGAGCAGCAGCTGAGGGAACTCAGGTTGTTTAGTCTGTGGAAAAGGAGACTCAGGGGAGACTATTGCTCTCTACAACTACCTGAAAGGCGGTTGTAGTGAGGTGGGTGTCTGTCACTTCTCCCGGGTAACAACTGATAGGACAAGAGCAAATGGCCTCAAGTTGTGCCAGGGGAGGTTTGGATTGGATATTAGGAAAAATTTCTTCACCTAAAGGGTTATCAAGCATTGGAACAGGCTGCCCAGGGAAATGAGTCACCATCCCTGGAGGTATTCAAAAGATGTGTAGACGTTGTGTGTAGGGACATGGCTTAGCGGTGGACTTGGCAGATCTAGGTTAATGGTTGGACTTGATGATCTTAAAGATCTTTTTCAACCTAAATGATTCTATGATTCTATGGTCTACTTACTTAGCTGAAGTAATATTTCTGGGATTACATGTCAAGATGAATCTATTTCTCAAGACAGAAAATACTTGTCCAAGTTTACAATCTAAAATTAAATTTTCCTTTAAAAATACTCAAAACCAAACAAAGTAAAAAACCTCTTTACTTGCTGCTCTGTCTGTATATTTTCTCAACATTCAGACACCCATACATTCCTGTATCATTGTGTCACATCAAGTACAATATGAGTTGATAATCACTGTAATTCCTATGTTTCTTCTTAAGAAATTTGACAGAAGAAATGTGAGTGAGACTAACAGCAAAAAATTGAAAACACAGGTCTCGTGATTCTGATTTGCTGGTATTTTTTTGGTAAAAAAATAAAATCCCAAACTCAACAACAGCAAAGCAACTGCATCCATAACATTATAACCATTTGGGTACATTTCCTAGAAAATAATCATGGTTCCAAAGTCTCAGACCTTCTGTTTTTAATTCTTTCCATCCCTTATTTCTGGTAGGGTTTGGAGCTTCCAGTATTCTTCTTGCCACCTGTTCTCTAAATTTCCCTGTGTTGGGATTACTATCGAACTTCTGAATAAGAAACACTGAGTTCCTCTAGAACTGGAAAAATCCATTGACTGTGACAAGTCCTAATTCTGATATGTGACAATTATGCTTAACAAAGTAGAATAATTTCATGTAATGAATTTACTAATTCTTTATCCAGTGAAGCTTTAGTAGTTTCTGCCATTCTGCTTGGAAAATATCCAATGGATTAATATATTTAGCTATCAAAATTTTTTCCTAATGCTCATCTTAAATATTTTCATTCTTCAACTGCTCAAAAACTAATAATGCCCCTCTGGTGCTTATAGTACATTTTGCCTGCTATTAAGATTTGTAATTGTCTCTCCCTTATTCTCACAGTTAATTCATACATATTTACCCATCTTAAATTTTTCTTCTATGACAGTTTCTCCATTCCCATGATATTTTTATGCTCTTTGCTGAACTTCTTAGAGTTTAATAATCTCTTTCGTATAATGAGATGTCTAGGGTTGAAGAGATTTCCAGTAGTCAAAACAGAGCAATAGGAAAAAGAACTCTTATTGTATTTTTCTACCTTGAGAGGTACTGTTTGTGAATATTACACACCCAAATTATACAATGATCATCTAAGACGTTGTCTAAAATCTCAAAATATTTCCTAATGGAATTCCAGTTAATATAGATTTATTTTAAAAGCATCTTGTCGTGCAGAAAGGCCAAAGCACAGGAAGTTTGAAGGAATCCTGTTTATCCTGATAGTAGTAATACATGAATAGTAAAGATGTGAAGCTTAAAATTGACTCATTAATTCAAGCTACTTTTCTGCATCTCTGTTGCAGAGCACTTGCCATATATTTAACATCACATTGTGACCATACCTAAAGAGAGCTACCCCATAGTAAAATTTCTGCAGCTGGAACAAATGTCATTACTTCTTTCAAGTTAATTACTTCATTTTGGAAAGTTTTCTGGGGTTTACTTTGCAGATCCTTTTCCTGGCAATCAATGCAAGATTGATAAGTAGGAAGAATCATCTGATCTTGGAAAAATTAAGCAATCATTTATTAAATTCTAGCCAGAGAAGATCATGCTTGTTCTGGAAAAGATGCTGTCAAAATCATTCTCAAGCATGGCTTCATTCCCTCTCTCTTCATGATATAAATCTGCTTTCAGGTGGAAACTAAACATTGTTCAACAGAAATATAAGTAACAGTGGTTATTTATATTCAGGTATATCATGCTGTTTGATTAAGAAAGACCAAATGAAACCACCTTTCGAACTGCTGATGAAGACACACTTCTGATTAGATCAGGAGTTATAGCCTCAAACCTTCATTTTGTACTGACAAATTTTGAAATGGTAGTAAGGAATCTTATTCTGCTTTTTCTGTGCTGAGATGTACTTAAAAACCCTTCAGAAAATTGTATTTTATTATACATGTATGTTGTGGTTTAGCCCCAGCCAGCAACTATGCACCATGCAGCTGCTCGCTCATTCCCCCATGGTGGGATGGGGGAGACAAGCAGAAGAGTAAAAGTGAGAAAACTCATGAGTTGAGATAAAGACAGTTTAATAAGTAAAGGAAAAGCCGCGCACGCAAGCAAAGCAAAACAAGGAATCCTTTCACCACTCCCCATGGGCTAGAGGGTGTTCAGCCATCTCCAGGGAAGCAGGGCTGCAGCACGCGTAATGGTTTCTTGGGAAGACAGGCATCATGACTCCAAATGTCCCTCCACCCCTTCCTTCTTCTTTTTAGTCCCAACTTTATATACTGAGCATGACGTCATATGCTATGGAATATCTCTTTGGCCAGCCTGGGTCTGCTGTCCTGGCTGTGTCCCCTCCCAGCTTCCTGTGCACCCCCAGCCTTCTTGCTGGCAGACCAGCACGAAAAGCTGGACTGTCCTTGACTACTTAGCAACAACTTAAAACATCAGCACGTTATCAACATTTTCTCATCCCAAATCCAAAACACAGCCTCACACTAGCTTCTGTGATGAAAATTAACTTTATCCTGGCTGAGACTAGGACAATGTACAAAAAAATCATCTATCTACGTAACGTTTTCTCTCTGTGTGGATGAATTCATCCCTACTTGTATTTGTTTTGTACATCTTTTCTAGCTCTATAGATTTGGGTAGGAGAAACATATCTACAAAAAATGAGTAGACAAGCAATAAGAAATAAGAAGGGAAAATAAGAATTAAATCCTTTAATTCTTTATAAACCATCTACTTTAAAAATTATTTTTCTCTAAAATAATTTGGGGGGTTATAATTTTTTAAATTATTCTTATATAACTATTATTGGAAGGCTGCTCTAAAACCATCATCTTCTGCACTGTGGGAAGTTTTCCAGAGGCATCCATCAAAGCAAACATTGTTTTTGGGCTTTGCAGTTGTTCTTACTCGTTATCCTGCCTCCTCCTTCCTATTCTCTACACATCATCAACAAAACACAGGTACCACCCATTTGTCTGATTCTTGTACACAAAACAATCCATATGTTAATTTTGGTTTTAAGAATGACCCTTATTGCCTCGGGTCATCCTTCTTTAAATATATTTTAAATATCCTAAACGAACCTTTTCAACATTGTTTTCTCAGAACTGTTATTCTTTATAATATTGTCCTGATAATAAAGAGAACTGATTACCTTGTAACATTTGTTGCCTTTAAGCACAAATTTCATTTTTATAAGGTTGAGTTCAAGGTATGCTAAATGTATAATTTTTCATTTAAAAAATATTTCTTTTAGTGCATTCTGTCAGTCATTCAGGTTTAAGTTTGGAATTTTGTGGTACAAATGCAGATAAATATGTATTAGGTATTAAAACCGGAACACAATTTTTATTTTAGCTTATGAAAACAGAATTTCAGCTAAAGTCTTCATAATTAATGAAATATATTATATTTCTTAATTACCAGTGTAAAAACTGTTAATTAACCGGAACAACTTAAATCATAACCCAGATTTATTCCAAGTCATTCAGATGTTCCCTGTTCAGCCAAGAACAATGACTGTAAACAAAAAAACTCCTGCTTTACCAGGACTACTTTTGTGTGCCCCAGAAAAGTTTTTTTATAAAAATGAAAATGTAATTTCCAATTATAATTCCTAAGGTTGGATATTTTTTCATATCGCAAACAATATATTTACAAGTCTTTTATTACACATTTAATACAGATGAAGCCTACAGTTCCATTTAATCATTACCAGTTAAATAAAGGATATTAATGTTAAGACATGACTACTTAATTAGCACTATCTACTTCATTATGAGATGCCAGCCTTCCAGCAGCAAACAGGTTGTGAAGATGATATTCAAATAAAACTTTTAGGTTGTCTCATAAAGCTTTGGGGCTGGAACTTAGGCAGGTTCTCAGGATCTTAAAAAGCTCTGAAGACACAGGCACAACACACAGAGTGTGATCTAGCCATGAAATATACTGAACCAAAAACAGCCTTGTGAAAGTTGTTGGGGACTTTTTATGGTACCCCTTGAGGTGAATTCAACACACGTTTGTGTTTAAATATAAAAAAAAAAAAAAATGAACAATGCATTGGGTAGAATACCTACCACAGTACATGGTTCAACATGGAGGATACAAAGATGTGTCACAAGCAGTTTCCTTATATACACTTGCAGCAGCACCAATCCCGAGAGTGGCTGCATGGGGCACATCAGCCCGGCTGTGGGCACCTCCCCCAAACCAGGTCTGCTGCCCGAAAGTGGCCCTTGATCTTGGGCCTCTGAGCATTCCCATTCCAGGATGGCTACAAGGCAATGCTGAGGCTGTTTCTTATCTCATCACCAAAGGAAACTTCATTGCCTTGCAAGGAGTCTGTTTTGTCTCTGGCATTCTTGCTTCCAGACAGTTTAAGTCCTTCTTGTAGTTAGGCCTTCTTGCCCTCCACGCCAGATCATTCCTCCATTACAAATTACCCCTGCTAAGCAGTTACAGTTAGAATTTCCCCTTCAAACTTCTTGGAGAGTATTGTGTTACAAAGTGTTTAATATACATCACGTTTTTGCAGAAAAAGAACAGTCTGACGAATGAGGAGTGTGTTTGGTGGTTTTTGAAGAGCTACGTGCACAATTCACAGAAGCTGAAGAATCTCAGGATAAATGCCTTTTAAAAAATGCTTACCTGACTTTGAAAAATCTCTCAGTAGCAAAAGCAGCTACTAACTTTTGGAAACCATCTTTTTACCTAAGGTATGAATGGCAGAAAGAAACACCCTCCCTCACTATAGCACTACTCATCGCAACAGAAAAATGGAAAAGGAACATGTGGACTTCTAGTACAACTCAAAATAAAACAGGAGTACCATGTTCATTAAAGGGATTTTTCACCCTGGTAGGACACAGTTAATTGGCAGAAGAAATAGGAGTAATTCTACATCAGCGGTTGTCTACTGTTTGACTGAGGCATATAAACTGGAGTTAAGTTTCTTCTGGGTTTGAGTTTTGGATTAAAATGATGGAAATTTGTTGAGATTAAAATCTGATGCAATCTATCTTCATTTATTTCAAAACCTGCACTATCAGCCATTTAGTATAATTAAAAACAATTCAACTAAATCAAAACATAACCTAGGTACGACATTTATTGAGATAGTCTGAGGTTTCTGTTTGCAATGAAGTTGCTCAAGACGTCACCATGTCTTAAATCTTCACCTTTCATATTCCTTTTCCTTCTGTGTTCCTAAATTTAGTGAAAAAAGCTATCACAAATTATATGAAAAAGAGCACACTGGCTCTATTGTGAGTGATCTTTGGACAATGCAACACCCAGCCCCACCCACCCCACCCACCCCACCCCAACCTGTTTCCATTCAGAGCAGCTAATCTTGGAAGTTTGAATTAGAAAGTGGTAGAACGTTTCATCCTGAAAAAAAACTTCTGTTAGGATTAAAGTGCTATGCCAGGATATTTTTTTATGTCCCTCAGAGTCATTGGTAGACTTCAAGGTAACATAAAATTATCTTGAGGGAGTTTCCTATATAGGACAGAATTTCCAAGATAAGGGTCCAACTACTAGATATGTGCCCATTCTAAGAGAATGGCAGAAGGTTACAACATGAGAAGACTGAGAGATTACTCTAAGTAGCACTGCAATTAACAGCCTTCCTAATGTCCTGCATTTTAAAAAATTATATTTAAAGATGGTATTACTACTATAAATATTATCTTTCAAAAATAGTGTAAAAGCAACATACTGGTAGCATCAAGGAAATATTTAAGTGTATTTCTTTTTTATTCATATGTTTTGCAGTGTACTTTTATTACTAAATTTCTTACATATTCCTTTTAGACATTTTCTAGTATGATATATAATATATTCAATACATTGATGAATAACAGTTGGTTGAGGTGGCCAAAAAATCTATATATGACCTAGCACTTTTTAAACTGACAAACTAGTGGGGGAGAGGCAGAAATCAGTGAGAACAAATGAAATATTATTTTGAGTTCTGGATAAGCCGTGTTGTACATTTTATTGGGGAAAAAACTCAAACCTGAACAAGGTGTAACTGTGTAAGCTAGAATATTGTTACCTCCCAGTATTTATCTGTCTAGGTGAGAAAATAATAATATGAATAGCAGCAGCTGTTCTTGATGCTCTGGTGGAAGATGACTTGTTTCATATCCTGCCTCCACTACCAAATAACCCTCACAGTCAAGAGCTAGGATGCCATTGACAGAACCCTGCATATTTATTTGTGAAGAGGCAGTGAAACAGCTCCAAATATGGTATTTCAAAAATAATTTTGTAGACACTGTATGCAGTATTG
Source organism: Phaethon aethereus (assembly GCF_964289735.1). Classification (NCBI taxonomy): domain Eukaryota; kingdom Metazoa; phylum Chordata; class Aves; order Phaethontiformes; family Phaethontidae; genus Phaethon; species Phaethon aethereus. The sequence continues at coordinate 63,269,727 of NC_138577.1, read as the reverse complement.
TTCTGGATTTCAGACTCTGTACTGCCTTGGTATTATCTGAGACAATTTTGTTATATTGTCATATAAACAAACAAACAAGCAAATGAGTAAATAAAACCTTGAACATTTCATGAGCATTTCAGAAAGTGTTCACTTGGAAAAAGCAGCATTAATTCTGCTTGAATAATATGTTATTAGTGACTTCCACTCTTTCAGTTGTCTGGCCTTGACTGTATGAATACTATCACATGTACATTCACTAAGGTATACATCTGTACAGATGTCTACAGGTTGGGGCCTGGAAATACTCAACCAATAATTATTATGTAGGGAAGAATGCATTTCAAGATTATTTTATAGTGTGGTGCTGATTATTTTATAACATTCCCATTGTAAGTTCTGCAGACACACCTGTGCTTTGTACTATCTTTCAAAGCGTTGGTCACCAAAGCTGTGTATCCACACATGGATAGCTGTAGCTATCCACTCGGTAAAATCCCTGATGTCATCCAGATTATTTTGTGAAGATTCAAAAAATTTTCAGTAGGTTTGAATTTTGTGTAACCCTTTATTTGCATATTTTCTTCTACCTAGGTTTACTCTAACTCTTGCAACCTGATTGATTCATTTATTAAAATTAGATTAGTAGTATTTTGAACAAGAGTTCTACAATGAATGCGAAGTAATAATCAGCCCAAGTTGCTCCTGAATACTTTGTTCTGCAGAGGTCTGCAAGCTAAACAGTGAATATCTGTTAGCACAGGTTTAAGTTGGACATTTGATACCTAGAAAAAAATAAGCAGGAAGGTGCATGAAGCAGTGGATACATTTCTGAGGAATGAAGTCAGTAGATTGCAAGTGACAGGTTCAATTACTGGTCTGTGGACCAGTGACACATCTGCCTTAAACTCTGAGAAATGGGCAGTGGAAAAGGGATGAATAACTCTTAAGACTTGGAGAAAATATGTAACCATTCAGGCAGAAAATTAGCAATTACATTTTGTGCCATCAGTAATAAGTATTTCAACAAAGATCTTAGGTTAACATCAGACCGTGTGACAGTATATCAACCATTACACCTGTGTTCAATCAGCAACCACATCCCTCAATGTGATACTGAGCTGCTTAGTTCAAATGTGGCTTGTTCAGTGATAAGTAAGAAGGCTGACATCTGTTACAAAAGTATTCAAAAGCAATTTATTTCATAGTCTTGATGCTGACTGTTGAAAGATTTTATTTTTTCTTTTAAATTTATGCATTGACAGTTTATCTTTTCATCCTTTTGTTCTGAAACCCCATACCCTTCCTCTCCAAACTTACACACTGTCACATATGCCTCCATAAACTACTACAAATGGACAATCATACTAGATATGCAATGAATATATTTACTTGTAATAGCAATGCAAGAGCAATCGGATTACTGAATTCAGAAAAATGGAACTCAAGGGATTTCCACCTTAATGTGGAATCTAAAGTCATAATGTGGAATTACCATTCATTACCATTATTATGCTATAAAGGAATAAAATTTAGTGTCAAAAACCAAATTGAGGAGGATATGATCAATACAAAATAATACATTAAAATAGGGACAGCTTTATAAATACTAAAAATATATCTCTGTTTCCACTTTCTAAGCTACACATTTTTTAAGAGATCTTCAAAAGTGCTGAGAAAGTTTTCATCAGTCTGTGGAAAAAATTCCTCCTGGTAGAGCTAAGGACAGAAAGAGACTGTCCATACTGGCTGATTCTTTGGGTTTTTTGGGGGTTTGTTTTGGGGGGGGGGGTTGGTTTTTGATTGTTTTTAATTCATGTTCTTAAAGTCCTTCAGAGCATGTCTATATTGCTGTCTGAAGTGACACTGTAGTTTTTGTCAGTATACCTGTCTAGCTCGAAAATAACTTGTCACTACACCCATAACTCACAGGTCATTCCAAACTCTGTATTCGTCTGTGGGACTGTAAACAATATGCAGGAATGATAAGCTCAATGCTATTACAGATTCACAGATAGCAACATTGCATTAAAGTGTCATTAAAGTATGTGGTGCAGACATACTCTCAGTATATTGCTTTCTGAACATATTTCAGTTTGTTCAGTATGAACTGAGGGATCACAAAAAGGAAAAAACAAAACTAAACAAAAACCCGTAAGCAAGTGAAATGTATGGTCTGTTAAACACAGCCAGGCCTTTCCCTCTATAAAGGAAATCTGTTGCGTTGTTGTTTTTTTTTTAATTTGGTCTTACGTCTATTAACCTATATCTATTTTTGTTTTTAAGTATTGCATTGACCATTTCAGCGAAGCCACCGAGGCAAAGGGCTCCGCAGCGGAGGATCGCGCCGCGGAACCCTTCCTGAAGAGGCAAAACCCCGAAGGCGAAAGTGTAGGGAGAGAGAAGGGGCCCCAGCCCCAGCCCCACCCCCACCCACCACGAGCGGCAGCGCTGACTCCGCGCGGGCGGACACAGGAACGGCGGCGGCCAAAGCCCCTCAGGTACAAGAGCAGCCCCGAGGAGCGCGAGCAACCCGCAGCGCGGCGAACAGGGCGGGCGAACAGGGCGTGGCGCGGCAGAAGGACGTAGCGCGGCAGTTGCCGCGGTGGTTCGCGCAGAGAAGGCGTGCGGGCAGGGTGTTGTGTCCCCTCCGGCACTAGAGGCTCTCTCAACATGTGGTCATCGCCCTCCCAGCAGAAGCCCAGCCATGGTCTCCACTTGGCCAAAAGCCATCACCAGTAGGAATGTGGCAACCCAGACGGAGCTCCCACACAAAGAGCGTGTGGCTGTCCAAGTGTCTGGCTGCAAGGAGTGCCTGAGCCTGTCACTTGTGCCAGAGGGCAGCAGAGACAACTCCTGTGTGTGGTGTGACCGGGTGAACGATCTGCCTGAAAGAGGAAGTTGAGAGGCTGAGGAATATCAGGGAATGGGAAATAGATGGGTGGAACCACACCCTACCATCCCTGAGGCAGAGGCAGCAGATGGAGGTTCTGTGAGAAGCAGAGGATCCCCTACTCTCTTGGAGATGGGCAGAAGGAGGGGACCTAAGAGACAAGGGGGAATGCAAACAGGTCCCTGCTCAGGGCAGCAGACGAATCCCCTCCCAGCCTCCCTCATTGTCCCAGCTGTGCTTACACAACAGATACAGGGCTCGGGAACTTGAGGGCAAGGACCATGAGGACCTAGGGACCTAGGGGGTGCCTAGGGTGAGTCAGTCAGCCCCACGCATCAAGACGTCCTCTCTTAAGGAAAAAAGGAGGGTAATTGTCATAGGTGACTCCCTTCTGAGGGGAACAGAGGGCTTAATATGCTAACCGGACCCAACCCAGAGGGAAGATTGTTGCCTCCCCAGGGTCTGCATGAGAGTTGTTACTAGGAAACTCCCCGGTCTGGTACGGACCACCAATTATTACCTGATATTTGTTATGCAGGTTGGCAGTGATGAGGTTGTGGAGAGAAGTCCAAAAGTGATCAAAAGGGACTTCAGAGCACCGGGGTGATTCACTGAAGGATCAGGAGCACAGGCAGTATATTCCTCCACCCCTACAGGGGCAGGGAAGAACACTGAAAGGAACAGAAAACGACACCTGGTTAACATGTGACTCAGAGACTGGTGCCATCGGTGGAAATTTGGGGTTTTTTATCATGGGGAGGTTGACATGGCACTGGGCCTGCTGGCAGCAGATGGAGTTCAACTGTCTCCAAGGGTGAAAAGGATTCTCGCTTATGAGATGGTGGATCTCATCAGAGGGCTTTAAACTAGGTTTGAAGGGAGAAGGGAACAAAAACAGGCTCACTAGAGATGAGACTAGGGGTGGCATGCCATTGCTGGGGGTGAAATCAATAGCCCAGCTCAAGTGCATCTACACCAATGCACGCAGCATGGGCAGCAAACAGGAGGAGATGGAAGCCATTGTGCAGCAGGACAGAAGGGACAGACATGGAAGGAGAGACGGTGGGGTGGCTCTGTATGTTAGGAAGTGTTTTGATCATATAGAGCTCAACAATTGTGATGACAAGGTCAAATGCTTATGGGTATGGATGAGTAGGAAGGCCAATGAAGCAGGTATCTTGCTGGGAGTTTGTTATAGACTACACAACCAGGATGAAGAGGCAGATGAAACTTTCTACACACATCTGGCAGAATTCTCACAATCGCTAGCCCTTGTTCTCATGGGGGACTTCAACTAACTGGACACCTGCTGGAAGTAAAACACAGCAGAGAGGAAACAGTCTAGGAGGTTCTTGGAGCGTGTGGAAGATAACTTCCTGACACAGCTGGTAAGTGAGCCCACCAGGGGAGGTGCCTTGCTTGACTTGCTGTTTACAAACAGAGAAGGACTGGTGGGAGATGTGGTGGTCGGAGGCCATCTGGGACTTAGTGACCATGAAATGACAGGATTCTCAATTCTTAGTGAAGTAAGGAGGGGAGTCAGCTAAAACCACTACCATGGACTTCTGGAGGGCAGCCTTCGGCCTGTTCAGGTCACTGGTTGAGAGAATCCCTTGGGAGAGAGTCCTGAAGGGCAAAAGGGTCCAGGAAGGCTGGACGTTCTTCAGGAAGGAAATCTTAAAGACACAGGAGGAAGCAGTCCCCATGTGCCACAGACAAGGTGGCTGGGAATATAACCAGCCTGGCTGAACAGGGAGATTTTGCTGGGACTCACAGAAAAAAGGAGAGTTTATCACCTCTGGAAGACGGGGCAGGCAACTCACAGAGAGTACAAGGATCTCGTCAGGTCATGCAGAGGGAAAATTAGAAAAAGCCCAGCTAAAAATCAGTCTGGCCACGGTCATAAGAGATAACAAGAAAAGTTTTTACAAGTATGTTAACAACAAAAAGAGAAGCAAGGAGAATCTCCATCCTTTATTGGATGTTGGGGGGAACACTGTCACCAAGGATGAGGAAAAGGCTGAGGTACTTAATGCCTTCTTTACCTCAGTCTTTAATATTCAAACCAAGTATCCTCAGGGTATTCAGTTCCCTGAGCTGAAAGACAGGGATGGAGAGCAGAATGAACTCCCCATAACCCCTGAGCAAGTAGTTAAGGATCTGCTATGCCACCTGGATACCCACAAGTCTATGGAGCCTAATGGGATCCACCCAAGAGTACTGAGGGAGCTGGCAGAGGAGCTTGCGAAGCCACTCTCCACCATTTATCAGCAGTCCTGGTTAACAGGGGAGGTCCCAGAAGACTGGAGGTTTGCCAGTGTGATGCCCATCTACAAGAAGGACAGGACGGAGGATCAGGGGAACTACGGGCCTGTCATCCTGACCTTGGTACTGGGGAAGATTATGGAGCCGTTCAAATTAAGGGCACTCACAGGGCATGTGCTGGAGAACCAAGGGATCAGGCTCAGCCAGCACGGATCCATGAAAGGCAGGTCCTGCTTGACCAACCTGATTTCCTTCTATGACCAGGTGACCTGCCTAGTGGATGAGGGGAAGGCTGTGGATGTTTTCTACCTGGACTTTGGTAAAGCCTGTGCCATTGTCTCCCACAGCATTCTCCTGGAGAAACTGGCGGCTCATGGCTTAGACAGGCGTACTCTTCGCTGGGTGAAGAACTGGCTAGATGGCAGAGCCCAGAGAGTTGTGGTGAATGGTGTTAAATCCGGCTGGCGTCCGGTCACAAGCGGTTTTCCTTAGGGCTCAGTTTCGTCTTGTTTAATATCCTTATCAATGATCTGGATGAGGGGATTGAGTGCTCCCTCAGTAAGTTTTCAGACGACGTCAAGTTGGGTGGGAGTGTTGATCTGCTGGAGGGCAGGAAGGCTCTGCAGAGGGATCTGGACAGGCTGGATCGATGGGCCGACGTCAGCTGTATGACGTTTAACAAGACCAAGTGCTGGGTCCTGCCCTTCAGTCACAATAACCCCATACAATGCTACAGGCTTGGGAAAGAGCTGAATGTGAGCCAGCAGCGTGCCCAGGTGGCCAAGAAGACCAACAGCGTCCTGGCCTGTATCAGCAATAGTGTGGCCAGCAGGAGTAGGGAAGTGATTGTGCACCTGTTCGCAGCACTGGTGAGGCTGCACCTCGAATCCTGTGCTCAGTTTTGGTGCCCTCAGTACAAGAAGGACATTGAGTTGCTTAAGCATGTCCAAAGAAGGACAGCGAAGCTGGTGAAGGGTCTAGAGAACAAGTCTTATGAGGAGTGGCTGAGGGAACTGGGATTGTTTAATCTGGAGAAGAGGAAGCTGAGGGGAGACCTTACCACTCTCTACAACTACCTGGAAGGGGGTTTGTGGTGAGGTGGGTGTTGACCACTTCTCCCAAGTAACTAGAGATAGGATGAGAGGAAATGGACTCAAGTTGCGCCAGGGGAGGTTTTGGCTGGTTATTAGGAGCAATTTGTTTACTGAGAGTGTGGTCAAGCATTGGAACAGGCTGCCCAGGGAGGTGGTGGAATCAGTATCACTGGAAGTGTTCAAGAAATATGTGGATGTGATACTTCAGGACATGGTTTAGTGGGCAATCTGGTGCTGGGTTTGAGATAAATGATTGAGTCCCAAACAGGATTCCAATTTAAGGCTACAATTTATTGAGCGAATAGAGGCAAGCAAACAGCGCTGGGTGTGCTGAGAGTCTCCGCTCCACCAAGACGCATGCCGTACAGTTCCTGTTCTTGGTTTATATTCTGTCTGCTAATACATATTCATGAATAGGCGTGTCTTCTTTGGCACATGCCCTCTTTTCCTTCTAGAGTCTTCTCGAATCTTCCTCAGCGTGATCCTGTCTGCTAATACATATTCATGAGTAGGCGTGTTTTCTTCGGCGCATGCCCTCTTCTCCTTCTAGGGTCTTCTCGAATCTTCCTCAGCGTGATCCTGTCTGCTAATACATATTCATGAATAGGCATGTCTTCTTCGGCGCATGCCCTCTTCTCCTTCTAGGGTCTTCTCAAATCTTCCTCAGCGTGCCTCCAGGATGACCCCAAACTTTATGCACGCACTTTACAAGTTTCTCTTCACACAATACTATGCGGTCAGTCATCAAACTGGTTTGAGCTGATATACCACGATGTTCGCTAGGTGGCTTTCGCAAGAGGCAGGAACTATATACATTAACCAATCTGCTAGACTTAGGCTTGCGGTCATACAAGGGTATGTAGGACAGAAGGTTACACTTCATCACATGAATCAGATGAACATATTTCACAGGTTGATGGTTGGACTTGATGTTGAAGGTCTTTTCCAACCTTAATGATTCTGTGATTCTGTGACCAATTCTCTGAGAAGAAAGAAAGTTGCTTACATGAAAACTGTGATTCATATAATAAATAACAATTTTATACATTTGTATGGAACAAAAAAAGGAACTGTTTTTGAAATAGCTAGAAAGTGCAATCACAGCAGGCTAAGCATTTTGGAAAAAAAGTGGGTTTTTTTTAATATGCAGTGTCTTTCCAACAGTGTATTAAAATAAAATTACATATAAATTAAAATGCAGGAAGAAAAAATAACAGCAGCTGTGATGTTGGAAAAAATATAAGGAATGGAGTTTTTCCAAGCTTGCCTTATTTGCCCTTCAGCTTCAGTTTGTAAATAGCAAAATGTTATTTTTTCCAAGCCTCAATTTTTACAATGTAACAACTGCAAGAGAAGTGCTTGTTAGAAAAAGTAGGTTAACCTCTACCAGCACTAGGATATGCTTTGTGGGAAGCAGTGGTCAGGGATCCACTGTTGGCTGCCTAGTTCCCAAACCACCTTGTCATTATCCTTGAGGTTCATCTGCTTGATGATAACTGCCTGCAGGACGTATGTCGCACAGAAGTTGTCTCTGAAGCTGTGTATTTTTGCCTTGCTGATTTTGCACTGCTCCTTGCCACACGCCTATATGCTGGGAAGGCAAAGGTGAGGGAGCACATTACCACAACAGTTTTATAAGCTTTACACCTCACCTCCAGTAACTTGCAGATACAAAAGCTTACTTTGTTTTTCTACCACTTCAGCAGCTCGAAAGGAGTGCAACCACAGCTGATGATGTCACTCACTATTTCATATAAAAGCTTTCTTTGTAGATAGTAACTTGTTTGGGTTTTTTGCTAGTTATGATTGGTCAGAGGCTCCTTCTGGGGTGGAAAACAAAATACTTTGAGTTCTGCACAGGAACCTGCATTCCTTAGTTGCCCACGAAATGCAAAATTTCCTAATTTATAAACAATAAATCCAAGAGTTTAAACCAAACATAACTTCATACTGAGGAAAAAGTCACACTAAAGACAAATGCAGTGTAAACTTCAGAAAAGTGAATCCACTGAACAATTTCAAGTCAGGCTATGAGCTTTAGACTACATTTGCTCTTCCAAACAGTACTCCGACTGGGAGAGGTAAATGAAGTAACCATAACCTTCTTTTCCTTTTTACCTATTCTTACTGTTGTTTGTCAAGGGTAGAAGAAATCAAGCTTTAGGCTTTCACATATCTTTCTAGACACATGTTGTAACCTACTGCTACAGTTTAGTACTGTATAGGACTTTTGAAGTAACTAGTTTCTCCATTCCTCAAATGTACCTCACTAAACAGACTTAGTCTGTACCATGGAGGAGACACATCCAAATAATTTCTTTTTTTTTTTACTTCCTTACTGAAGCAGCATATTTATAATCATGAACTATATAGCATTTTATGAAAATGCCTAAAGCATCATTACATATCTAACTGATTTTTAGTTAGTTCCCTTTGCTTACCATCAGGGACTGGAAAAGATGCCTCATTGGTCTATGAATCCCAGCAGCTCTTAAATTCAGGACCAAAAATTAAAAGGATAAAGAGAAAACAGTAGAAAACCATTAAAATCTTCATAAACCCCAAAGTTTTGTCTTTTATGTGAAAAAGATTTTGGTGGTGTAATTACACTGACATTTTGCAGGTCACCACCCAATTACCAGTAAAATGCCAGTAGGTTGCACTATATCCTTCCTATATAAGCATAGGTCCTCTCAAAAGCCTCAACAATGCTTTCTGGTAAACTGAATTGGTGCCACAGTCACCTGGTTTCTACTGGGTGCTAACCTGTGTTTCCCAATGCAGTTAACATCAGGAGTCAGTATTCCAGACCTTTTCAGGGCATCACTTTACACACTGAGTGGGCTGAAGGGACTTGCAGGACATGTTTTCTTCCATTCCACTATGCAACTTCTGCACAATCCATATTTTAACTCAGTTTCAATTCATCTCAGAACAGTTTCTCTAACATGGTAAACTTTTTTTAACGCACAAGGGCACTTCTGTCTGAAATTTTCCCCAATTAGTCACATGATCTTTCCACTCTCACTCCTACCATTCATAACTGTAGTAACACTTTTAAGTGTAGATAAAACCTAGCTGGTTTACAGCCAGATAATACCATGAATAATTCCTCACTTGCTTAACTGAACAGGTTTTACCACTTTTTAATATGTGATGTGGTATCACATATCTGTTATTTCATCTCCCCACTCTTAAACAAAATGAAGAGCTGTCTCTGGCATTTCTACAGAGATCAATGAGTATGCAATTGTGAACCAGCGATAAGTAATATGTAAGGCTACAAAGTGTTTTGCTAAGATGTGTAAAATGTCTAAGTAATGAGTGATAATGGAGGTGAAGGGCAGAAATAATGTAACTGATGCAGTTCACCAGAATTCTACTTCAACACGTGAAGATACAACTAAAACTGAGAGTGTAGAAATATCTTCAGATTTGTGCAAATACGAGTAGACATTTAACTGTATTGTAATATAGGGAAGAGATCTGAATCTGTAATATATCTGCAGCTTCTCTCAAAATGTTATTCTCTCGTATGACTATATCAACATACTGTTTTCTTCTGTCATACTTTATTCTCTGGAAGCAAAGATGATAGTTCTAAAATAAGCAGGCTAGTAATACAAGATGTATTGCAATGAAGTATTTATTAGTTAGAATTATGGGACATATTCTGTTCAAAGGAACTTTGCAAAACCAGTTTAGTTCCACTGCATGAAAGCTGGAGGGGAGACAAGAGGGTCACACAGAGAACCATGGTTTCTGAGTTGTGAGCAAATGTTCTCTATAAAGGCTTACCAGCTGACAAGATGTGATGGAAGAGAATGAACAGAGATGAAATTGAATGGACAGCTTTCCTTTACTCCTCATGGAAAAATGTAAAAAGACACATTAAATTTCCTCAATGCAGCTATAAAGGTAGATAAACCAAGGGAGACATCCCAGAGTAGGACCTCTACATATCTTTTTCCTTGTGTGTACTTTTCCTCAATAAATGACTTAAAATGTCACCCTAAGAAATTCACAGGACTCTGCTACATATCTTGGCAGCCACTTGCAGGGTATATATTTTTAATTTCTTTAGTTTGTAAACATCACCAAAAACCTTTTCTTTGATGATGAGCATGGGTACAATTGTGTATGTGACACAGCTCCCATGAGTAGTGTCATTGACTAAGCCTATTATTTACATGAGTTGTAGTATCTGGTGTTACCCGGTATGCCAGGATACTGCTGAAATCTAGTAGTAGTGTAGTGTCGTAGTGTCGTAGCCAAAACCCAAAGCTTTGTAAGAAAGACCTTAGAAGATCTTCCAGGAAAGATTCCTGATTTTTTTTTCCCCTAAGGAAGGCTTCTTGACACACATGCAAGGGCAGAAGACAACAAATGAGAATTAATTGTTGGGTGTGGAGTGCCAGTGCATGTCCACAGAATTAAGTTTTTCTCCTAAAATTATCTGTTAAATAATCCCAGCCTCAAGAAGATTACAGCAGTTAAGTAGTACAGGTAGACTGAAAATTTCCCTCAAGCCTATCCCTATGCTGGAGTGTAGGATGTTGCTTTTAAAGCAAGAACTGGTGTTACCTGTGTGTCTCAGTGTTGACAGGTGCGCAAATCTTTTTAAGTAGCTTATCTTGGCTTATCTTGCTACCTATATCACATGTAAACTACTCAGAATCACAAGAATGACAGTTAATTTCTTGTAATTTATATTTCTGTGATCAGAAGGATGGAACACCTCTCCTATGAAGAGAGATTTGAGAGACCTGGGGTTGTTGAGCCTGGAGAAGAGAAGGCTCCAGGGAGACCTTGTTGCAGACTTTCAGTACTTAAAGGGGGCTTATAAGAAAGATGGGGACAGACTTCTTAGCAGGGCCTGCTGCAACAACACAAAGGGTAATGGTTTTAAACTAAAAGAGGCTAGATGTAGACTAGATAGAAAGAAGAAATTTTTGGCAGTGAGGGTGGTGAAACACTGGCACAGGTTGCCCGGAGAGGTGGTAGATGCCCCATCCCTGGAAACATTCAAGGTCAGGCTGGATGGGGCTCTGAGCAACCTGATGTGGTTGAAGATGTCCCTGGGAGGTTGGACTAGATGACCTTAAATGGTCCCTTTCAACCTAAAGATTCTATGATTCTATGATATTACCATATAATTCCCAGTCAGTTCTGAGTGTTAAATTAATTTCAGTAATGAAAATGTTTAACTTTGCAACATAGTATTTGTAAGCAGGTATGAGAATATACATTTTATTAAAAAAGAGAACAGGTCTTTGTCCCCCACAACATTTCTCATCCATATTTCAAAGTCCCAGATTTTCATGCTTTTGTCATGGTATTTATTCTTTTCTCCTTAGGAAATCATGAGGTCTCATTAATCCATTTATACCATTAGTTCAATCAGTCATGTTCCCTGATTACATAGTCAGTGCTCTCTTTCACACTTTGCATTAAGTATTTTTTAGTTCTCTAATTTTACCCTGTTCTTAATGTTGGCTTTTATGCAGGAATGCACTTAAACGTGGGCTTATTTGCCTGACTTCAATGAAACTGCTTATGCACTAAAAGTTAGACTGTACATAAGTTTCTTGCTTGAACAGGACCTTCTAGTTATAAACCTTAATTTTTAAGCCTGCTACAATTATGAATAATTTATCTCTTTTAATTTATCATTCACTTCTGGCTCTGTAAAAATATAAAATACTTCAGAGCCTGCTGTCTAGTTGAGAATAACCACAGGTTGCTTCTCCTTTTTTATAAAACATAGATTTATTGGCTAGACAAAACAAATACAAAGTGTAGTTTCATTGATTTATTTAGTAAAGGCGTAAATAAATGAAAGGACACATTTTGCTTTGTTCATCAAGGAGCTATGCAGCTCAAGAGACTAGAAACAGCTAAGCATAGATTTGCGTATGACGACGTACTGACAGCAATTCATTACCATCTCAATAGCATCTTTGTTACCATCTTGGCTGCTTGGCACAAATGCGAAGGAAGCTGATGGCCTTTATCCAATTTATAGAGCATATGTCAACATCAAAAATCTACCAATACAACTGAAACCAATTGTCCCATAAATTGGTCATTTCAGGAGACAGTCCAAGAGCTTAGCGTTTACATTTTCTATTCACTCTTTCTGAATGTAGTCAATGCTTGTAAATGGAGCTGAAACAGAGAGGGAAGGCAAACAGCAGTAGACAATATTTACTTGTTTAATCCTTAATCAGAAGCTCATTAAGGATATTTCTAAAATTACATATCTGAATTTATCTTCGATTGAAAAAGCAGAAACAACATTTTTCTCATTAAAAAAATGGTATGCCTTTATCTTAGCAAATTGTAAATATGCAACTTGCATGGAGCATATATGGTAGGTACTATACAAGTGCTTTAGTCACATTCTAAAAGTCTCATCAATTTCTTAAAAAATAAACACTACTTTTAAATATGTAACCTTCCTTTTAAAGAATAGATAGAAAAAGCAGAAACAACATTTTTCTCATTAAAAAAATGGTATGCCTTTATCTTAGCAAATTGTAAATATGCAACTTGCATGGAGCATATATGGTAGATACTATACAAGTGCTTTAGTCACATTCTAAAAGTCTGATCAATTTCTTAAAAAATAAACACTACTTTTAAATATGTAAACTTCCTTTTAAAGAATAGATAGCAGTCATTGAAGAATCTGCTGCTCTTTTTAGGTTTCAAGATCTCACTGAAAAAAAGTTTTGTGGAAAAAGTGCACCCAACATAAGTGCTGCGTTCCCAGAGATCATGACGGGCAGCTGCCGTTCTAAAAGACCACGTATATAATCCCTCATTACTGTGCTTGTCTTGTTCATAGTCTACAAAAAATCTGCTAGAAACTAATGCAGGCTTCTACAGAACATTTCAGATATGATGATGTGGTCTCCTCAAAGTGTCATAGCTAAGTAAGGATGATTAAAGCTCTGTCCATAAAAACAGATAGGTTTACTCCTAGGAGTTTTTCTACTAATTGAGTTGAACTTCAGGGGAGACTCACTGCCCATTCATACTACTAGGTCACAGGAGAATTCACAGGGACATCAAATTCACAGAGATCTAACTGGTAGCCATAAGAACAAGAAAAACAGTGCATTAACACACAGTCCAGAATCCAGTACTTCTCACATTGATGAGTTCAGTATCCTATATCAGACCTGGAATATAAGGTTATATTTACCTTCACGTTAATGTGTCATGCACATATGCAGTTGCACACATTTCTACTGCTGCACAGACATAATGTTCTTTGATCTTTGTTGGTCTTAAGTTCCTATAAAATCATATGCTACAGGGGCACATTGTGCTTAGGCTATGCCCAAAGATGTTGGGTATCTAATGTGCTATGTGCCAAGAGTGAAGCTCAGTTATATTCCTTTCAGCAACACTATAGGCCCATTGATCTTCTTTCCTTTCCACTTCTTTCTAATTTCTTTAATTATTTGTTTGTTTCTCAACTACCCTTTGCAAAATTACCAGATGGGTAGCTGATCATGTCTTCCACAAAAAACAATCTGCTATAATTTACTGCTATATCTGCTATAATGCTATAATCTGCTAAAATGTACTTCACAGAATAGCCATGTACTATAATGATGGAAGGAAATTTTATTACTGTAAAGACATCTGATTTAATTATTAGCAAAACTGAATATTATCTATTTCACAGAACAACAGAATCACTAAGGTTGGAAAGGACCTTCAACATCATCAAGTCCAACCATTAACCCAATGCCACCATGTCCCTTAAACCATGTCCTGAAGTGCCACACCCACACGTTTTTTGAACACTTACAGAGATGGTGTATCCACCACCTCCCTGGGCAGCCTGTTCCAATGCTTGACCACCCTCTCGGTGAAGAAATTTTTCCTAATATACAATCTAAACCTCCCCCGGTGCAACTTGAGGCCATGTCCTCTCATCCTATCACTAGTTAGTGGAGACCAACACCATTGTCGCCACAACCCCCTTTCAGGCAGCTGTAGAGAGCAATAAGGTCTCCCCTCAGCCTCCTTTTCTCCAGACTGAACAACCCCAGTTCCCTCAGCCACTCCTCATAAGACTTGCGGATGCCTGGACTGGCTATTAAAGACTGAGGTAAAGAAGGCATTAAGTACCTCAACCATGTCCTCGTCCATGGAGACAATGTTCCCCGACATATCCAGTAAGGGATGGAGATTCTCTTTGCCTCTCTTTTTGTTGTTAATATATTTGTAGAAGCATTTTTTATTATCCTTTACGACTGTGGCCAGATTGAGCTCTAGCTGGGCTTTGGCCTTTCTAATTTTGTCCCTGCTTGACCTGAAGAGATCCTTGTACTCTTTGTGAGTTGCCTGCCCCGTCTTCCAGAGGTGATAAATGCTCTTTTTTTCCCTGAGTCCCAGCAAAATATCCCTGTTCAGCCAGGCTGGTTGTCTTCCCAGCCACCTTGTCTTGTGGCACATGGGGACTGCTTCCTCCTGTGTCTTTAAGATTTCCTTCTTGAAGACTGTCCAGCCTTCCTGGACCCTTTTGCCCTTCAGGACTCTCTCCCAAGGGACTCTCTCAACCAGTGACCTGAACAGGCCGAAGGCTGCCCTCCAGAAGTCCATGGTAGTGGTTTTAGCTGACTCCCCTCCTTACTTCACTAAGAATTGAGAATCCTGTCATTTCATGGTCACTAAGTCCCAGATGGCCTCTGACCACCACATCTCCCACCAGTCCTTCTCTGTTTGTAAACAGCAAGTCAAGCAAGGCACCTCCCCTGGTGGGCTCACTTACCAGCTGTGTCAGGAAGTTATCTTCCACACGCTCCAAGAACCTCCTAGACTGTTTCCTCTCTGCTGTGTTTTACTTCCAGCAGGTGTCCAGTTAGTTGAAGTCCCCCATGAGAACAAGGACTAGCGAATGCAAGACTTCTGCCAGTTGCTTTTAGAATGCTTCATCTGCCTCTTCATCCTGGTTGTGTAGTCTATAACAGACTCCCAGCAAGATATCTGCCTCATTGGCCTTCCCCCTCATCCTCACCCATAAGCACTCTACTTGGTCTTCACAGTCATTGATTTCTATACAATCAAAACACTTCCTAACATACAGAGCCACCCCATCGTCTCTCCTTCCCTGCCTATCCCTTCAGAAGAGCTTATAGCTATCCATTGAAGTACTCCAGTCATGTGAGTCATCCCACCACATTTCTGTGATGATGACTACCTCATAGCTGTCCCACTGCACAATGTTTTCCAGCTCCTCCTGTTTGGTGCCCATGATGTGTGCATTGCTGTAGATGCACTTGAGCTGGGCTATTGATTTTGCCCCCAACATCGGCATGCCACCCGTAGGCTCATCTCTAGTGAGCCTGGTTTAATCCCCTTCCCCATTCAAATCTAGTTTAAAGTCCTCTCGATGAGGCCTGCCAGCTCATGAGCAAGAATCCTTTTCCCCCTGGGAGACAGTTGCACTCTATCAGCTGTGAGGAGGCCCGGTGCCGTGTAAACTGCCCTGTGGTCAAAAAACCCAAAATCCTGATGATGACACCAGCCCCTGAGCCATGTGTTGATCAGGTGTGCTTTCCTATTCCTTTCAACATTCTTCCCTGTTACTGAAGGGATTGATGAAAACACCACCTGTGCTCCTGCTCCATCGACCAGTTGCCCCAGCGCTCTGAAGTCCCTTTTAATTACCTTTGGGCTTCTTAACACAACCTCATCATTGCCAACCTGTAGGACCAACAGTGGGTCGTAACCAGTGGGCCGAAGCAGACCAGGGAGTTTCCTGGTGACATCTCTCACCCAGGCCCCAGGGAGGCAGCAGACTTCCCTGTGGGTTGGTTCCGATCGACATATTGGGCTCTCTCTACCCCTCACGAGGGAGTCACCTATGATAATTACCCTCCTTTTTTTTCTTAGCAGAGGAAGTCTTGATGCGTGGGGCTGGCTGACTCACCCTAGGCACCCCCTTGGATGGACCTTCGTCAGGGTCCTCATGTTCCTGTCCCTCACGTTCCAGAGCCCCATACCTGTTGTGTAAGGGCAGCTGGGACGGTGAGGGAGACCGGGAGGGGATTCACCGGTCTCTCCGAGCAGGGACCTGCTTCCATTCCCCCTCATCTCTTAGGTCCCCTCCTTCTGCCCGGCAGCAAGAGGACAGGGGATCCCCTGCTGCTTGTGGAGCTTCCACCAGCTGCCCCTGCCTCAGGGATGGCAGGGAGTGGCTCCACTGATCCATCTATTTCCCTCTCACAATCCCTGATGCTCCTCAGCCTCTCCACTTCCTCTTTCAGCTCTGCTACCAGGCTGAGCAGGTTGCTCACCTGGTCGCACCACACGCAGGTGGTGTCTCCATTGGTCTCTGGTACAACCGACAGGCTCAGGCACTCTTTGCAGCCGGATGCTTGGACAGCCGTGTGCCTGAGCGGGAGCTCCGTCTGTGTCGCCACGTTCCTTCTGGCCACGGTTTACAGCTGAGTGGCGACTATGGCTGAGCCTCCTCCGAAGGCCGATGGCCACTTGTCAGAGAACCTCTAGTGCCAGGGGGTACTGCGTCCTGCCCGCACGCCTTCCCTGCACGCCCTGCCTGTGTGAACCGCTGCACCAACTGCCGTGCCACGCCCTTCTGCCGCACCATGCCCTGTTCGCCGTGCTCCGATGTCGCTCGCGCTCCTTGGGGCTGCTCTTGTAGGTGAGGGGCTTTGGCTGCCACCGCTCTTGTCCCCACCAGCGTTGAGTCAGAGCTGCCACTCATCAGGAGCCCGCTCTGCCAGCCTGGGGGCAGGGCTGGGGCACCCTTTCTCTCCCTGTGCTGCTGCCTTCGCAGTTTTGCTGCTTCAGGAAGGGTCCCTCGGCACGATCCTTCACTCCGGAGCCCTTCGCCTCCAAGATGATTCATGCATCTCTTTCTCAACCTCATTAAAACATCAATCTAGCAATTTATTTTTAATTATTTAATAAAACTTATCATGTCACATGATACATAGGTACTTCAGATTAAGCCTATTTCCAGACTGAATCTGTTGCAGTCAAGGGGAAAAATGCAATCCTGCAATTCTTTGAATCTGTTTATAAAACCAGGCTAAATGATGTAGGTATAGACATAAGACAATGATGTAGAATGAGAAAACATTGACTCCTACTCCTCCTGGCCCCAGCAACACTGAGTTAACATTTGAAGTTACTGACCATACAGTTTTAATTTAAGCTATTCGTTACATTTATTTAATGTCTTTTAAGTCCAAATATAAATTACATGCAGGTACATACAAGGTTAATTTCATAACGAGATAGGTGTCTAGTCATGGACATTTTAAATTCCAAACAATTTTACCTAATCTCTCATAAGAAGTTGTCAGCAGGGATAGTGTTATTACTGAATTAGATTTTTCATATCATTTAAGAGCACCCACACCGTACAGAAGAGGCTTAATTTCCATTATATTCTTCACATTGGTAAATCAGCCTTTAGAGATAGAAGTGAGGTGGTCATCGCTCAGTGAACTGGACTATTTCAGTCTGGGTGTAGTGTGGGGGTTTTGCTCCAGACCTGTCACCTCTAAAAAGTTAATAGGTATAGAATTCATGAGGTGGGATTTATTTCCTCTGAAAGACAATTTGTATAACTCCTGTAACAGATAATCCAAGAACTTGTGAAACATTCTTTTATTGGACAGTTTGTGAAGACATAAACAGTGTCTTGGGAAGAAATCAGCTCATTGTAACTGATATATCAGTTTATTATACATTAATTGGTGAACGAAGATTGAGATCCCCTTGCACTTTTCAAGAGATCAAAAATAGTATGAGGACTCTGAAAATTTACAGTTCTTGCTGAGTAATTCTCACAAGAGACAACTAAAGCTTTTAGGGGCTATTTAAGAATCTGCTTGGCTGGGTACTTTTTCACGTTCTTCATCAGACTTTATAAAGCAGAATTATTCTTCCATTAGGAAAATGTATGTGAAGATTATTGTGTTTTATTTTATTTCCTCTCTTTTGGAATACACATTCAGACTTCTAAAATGTTAGGTCTTAGTGTAAGCTTAGTTTCAGAGCTGACATAAAGTCATCTTACAGTAGTTTTCAAATTTTATCTAAGGGTCTGACTCTTTCTCCTCACTCTATGCTTGACAACATTGGAAGTATAAGGTTCTTATTCAGTGACAGATAATTCAACCTCATGATTCCAAATCTCCTTTGCAGTTATGAATTATTGTAAAATTTAAAGTGGACTGTAAGAAAGTTCTTTAGAGTTTCAATAACTGCTATTGTTGAAAGGGATATTTCATTCTGTGCAAGTCTTTGAGCATGTTTGGTCTTAAAAATATGCAACAGCAAGAGGAGACAATGTTATGTGTAGCAAAGAAAGAGTAAGATGGAAGTAAGATCTTTGCATAGGTGCCTCCTGATAGCTTTGTACATGCTCCCATGTTTTGTGGCTTGAGATCCAAAGTTGACTGAACACATACACTGGCTGGAGATGACAATACGCATCTTGCTGAATATATACTTCGTAGTGGGTGGAGGAGATAAGTGGCAGAAAATTTGCATAATGCTGGCCAAATACTCTTGCTCAGCAATTGGTACCCTGAGAAGTACCCATTTTTACCCCGGATATATTCCACTGTTTTCTCAGCAGTAGTAGCATTATACTCCCCCTTGTCAAGGGAGACAGAGGCAACATAGACTAGTTCACAGGCTTCCAGAGTCTTCTGAGTACAAGGATGTCCTCTGTGTCATTAAGTTTGTATCACAGGACACTTTTCCGGTTGATGTGGAGTGATACTGAATGTCAGAGAACATGCTTCTGTAATGAAACACATATACCTTTCCACACGTCTTTTTGTGTTCCAGGTGGAATTTGCCACAACATCTCAGACCCCCAAGCATCCTCCATAAGAGAGAGGAAAGATGTCAGTGCCCTCTGATTTCATGGATGTAGATTGCTCTGCCTGCCCTAAAAAATTTCAGCGAACTCTGAGCTGATGGACACATAGAAAGCACTGGTGAATTCAGGAGTATCTCTCTAGTACTTCCTGGATCCATTTGCTTTCCTTCCGCACTGGCCTTCTGAGCCATGTTTCCTTTGTGATTGTATTTTTTCTGTTTCAGTAAGCCTAATGTCTCTACTCATCTGCAATAACAGCCCCGACTAATTCTGTATTTGCATAGCTGGCAGTTGGTACAGGCACTGGTCTCATCATTGAGTTGGAAATTATTCAGAATTCAAAAGCCTGCCTGATTTCATTTGGCAGGGAAAAGTTCAGGAGTTGCAGCTGATGGCAGCTATAGTTGAAAGAAACACAATGTGAAAGCACTGCCTATTCTTTCTTCCCCTTTCACTTTTGTCTAACCAAATAATGCTCACAAGAGGTGGAGAAAACAACTTTTATTATGTAGATCCCACCTATCACTATAGCTTAAATGAGTTAGTGACTTCTGGAGAATACAACTATGCCATGCTGATTTAAATATATTAGTTTGTATAGTGATGAACTAATTAAAAACACAGAAACATTTCTTCCTTTTTTTTTCTCTCCACCTCACAGCTATGAATATTATATTGTTTCCCAAGTGTCATTAAAAAAATCTGTTTTTCCAACTATGATTTTATCTGCTGCTACATCTGGCTTTAAACTGCAAAAAGGTGAAGCTTCTCCACCTAAACCCCATGTTTAAGAGTTAGAAAAAGCATACTTTACTGATTTGTTACTGATATATTCCATAAATATTTCCTTTTCCCATAAAGTCTGTTTTGCTTTATTTCATGGCTGAAGACCTGCTCAGTAACAAAAACCAAAAATAACTGCCACCACAAGACTGCATTATCTTTAAATCTGTACCCTGAGCCAGTAGGAAAAACATAAACTCATCCAATGAAAGAAATATGGAATTAGATTAAACAGAAGTGGAATTTTCCAACTTCATTTCAAAATGAAAAAGCACAGCTGAAAACACTTCTGAGGGTTACTTCAAGTTTGTTGAAATCTATCCAGATTCACAAGTGTCCTCAGCTTCCAACTAAAAAGTAATCAATTACCATTATTGTTGAAATGCACTAGAAGCCTTACCGTCTTTAGCAAGAGAATAATTAATTATATCTTTCTGTACCATTTAGGGTCTTTACCACATTGTCAATACAGTCTTTGAACAAAGGGAGTAAAACCTCTTAATGTTCTGAAGTGACAGATACTTTTGTTCTTGTAATGCTGTGAACAGTCATACATAAAATACCAAAACTTAATGAGCCTTGGACATAATAAATACATGAGCAATTTAGGTCTGAACAGAAAATTTTTGTTTTAAGCATTATTAAACGCAAAGTGAGTTTCTGAATCTCATTTATTTGTTCTTATTGCGGGGATGGAGGGCTTGTTTGTTTTGTTTTTTTAGAATTCTGCTCTTTTGACTAATTTCAACAGAGGTGCACAATGACATTATACTTTTACCCCACATTTTTGCATTAGGGTCAGATTTTTTACTACCAGTGGTTAATCTTTATGCTGTTATTTAAATAAGATCCAAAAAATTAATTTCTGATTCAGTCTTAAACCTTTAAGAGGCTTTACATCTCTTGTTCTTAAAAAAAAAAAAAAAAGTGATTCTGCTTAATAGTTGTTTCTTGGCTTTTCTCTCTTTTTCAAGATGCCTAGAAGGTTATGTGTAAACTACGTGGAGGCTGTCCTCTGTAATACCATGCATGAAGAAATAATAATTATTTTCTCCTTTATGCTGTTGTTTCCCTGGAAATAGACAGATGAATCTCTGTTAGAACACAGCAAAACACTGTTGAGTATCAAAATACTTTAATACTTATCTTTCATTTAAAATAAGATAAAAAATACACTTTTGTTCTGCAGTTAAAAATTTTATTTTAACCACAGAAATAACCATTTTCTTTCTTCTCCACTGAAAGTTCAGGTTCTTTGCAACTGTTAGAATATCTGCAAAACTGACAAGTCTGTAGATTTTAACAATCTTATGTTGATCTGTAAGTCCCTGCAGAAGACAAAATGGCAGAATATTATACCAATTTATTTGTATTATATATATTATATACATATATGTGTATAATTATACAATATAATGTATATACATATATATATGCATTATATGCATAAATAATATAGTATTGTTGAAGGAAATTTTTTGTTGTTTTTTTTTTTAACAACACACATTTATAGGTACTTCCTACAGTTACTGTGTACCTTAGTGCAATTTATTCTTTAATGTTGAAGCCAGGAAAAATGTCTGAAGTCAATGCAACAAATCCATCATAGGAGCTAGATAAACATGTTAGCTATTGTGATACATTATTTTGGAAATAACCTCAAGTATTTGGTAGCAAAAGAAGGAAGAGATTGCTGGAGTAATTAGCTACAGCAATTCCAAATCAGATTCAAATAATTATTTTCTTACCTGGTACAGTTTTGTCATTTTTCTTTTATTAATAATTCTGCAAATTAATACTTACTGATGTTTCATCTTCTTACACTTATCAGTCATCTCTAAAAGACACATCAAAAATCCCCAGATGTATATGAGAAAAAGGAAACGATGATTGCAGTGTACTATGGCTAAATGTGTACTACTGGAAAACTCAAAATATGCAGAAAGAGGGAGTCATCATCATGTGTCTGCATATGAAAGTCCACTAGAGGTGGTGATATCTTCTCCTTGGTGTTCAGTGATAAGGTGCATGGGAATGGCTCAAAGCTGCGTAAGGAGAGGTTCAGACTTTACTTTAGGAAACATTTCTTTACTGACAGGGTGGTTCAAACACTGGAACAGGCTTGCTAGAGAGGTGGTCATGCCCCAAGCCTGTCAGCGTTTAAGAGGCATTTGGACAATGCCCTCTAATAATATCCTTTAATTTCTGATCAGCCCTGAAGTGGTCAGGCAGTTGGACTAGATGATTGTTGTAGGTCCCTTCCAACCAAATCGCTCTATTCTATTCTAAATTTTTTTTTCCAAAAATACTGCTGTATTTTAGTATTTAATGTAGAAAAGGACAGAATAAAGAAATGGATGGGTTGTGAAAAGACTATTGACTAAATCCTTACAAAGCTTCAAAATTTCATTTTTGACTTTTCATAGAGAAGAATTTTAAGTTACCCACTTCCCAGAGTTCAAAAAGAAATAACTCTAATTAATTAGAAAAGAGAAATCCTGCATATCCAGAAATGCAATCTCAACTTTTAAAAATAGAAATAATCCTCAAGGTAAGAATGTCTATATCCTTAACTGACCAGCAGATGATTAATAAAATATTAATTGCCATAATCACAGAGATCTATCAGAGATTTTAGACAGTTCTAGAAAGGGTCCTAAAACATTTGCATCTATTCAGAAAGAAAATACAAAAAAAGATTCCCTGTGGCAACACCTAGTATGTACTCAAATACAAATTATTTGCCAGAGTGTTGTGAGAGACTGAATCATGGGGCAAACCATGGGGCACTTGTCTCAAAGATTGTTCTTCTGGGCGAGAATTCCTTCGGCTGGCGATGGGAGTGGCTGCAGGGCCACAGAGACCTGTGATTGGTGCTACAACGCCCAATCATGCACCACTGTGTCATGCAATAGCCGCTTGACAGTCGCGTGAGGAGTGGGGCTGGAGCTGCGTGAAGTGTGAAGCGTATGCACATGTGCAGATGGGCAAGTACATGTCATCGTCATGGAAATCGCAGCCCGTGAATGAGAATAAAAGGGACTGCCAAGACAAGCCCTTGTGTGCGTGCTGCCGCTGCAATCACCCACCACCGAAACATTGAGAAGCTTGGACCCCAGGACGCTGCAAATCCATGGTGGTGACTATCCTTGCAACTTTATCCCGAATGCTTGCTTGATTTCTGTCTTTTTATTCCATTCTGTCCTATTGCTATTAATTTCTTACTTTTAATTATCACTACTAATATTTTATTTCATTTTTGATAATAAAAGTTATCTTGGGTATACGGCATTTGACCTCATTTGTGTCTTCATCTCGCTCTCGTGATCATATTGAAACCTCCCCCGGCATTGGATCGGGACAAGTGTGGAGAACCAAAATGAGGAGACTAAAAGAAATGCTATCATTTTGCATAGCAGTTTTCAGGATTACACATTTCCTCCCAGAAAAAAAAAAAAAATCCAGAATTCTTCAGCATCTATTGCACAATATGACTGCTATTTAAAATTTGTTCAGATTTTAAGGTGCGATGGCATTCTTAAGATATTACACATGTTGATTGTCATCCCAATTCTAGGCCCATCCATCACAGAAAAAATGTTCACAGTAAGGAGCATGAACAAAACATCAGTCTGTTCCCCTCCCCCATAAAAAAAGATTATTCAACCTAAAGAAATAAGGTTTTAATATTTCTGTCTTTAAGACTCCCGTTACATGTAAACTGTCATATTAGGCACAGGACTGCCTAAGTTGCAAATATTGAAAGTGATTTCACTGAAACTTCCTGACACGTTTACAAATTGTGAAATTTAAAAAAATATATTAAAAATGTAACTTACTGTATTTAAAAAATAATATTGCTTAAAATTAAATGTTTTATAAGCCACTTGTAACAGTGGCATGTAAAGAGATGTAATAGCCACATATGTTTATTACATCCACTGGGAAATGGGAGGAAAGAAATTTTAAAAAGACAATAATGACTTATATTACATAGAAAATTCATTTATGGGAGTGACTAGGCACAAACGTGCATTCTTTTAAAATAAATAAAAAATAAAATTTCCTTTTAGGGACATTGTTTTAAATAGTATATCCAGATTAATATTGCCATTTTTCATTCAAAGTTTCAAACCTGATCAGGCTTTGCTTCAGCAAAATGATGGATGGGCATACATTTTGAATATCTCCACCCAGATTATGGGAAATTCTGTCTCATCAATTTCTGTATATGGGTCTCAGTCAATAGAAATGAAAGTGCGTTAAAAAGACTAACACAAGGTACATAGTATTAGGTCAATTCTGCAGAAATACAAAGTAAAGAGAAGTCTATTACTTGGAAATAATAGTACCATCTCATTATGCTAACCAATGGAGCTCTAAAATATCTCAGTATTGTGTGTATGCAGAACTCTAACACTTGTATACAACTGACTTAAAAGTCATTTCACATGTGGCTTAAATAGGTTGTTATATGTGGCTATAACAGGACATCCTTAATACAACTTAACTAGAATCATAATGAGGCTATGTACTGACAAAATAAAGTAATATAATCAAAACCAGAGATGCTAGAAGTAGAATAACTTTGCTTTTGTGATATTGTTCCTTATTCCAATAACTGTGTACATGTTCTTTATTGTAAAGAGAAGAAGAGCAAATCATGCTACCGGGACACATATTTGTTCTCTTTTTGTCCCAAATGATAAGTCCCTTTTTTTACAGCAGTTAATCTTCAACAAAGACACTCTGATCCTTAGTTGCTTTTAGTCTCAGGCTACAACAGCCTCTTAGATAAAGCTTCAAAATGTCTCAAATGAAATGAAGGGTACTCAGCTCTTCCACGTCAAGCTTGAGAAGTTACCTCCGAAATTTCACATCACTGAGAGGAGGGAGACCACATTTAAAGATTAATTTGTAGTTGTTTAGTCCCTTAGTTTTAAGCATTGCTCTGGGTCTTTTCTTTCCTAATTGTTCCACCTCCGTTTAAAAGCTTCAGCTGTCTCAGGGAAAGAATATAATTATCTCCTATTGGAGAGAATATTTTTCAATTTCAGAACAACTCAAACTGAAAACTAGTGCAATCATTGTGCTTATTTTCAAAGGGCTAGGGTTCTAGTTTTTTGCTTGTTTGTTTCTTTGTTTTGACTTGGTGTTTAACACACCTGTACAAATGACAAACACAACATATGTGCAGGTGGAGATCCGTTTAAAACCATTAGGAAGATACATTCTCTCTCTGACAAGGTGTCTGAACCGATCGTGATCTATGGCACATGCAACACACTCCTATGCAACAGCAGTCATTGAACTTAGTGAAACATGTTCAATCCACTGCCCATTTTCTAACTTCTATCACTTCACTAGGAGAACTAGTGCCTTGCTTTTCAACATCTTTATTTTTCCCTAGAATATTGTGCATGTGAATTTGGTCTCCATAGAAATGAAGCCATATGGAGCAAGTTACTATTTAAAAAAAGTGGTTCTTACAAGATACACTCAAGGATTGACCAGTACACTGTAATGCTGAACTGTTTGATATTCTTTTAATCCAGTTTCAAGATGCTGTCCAGGATTGCCAGGTGAACGCTGTCTGCAGATGGGATTTTGTGATGAAAACATTTAATATATGGTACAGAACCACTGAAACCATATCTTATTAAGATCATGAAATCTGGTACAAAGCCTACTGAAGTCAGTAAGAGCTATTTTTACAAGTTTTGTAGCAAGTTTAGTTAGTTTTCAATCCAGATTTTGTAAGTGAACAGACTACTCTTTCTCCAGATTAAAGGACAATTTTTCTTAGAAGATTTATATTTCTAACTTCCAGATTGTGGTAATCATTCTTCAGCCTCAATGCTAGAGACATCCTTTCAACTTCTCTACTTTGCACTAGCAAGTATCATTCTAAAACATTTCTAATAATGAGCACCATGTCTTAAAACAAAGACTGAATTGACTTAAGCCAATTAGCAAGGCTGAAGATTCTCTCACTCCATTATTTTTAATGAAACTGAATTTTATTTCATCTACTTAATAAAAATGGACCTTTTTTGACTCTTTCTTAATGGCTTTAAAATGAAATGATTTATGTATAAGTGAAACAGTATGGAAGAACAGAAGTTTGTCAGACTATATAAAATTCTGTAAAATCAGTACATGCCAATGCAGCTGAAAATCAGAGCACATTCTTCACATTAGTTATAAGTACTTTAGATCCAAGAAAGTGTCATCACTAACGCTAGGTAAGAGAAAACCAGGGATGACCGGAAGTTGTTCTACTTTATACTAGAAATTTTTTAAATGTTAACGTGTTTTCATTTATTGTTAATTTTATACCATCTCCCTCTCTTTCATTTCAGTATGAGAAAAAGGTGACTAAGATGTATTTCAGAATGATTCCAACATCAGGCAATTTTATGGGACCTTCTGAACGTTTGATTTAAAGGCAGATGCACTGGGATTAGAAGAGCCACTGTCAAATTGAAGCAATCGTAAAGATTATTTTGTGAATACTTGGTGTCATTGTTTTGTTGATTGTCTATTACAGATATGTCATATGCTTCCTCTGATGTCTGTCACCCATATACACATCTTGGCCCCATGAAAATCTGGCAGCTGTAGCAGCAAAGCTGAAGCTCAAAGCTGTATAGGCAAGGAGGGACAGTTGTTAGTTCCATGTTTATTGTTTTGTCAGATATTCCAAACCCTCTAGAACAATGAGAATATAAGGGAAGAATAAATGCATAATTTTCTATTATTTTATTTTCAGGATTTACTAAATGGTGTGAGGAAAAACTAGCTGACTTAAAATGTTTATTTGATATAGATATTCTGAACAGCTATCTAGCCTAAAGATTAGATATATTTTGGAACAACATTTCATCTTTAGCAGCACTGAATATCTTACAGGTCCTTTCTGTTGATTGATTAACCAACAGTTTTGGTCCACATTTTCCTTGATATCTTCTTGCCCTCCTTTTTGAAGGAACTTGTAACATACAATTTCATTCTACAGCTTTCTTCAAACTGTATTCCTCTCTCATCATTGTCATTTTGCCTTTCAAGGATGCTGAATCTCTGCACACAATGTCCCAATTTGCAAAAAGTCATGCAAATGGAGAAATATACCATACTGGGGTGGGGCAGGATGGGGGGGAGAAAAAAAACCCCCACAAAAAACCCTCATTCTGCACTGATCAGGTAATGAACCACTGAAAAAGAAAGTCTGGAGAACAGAGGCAAATGGAGCATGACAGTGCTAATTATGGGCAAAGGGGGAGTTCTGGAAAGGTCATAATACCAGCCTGAGTTGGGATGGGTCCTGGAAATGGAAAAGGGAAAAAATCAACCACAAATAAATTTCCCAAGTGTGCAAGTTAACAGCAGACAGATGGTCACTGGCTCATCAGTTTCTTGGTTCTGTGTGCAGCCCTCCTGGCAAATATGATGGGGAAAGGGACAGTTCATTGAGCCTTTCTCCTAGTACATCTGTGAATAACCAACCCACTAAACATGCAGAAAAACCACCTACAACTAAAATTTAGGGAGGCATTTATTTTGTTAACATAAAGGTTAACATTCTCTAACATTTTCAAACTCTGTAATACATTATGCCCATCTAATTGCATCAAAAGAGAACATCTCTCTGTTAATTTTCTGATCTTCACTGGCACCACAGGACACACTTTAGATGTGGTCCTTGAAAGCTCAACATTCACTCCTCTTCCACAACTTGCTGTTTATTTGTTGCACAAGGTCAGGCGCTGTGCAGATCTTATCTCCCTTACCTTGTGCTTGTACACATGTTAATCCATTACTCGGGCAAGGTAATGTGCCTTAAACTGTAAGTGGGGATATAAAAGCAACAGCTGTCTTCTGATAAATGGTACTTAGTCAATTCTTTAGTTTTTTGCATGTCCCTTAGTTCAGTTTACATATTTGTTGAAGAACTGTAAGACGCTTGTTGCAGACTGTGTTTAAATGTTATGCACAAAATTTTGGGATGAGTTGAGATACAGTATTATGTTTTCTCCCATCTATAACTTTTTAACCAAAAAAACATAGGGGAAAACACACTTTTGAGTGGGAAGAGTGAAGTACAGTACCTTCTGATGACTTAACTAATGGCATTAGAGTTCCATAATAGTGCTTTGTGTTGGCATATTAACAACTTAGCTACAGTTAAGGCACCAATATGGGTGCTCAGTTGTACAAGATGTTTTGACACAGTTTAGAAGATAAATAAAATTTGTGGCGTCCTTAGCTTTATCTAGCTGAGTTTTCCATGTTACTAGCCTTTGATGCCTAAGAAAAAAACCTCACTAGGGCTCTTATTCTGTGCTTCTATTTATATCTCTCAAGCTGCAACCACTGCTTTGTGGCAATGCTATCAGAGATTCCTAGGAAACACAAGTATTCTATGACCATTAGGAGCTGGAAAGCATGAAGTGAAAATGATCACTGCTTTCAGCAGCATGAAATAAGCACAAAACAATCAGTTACTAAACTGAGGTCTTGAAATTTTCACTGTATTTGTGCTAACCTGTTATTACTATGGAAATATTTCAAATTTTGACTAAATTCAACCTAGTAATAGCATTTTAAGAAAGCTTATTGGCATGTATGCTTTTTACTCCAGTTTACTTAAGGAGACCAAACTGTGAAGAATGAACATTCCTTCAGAAGTTTCTTAGAGACTATTTTGCACTGAGGAGGTGTCAGTTCTTTTGGGATCTCAGTAAGAAAGGCACAGATATTCAAAGCCAACTAACTAATTTATTGAATAAAGGATCGAAATTGTATAAAAGGTGATAGCAATCTCACATGCCCTCTGCTGCTGGGAGCGCCAACTGTTGCAGCATCAGACGAGTCCATCTTCATGGATCACAACATGCTGCACAGTTTCCATCATGATGAGGTTCACCAATGCCAAGTTTTCTAGTACTTTTATAGGCTCTTGCTCACTGTAGAGATTCATCAGTCATGGATGATGAATCCACCAGATATTGACCTGTTGAAGTGGGTCCAGAGGAGGACCACAAAAATCATCAGAGTCATGGAACACCTCTCCTATGAAGAGAGCCTGGGGTTGTTCAGCCTGAAGAGAAGGTTTCAGGGAGACCTTATTGCAGACTTTCAGTACTTAAAGGGGGCTTATAAGAAAGATGGGGACAGACTTCTTAGCAGGGCCTGCTGCAACAACACAAAGGGTAATGGTTTTAAACTAAAAGAGGCCAGATGTAGACTAGATAGAAAGAAGAAATTTTTGGCAATGAGGGTGGTGAAACACTGGCACAGGTTGCCCAGAGAGGTGGTATATGCCCCATCCCTGGAAACATCAAGGTCAGGCTGAATGGGGCTCTGAGCAACCTGATGTAGTTGAAGATGTCCCTGCTCATTGCAGGGTGTTGGACTAGATGACCTTAAAAAATCCCTTTCAACCTAAAGATTCTATGATTCTGTGATTCTATGATTCTATGTGTGGAATGTGGATGTAGCTTTGAAGAGACCCTTGGACAGTATGCTCCCAATACCCTTATCACGATAAAGTTACAGTTCCTCAGCAGGTGTGTATAACATTTCATGTTGACAGAGCATGTACTCATGATTGAATTCACATTAGATAAATGTATATTGATCAGCTGTGTATTGCTTATGTGTACACTGCCTAATTATACTGTTGTATAGAGCAGTCACACGATACCCATCATACAGAGGCATACACCTGAGTAATCATGGATACTCTACCACAACTGTCTGTTAAGTTGTCACAGGCTATTCAAATTGCACCTGTATCCATGAGAAGATGTCTAGCATGTGGATCACCAGTTCCTCGTACAATAGTCTTGCAGTTGCACTACTGTAGAGCGAACTGCACTACTGAGGAAAAGGCAGTCAGCTTAGTGTCATGGTTTAACCTAAGCACCACACAGCCACTCTCTCACTCCCCCCTGGTGGGGTGGGGGAGTGAATAGTAAGAGTAAAAGTGAGAAAACTCATGGGTTGAGATAAAGACAGTTTAATAGGTAAAGCAAAAACCACACACACAACAAGGAATTAATTCACTGCTTCCCATTGGCAGGCAGGTGTTCGGTCATCTCCAGGAAAGCAGGGCTCCATCACGCATAACGGTTACTTGGGAAGACAAATGCCATGACTCCGAACACCTCCCCCTTCCTTCTTCTTTCCCCAGTTTTATATTCTACGCATAACATCATATGACATGGAATAATCCTGTGGTCATTTGGGGCCATCTGTCCCAGCTGTGTTTCCTCCCAACTTCTTGTGCAACCCCTTCTCCTTAATGGTGGGGTGGTGTGGGAAGCAAAAAAGACCCTAACTCTGTGTAAGCACTGCTCAGTAATAACAAAAACATCCCTGGATTCTCAACACTGTTTTCAGCACAAATCCAAAACATAGCCCCATACTAGCTACTACGTAGAAAATTATCCCAGTCAAAAGCAGCACACCTAGACAGTCTCCTTGCTTCTTGTCTGTATATCCCAACCACTAGTTCTTCTGCAATTTTACCCCTTTTTGACTATGGGATCTGCTTTGCACTTACTGATCCATCCTGACTGTTTTAATCATCATCTCAATAAAATAAAAGAACTAAAATAATCCAAGTTGGATTCAATGTGCTCAGAAGATAAAAACCATCTTTTTACAGGTGGTTTTGCACACTTTCAAGAGAAGAAATGTCTCTTCCAATGTATCATAAAGTCCTGCAATAAACCCCACAAGTTCTTTTATGTCTGAACTATGAACCCAGGAAAGTGTAGATCTTATGTATCTTGAATTAGCAAGACATCCAAGACATTTTTTCTATACAGACAAGGATGAAATTATGGAATTCATTAAAAAATTAGCCAATGAGTAATTTTCAAAGGCTGAGTACAAAAGAAGGGCATTTCATAGGACTCCACCAGTATCCACTTTGTTTTCCACTCAAGAAATGAACTGAGGTCAAAAATGGAGAAGTTAGTTTAGAACAAGTGCAAAATACATGTCAGAAGATAAATCAAATTCACAAATCAAAACGTAGCATAACTGCATAGTAAAAGCACTCAAGAAGTAGTGTGTTAAAAATCTGGGAGTAAAAGTCATAGTAGAACACAAACTCAAGTCATTCATGTTGTGATGTTGCAGAATGAACAAGTTTTATTAACAGATGCATCATTCTGATTTGTGATTATTGTCAGGAAAGGCCTAATAACAGAGAGGAAAATATAGAATAGGAAGAGTCTAGCAGGAATTAGCTGAAAGAGGCTGAACCCTGCCTGCTGGCCAGTTTTATTTGCTCCTCTGACAACAATGACTACCAAAGACATAATATTTACAGAATATTGTCTCCTTTTAAAGGGATACAAGCATAACACTGACAATTTTTCTTTTTCTTTTTTCCCCTTCTTTTTTTATCCTATTCAGGATTGGCAAGTCTGGAGATACAACACTGCATCTGGACACCATAGTTTAGTGACACCAGAAAAAAATCCAAAGAAATAAGACACGAATAATGAGAGGATTGTAAATAAACTGTAAGGAAAAATTAAAATAGGTAAAAAAACTTTTCATCAGAGAAGAAGACAGACTATAAAAGGTGGCAGAATCTCCTGTAACATAGAGGATTTCTACATTTCTACAAGGTTTTTGTGTAAAGAATGTAACTATTAATTGCTCTTCTGGTCTGCTAAAGGTACATGTTATAGTAAATATTACAGGAGACACACAAGAAATGGATTTTTATTTATGGTTTTTATTTACATTATGTGATGTGATATGATGTGATGTCAATGTTATGAAAAGTGCTTCTCTCACCAATGCCAGGGAAGACATCCCATGCTCCTGGTTCCCCAGAGGGAAGTCATATGTGAGTACAGTGGAAACAAAGGGTTAATTGTCCTTTAAAATGTGTTGTATCAGGTACATGACTGCTCAACCAGGATCCCTGATTATATAATGTGTGTTACTTCATATATCCTTTTTCACTTTCTTTCTTCTCCCAGATTCTTCCTTACTACTCCTACCCCACTGTCCCAGTTTTATTGCTATGATATCCAACTTTTAGGCTTTACTGTATATTTGTCTTAACAGTCCCCTTTAGCCAGGATTTACAAAGCCACTTTTTTTTTTTTTTTTCCCTTGTCTACAAGGTCTGGCCATTTCTCACAGTTTTAAAACAGGGTTAGTCATCTGTATGTGCATTACTCGCTTTTTGATTTCAGAAAGGTTTTGTCTTGTTAGCATAGCTATATGGTCAGGATAGACAATTGTCCACATAACAGCCAACTTATTTGACAGCAAAGATTTTCATTAGATATTGGATAAATCTTTCTGACAAATAGTTAGACAACAAGGCAGGCTAGAATTTGTGGAACTGGCCTCACTGGAAATTATTCAAGTATTTCAAAATATTTATTCAAGTATACTTATGTTGCTTTCAAAAAGAATTTAATGTCATTTCAGGCCTATAATTCCATGCTTAGAAATAAAAGATTTAATGTTTGATGCAGAAAGGTATCTTTTTTCTATTTAATTACCAAGCATTTTTCTCAATTCCTCTTTCCCCCCCCCCCCTTCAGATTCTTCAAAGAGGATCATATACATTTTTCCTTGAATTATGCAGACAGATGTAGTTGACATCACTTTCAGTGAACATTGCCATGTTGACAATATATGCAAACAAGATATTCTATAAAGAGAAAAAGTCCTACTTATTAAACATAAGCAGAATACCAACAGGAAGTAAGTTAGAGTGCATTGAAATAATAAGGAAGCAAGCTGTAAGAAACACAGATGGTATGGCTTGTTCAGATCACCTTGTTTACTGCATAGGCCATAATTTAGTTATGAGAACAGATGTGCCCGCTGTATATAGCATAACCCCTATTTCCCCTCTTCCATTAATACTGTCAAGTGGCCAGATGAATAACAGATACCTCATTTGCTTCCTAGCACTGATAGAAACTAAAAAAATATAATTTACTGTGGGTATAATGGAGTTCACTTATTCAAGGTATGGAATTAGAATAGTTTGACTAAGTTCTACCGCGTATTTTACTCTTCAGATTTGTTAGCTGG
Organism: Phaethon aethereus; assembly: GCF_964289735.1. NCBI lineage: Eukaryota > Metazoa > Chordata > Aves > Phaethontiformes > Phaethontidae > Phaethon > Phaethon aethereus. Next base: position 63,236,744 of record NC_138577.1, on the reverse strand, counting down.
TCTGTACCAGCTGGTAGAGGCAAATTCACTTGGAATTTCCTGTACACTGTACCAAGATACCTCCAAATTCTGCTCACTGTGATGATGTAAAACAGATGGCTCAAAGTTTTCAGTTAAAATTATTTTGACAGAAAACTGGTTTTCAGTAGAGTAATTCTTGTTTGTGTGAAAAATGTCTGCTACCTGTGGAAAAAACTCATAATTTTGCCTGTAAAAAATAGCTCTCCAGACATGAGGATACAGAACATTTTTCAATAGAGGTCCACAAGCCTGAGTCATGGGATTTATTGTGCAAATGCTTTGTATGCTCAACCTTCTCTTTGGGCCAGGTTTCCTAGATGGATTATATCTTCCATGATGGAATAAAATTTCATTAAGTCTTCACTGGCTGAAAGAGAAAAGTTTGTAGAATATCATGAAACAAAGCATTTGGTGAGGGACTTCAGCTGATAGAAAATAATATGTGTAAGAGATACTTCAACAGCACTTTCCATAGATTGATTCAGCACATGCAAATAAAAAAAAAAAATTTTTTCACTATTTGTTTTTTCCAAAGCTTTCTTTGCATGACCCATTCTCCACAAATATCATGTGACAAACATTTGCTAGTTGAACAGAAACATTGGCCCCCTCTTTAAAAGGAGCCTTCTGCCATATCTCTATGCACATTTCAATTTCCTTTGATTTAAAATAACATCAGTGCTGTTCTTATATAAACTTTTGATTTTTGGATGGATGAAAAGTAGGTTGTATAAAACTATATGTATTCTTCTTCTTCTTTAGTTTTCTGAGTTCAAACCTCATTCCAAAGACTTTCATTCTGCATGCTTTTTCTACTCTTTCTCATCTTTTCAACTCTAACTGCACTGATATAGCCAGAAGGATTGATACTTGAACCAGAGACAATGGTAAACAATGATTACTTGTTATTTACATTTAATTAAGAAAAAAACAAATTATTTATTTCCATTTATTTTCAGATAGTCTACTTTTAAGTAAATTATTTAAAAAGCTTTGCTAAGAAAATATGAGAGAAAGCAGCATTCAATAGCTCATTGATATAGTCAAAGAAGATTCCTGTCTTTTCCGATTTATGTGACCTGTTTCTTTTCTTTGTGATAGCACTAATAGGACTTTAAACAGCAACATTTCCTCAGAATATTTGAGTGACATTCTACCGTATGTAAAATCAACTCAAGCACTCTAATACCTATGAACAAATAAGCTTGTTAAAATAATTAATTCAAAACTATATTTCCTCTAGAACCACATTTTCTAAAGAAAAAGAACATGAAATATCAATAATATTCCCAATACATGTTTCTTCATGAAATTCCAGTAGCCCATAGAGATGTAGATATGAAATATCTCGTGAGGTTAGGTTAGCATTAACATTTTTTCATAATGTATCTCATTAGAATCAGTGTTGAGAGCAAATTCAGAAAAAAAAAGAATATGTTTAGATTGTTTTCATTTGACTATATATAAACTGAACAGCAATTGTGAATTTATAAGTTTTTGTAACTGGTCTGCATGTTTCAGTCAAATGTCAAATTGTATGTATTTATTGTCAAATATCTATATTCAGCCAGAAATAGATGTATTCAACACTGATAGGTAGTCATTGAAAGACACACACATAAAACAAAAAAAACCCATTTTATTAATCCTAGGATAAATATTAAAAGCTGTTTAAAAGCTTTTTTTAAAAGCTGTTACCACCAGAGATTTTGAGACAAACTCACAGAGTGGCATTTCTTCATCTTTTTTGTTTAAATTATTTATTTCATGAACAAATAGATCTGCATAAAATCAGGCTAATTTTTAAGTATTCCACAAGTAGAAAACTTATGTGTTGAATACGAAAATGTCCTAATGAGCATGTAAGTCATGTTGCAACAAAATTATGGTAAAACATGATTGTCTGCTTCTTCCATCCTTTCATCAAGTTCATTTCATTATCAGTTTTGTAAAATGTCTTGTTCATCCCATGTTAACTGATGATACTTCATTCCTGCAATAGGGTAGTCAGGGCTAACTAGTTGGACTTCTCAGTAAATAAAAGAAATGCTAGCTACTTCTATTCCTTTAGTCCTCTAGGAAAATTGTGGGTTAGATCATATCCATTGTTAGGTGACAGGACAGGGATAAGCAAGGCAATTAATTGTTCTTAGTTCATTATGACTAAATTATCACCCTCTGAACTGTGAACAGTCAGGATATGAGAGTTTAATTTGGAAGGCACCAAAAATATAATTTGTGAACCCTCATTACACAGTTTGTGCAGACTTTTTGATCTTGATATTTTTACATGAAAGTCTGAAGATTCAGGGATATAATAGAGGCAAAAGTAAGATCACATCTTCCTCATATTAATGATTGTAATTTACTAGTTATGCTCGTATCTTAAAAAAAAAAACAACACACACACACAAAAAAAAATACAACCCCCCCCCAATCCAAACAGCTCACAGTTTTAAAACCAAGAAAATTAGGGGAATGGAACAGTGTGTAATGTACAGCATAGAGAGTGTACAATTTATCCTTTCAGAAAGGAAAACTGAATTTGTGATTATACATTGGTTTCATGCTAGATTTCCACATAGTGGTGTTTTACAAGGATTCTGTTTCAATTTTCCTGAAAGATGTAGTAATGAAAATATTGGCACAAAAAAATACTTATTCAGTCTAACATGCCTTTAAAGATTATTTTACAGATATATTTGTAAACTATGTACACAGCAATCTGTTCTTCTGTCTAATGCAATTTTGATCAATCTGAGAAGAAAACAGAATAGAAAGAGTCTGAGAGATTGATGGGCAGCAAGAGCAAGGTTCTGAGTGGCAAAAATCTTGCCTCAAGCTGCAGTGCCTGTGGGCCTTGGAAGCTTGCCCACAGTCTCTTTTTGGAATTAAAAAAAAAAAAAGTAATTAGAACATGTTGTTAGTCTATTGTCAGGTAGGCACAGGTCGATACTACATTCCTGTGTTTCCATTCTTTTTCCAGCTCAAGTTTACATATCTAATCAATCTCTTTGCCTGTATGATTGATCAAAAAATTATGATACAAAAGGAGATGCCAGAGAGATATGTAGACTCATGTGTTATGAGAGGTGGGAGCTTAATGACACATTATGCAGTAATTTTCTTGCACTTTTTTCTTGCTGGACTGCATCATTCTATCCTATTTCAGTACTACCCTTTTAATTGTTGTGTAACTTTACCATTCAGCAGTCTGTGATGAGTTGTCTCCTTTGTTTCATGAGCAGTAGCAATACTGATTGCTCACCAGTGATTAAAAAAGACGTCCTGTGTTGCCATTACAATACCCATCCTCACACACTTCTATAGAATAAGTTTCAGAGGTGTGTCTGTGAGCAGAAATACAGTAGTATAATTACTGACTTGCAGCAATAACTCCTTTTATCTCATGCAAGAGTCAGAAATGCCCCTTCATGGCTTGAGACCATGGTGTAAATTCAATTCTGTTATTTCAAAGAAGAGTGCAAAAGAAAGTGTCAAGTAAAGAGAGGGTAAGCATATCTTAAACCCTCCAAAGCTTGTATGTGTCAAGGATAAGGACTTTCCTGGTCTACAGTTAGATACCCATGGATTTTTTTAACAAGAAAATCTTCTTTAATTCTGCATTAAAAAACTCCACATTAAAGGTGCACAAATAACTATTATAGATAGGATAATCTAATTATTACCAACCTAATCAATTTATAGATTATGCCTCTTGCTGTCTGCTTTTTTCTATACAAGTATGTTTTTTGATACTCTGACCACAAATCATCTCTTCACCATTTGAGACAAGACAGAGTCATGAAAACCATTTATGGTTTATGTTGACTCTCTAATTACAGGTGGTCTCATCTTGTCTCACTGTGTGGCAGACAAAATTTCACTTATCTTTACTTTTATTCTTTTTTAAAAGGTAGAGGAAAAGACATCTGAGAAACAATCCTTGTGTGAGAAATATTTATCACATTTTCTGGAAAGAAAATCTCATTTTAAGTTCTTACCCACTTAGCAGTAAGTAATGCCTTTATGTTTGATGAAATTACATCCTTTGATAATTAATATCAAGACCTGTGAAATTTTATATAATGCCTTCTATCACAGGCCTTTCCAGCCATGAAAGAATCCTAACATTTGTTATTTTAGTACCCCATTATGACTTCAACCAAAAAAAAAAAATTTTGAAGTTCTTTTCACACGATGTTTCAACAAACTGCAATAGACACTGGAGCAGTGTGAGAAGCAGCAGCAGAGACAGTGGCAGAAAGCAGCTGTGGGGAACACATGAGGGATACATAAGGATTGGGAGAGGCTATAGCTGAACAGGGGGTGTTCCCTGAGCAGCTGAGCCCAGGCCCATTGATTGTATGAGCCAGCAAGGGGCTCTTCCTGCACCTGGATAAAAAGAGGATAAACAGGATAAAATAATCATCCCAATCAATTGCAATGAATGCATACATATATGCACGTGCACACACACATGCACACACCCCAACCAACCCACCCCCAGCAGGAAGGTGTGTGGGAGCATGGTGACCATCAGCAAAAAGCCATTTCCTCTGTTCCTCCAGAGCTTCTAGCACCTGGTAGAACCAATGCAGAGGCACAGACAAAGCTCCTGTCAGAGCATGCAACCATGTGACTGCAGGGTGTCCATGGGGCTACTCCTGGAGATGGAGGTTGACAACAAGCACACTTGTGGGAGGTGTACCCAGGTAGATGAACTGCTCTGCCTGGTGGCTGAGCTTTGGGAGGAGGTGGGCAGACTGAGGAGCATCTCAAGTCTGAGAAGGAGATACACCAATGGAGCTTTGCTCGGCCATCTCTGGTACACACAAGCCAACTCAGCATGGCTACTACGGAGGTAGGTCCAGTACCTGTTTTGTGTCAGGATGAAGGCAGTGTTATGAGGGATAAAGAGGAGTGAAAGCAAGTTACTGCATGAAGCTGTAAGTGGAGCCCCTCTTTGCCCTCTCCGCGGCCTTTATAGAATAGGTATGAGGCTCTGGGAATGGTGGGTGAAGAACATGATGTGATAGAATAGGAGGAATCTATGCAAGTATTCTCACCAAGGTCAGATCAACTAATCCCTCTTGTCAAAAGCTGCATTAAGACCAACACTGAGAAGAAATAGCGGTGAGTTATGTTCATAGGTGAGCAGAATGGAGGCACCCATCTGCAGACGAGACCCTCTTTTCAGGGCAGGTTGCTGCCTCCCTGGGGCCCTAATCAGGGATGTCACCAGACAACTGACACGCTTAGTGTTACCTTCGGATTATTATCCGTTTCTGCTCTTTCATGTGGGTACTAATGATGTTGCAACAAGACTTTAAAGTCAATCAAAAGAGTTTTCAGGGTTCTGGGAAGAATGATAAAAGATTCAGGAGCACAGGTAGTGTTTCCCTCAATCCTTCCACTAATGGGGAGAGACACTGGAAGAAACAAGAGTGTATCAATACCTGGCACCTCCACCAGATGTTTGTTTTTTATAATGATGGAAGAGTTTTCAAGGCACAAAGCATGTTGGGGACTAATGGGATTCACCCATCCTGATGGGGAAAACACATCTTTGCTTTTAAACTGTCAGGACTAATTGTCAGGACTTTAAACTAGAATCAATGGGGAAAAGTGATACCATCAAGGGAGCTGAAGGTAAGCCAAAGGTTGTCATGGCACCACCTTAGGATGGCAATGCTAGTGGGAACATTTATACTGCTCCGGGGAGCACTGAGAGTTTAGAAGCATATCTGGAATGCTTGTACACCAACACATGCAGTATGAGAAACAAACACAATCAACTGGAACTCTGGTTTGTTTGCAGAGCTATGATGTCATTTTGGTATTAGTGAGACTTGGTGAAATAAGTCCCATGACTGGAGTGCTGGGGTGGAGGGCTATAGGCTGTTGAAGAGGGAGAGGCATGGCAGGTGAGGTGGAGGACTTCCACTATGTGTAAGGGAGAGGTTTGACTGTAGAGACATTACAGTTAAGTATGATGTTGAGAGCCTCTGGGTAAGGATTAAGGGATGGAAAACAAAGCAGAGGTCTGTGTGTGTCTACTACCAATTACCCAGACAGAATGTAAGCACTAATAAGTTATTCTACAGGCAGTTGGGAGAAATTTCTGGGTCGGTAGCCATGTCATTTAAAAAACAATGCAATCATCAAGCAAAGTCAACATGGGTTCACAAAGGGAAAGTCCTGTCTAATTAATATGATATCTTTCTAGGATAATGTCACCTGCCTAGTGGATAAAGGAAAGGTGGCGGATGCCAGTAAGACTTTTGATACAGTCCTTCACAGCAACCTTCTGGACAAGTTGTCCAACTGAGAGATGAGCAGGTACATGCCATGGTGGGTGATGAACACCTGAATGCTAGGGTGTGAAGGTTTGTAGTTGTAATGACTGGGGCTACATCTGGCTGGTGGCCAGCCACTGGCGATGTTCCTCAGGGCTCAGTTCTAGGGCCAGTTCTGTTGAATATCGTTATCAATGATCTGGAGGTAGGAGTTGAATACACCGTTGGTAAGTTTGGTGATGATACTAAACAGGGAGGTGCTGTTGACTCTCTTGACGGACAAGAGGCTTCGCAGAAGCATCTAGATAGATTGGAGCATTGGGCAGTCATCCACAGCATGAAATTTAACAAGAACAGTTGCTGGACTCTGCACCTGGGATGGAGTAACACCAGATACAAGTACAAATTGGGAGAGGAGTAGCCTGGAGAGCAGCCTCACAGAAAGGGATCGAGGGGTGCTGGTTGATGGTAAGCTCAATATGAGTCAGCAGTGTGCCTTGGCAGCCAAGGGGACAAAGCTGCATTCCGGGGTGCATCAAAGATGCAGTATAACCAGCTACCCAAAGGAGGTGATTATCCTGCTGTATTCAGTGTTGATGCAGCCTCACCTTGAGTGTTGCGTGCAGTTTTGGGGCCCATAATTTAAGAAGGATGTTAATGTCCTTGCTTGTGTCCAGAGGAGGACAAGGTAACTGGTGGAAGGGCTGGAAAGCATGTCCTGTGAGGAGCAGCTAAGGACTTTGGGCTTATCTAGTTTGGAGAAAAGGAGGCTGAGAGATGATCTCATTGCTCTCTACAGCTTTCTAAGAGGGGAAGTGGAGAAGGAGGTGATGATCTGTTCCTCTTGAGATCCAGTGACAATGTGTCTGGGAACGGCTGAAAGCTGCATCAGAGGAGGTTCAGACTTGACTTTAGGAAACGTTTCCTTACCAAGACGGTGGTCAAACACTGGAACAGGCTTCCTAGGGAGGTGGTTGATGCCCCAAGCCTGTCAGTGTTTAAGAGGCATTTGGACCATGCCCTTAATAACATGCTTTCACATTTGGTCAGCCATGAAGTGGTCAGGCAGTTGGACTAGATGATCATTGCAGGTTTTTTCAAGTCAAGTCTTCTACTCTATATTAGTCTAGTATAGTCTAGTCTAGTGTATTCTAGTAAGATCTCTGTTATCTTTAACAGATGAATACCTCAGAAAATGGTATTTCTTTCTATGTTAAATTTTCTTAAGATGGAAATCACGTTGCAAATAATCTATGAAAAAACAGGTGAATGCAAGAAAAGGTATTTTAATGTTGTTTTTTTTTAAAAAAAAGAAAGGGAACTATGATTCTGTCTGAAAGCATTTTTTTTCTACAAAATTTTCTAATTTATTTATAGTTTTCACATCCTTTTAAATGTTTTGGAATTTAGCATTTGGATTCCTCACTTCTATAAAGATATTGGGAATTAAGAGTCTTAAAGCCTTGTAAATATCTCACTCCCTATAGACTATATTGTTACTGTACCAAAACTTACCTACAGACATGGGGTCCAGTTAATGACAAAATGGTTTTATATCCACAACAACTGCTTTCCTGACATGCTCCAGAACATCCTAATCTTCAGAAATTATTTACAAATCTTGAATGGAAGAATCAGACAGTTAATATATCTGCTGCAGTATCATTGTCTTCAACACAACAAGATGTTGATACACAGTCACTTAAATCAGTGTACTGGTTTTGGCTGAGATAGAGTTAATTTTCTGTGTGGTAGCTCATATAGTGCTATCTTTTGTATTTCTTACTAAATCAGTGTTGATAACATATGGATGTTTTAGTTGTTGCTGAGCAGTTATTGCACAGTGTCAAGCCTTTTTCTGCTTCTCAGACTGCCCCACCAGAGAGTTAGCTGGGGACACAAAAGAAGCTGGGAGGTGACACAGCTGGGAGACCTGACCCGAACTGACCAAAGGGATACCTCAAACCATATGGCATTATGCTTAGCGATAAAAGTTGAGGAAAGGAGGAAGGGGGAAGTTCAGTGTTACAGTGTTTGTTTTCCCATGTAACCATTACGTACAACAAAACCCTGCTTTCCTGGAGACAGCTGAACACCTGCCTGATGATGGGAAGGAGTGAATGAATTCCTTATTTTCCTTTGCTTGTGCACACAGCTTGTCCTTAACCCATTAAACTGTCTATATACCAAACCATGAGTTTTCTCACTTTTTCCTTTCTTATTCTCTTCCCCCCCCCCAGCTCTGAGGGGAAAGTGAGAGAGTAGCTGTGTGGGACGTAGCTACCTGCTGGGGTTAAACCACAACAATCAGAAAGCACACACACCCCTCCAAATAACTAGAATAAGAGGATGTTAAAGTAATTTTCTTAGAAATGCAAGTAAACAAATAAAGAAGCAATTCTAGTGGCAAGGACCAGTATGGGAATACGTGAAACACTTCAAATTCTCATACAAATTATATTAGATTAGAGTATTATCATTTTTATTTCCCTAATGAGGAAGCTCAGAAGAAACAATTTACACAAGTGGTAAAGCAGATCACTGTCAGGGAGTCTGCATGGTTCACTGTGTCTCTTATTTCTTACTGTTGTGTCCAAACAAATGAAACTCAATCTCATTGTCTACCTGTAAAATAGTTGCCAGAAATGGTGCTAAAAAGGAGGTATAAGTGTTGCAAACACTGGTAGGTGAATAAAATTTGAACATGTAATTAAATTTTAATATGTTAATTGTTTTTTATAGCAGAATATTCCAAAGCACATGGTAGATTTTTAAGAAGATTTTAATGAGAGAAATGTAAAAAAACATTTTACATAACGTAACACCAGTAGATGCATATGTAGTGAATAAGCTTTCAGGCCAAATATAAAAATTGATAATGATATATGCCATGCTGAACAACATTCTATAATAGAAAGTATTGGGTAATTGCAATGATAAATACCTATACCAGTTCTGTCTAAAGTCATGTGTTATGTATACATGTGGGAAGTGAGACAGCATTTAGCACATGCAGTTCCACTCTTTTTCAAAGGACTGTTATATCAAAACAGCTGTAGCTTTCACTTATCAGAAAATTACCTTCTACTTGTAAGATATAGTGTGATCCACATCTTCTAGTTCAGAAATTCAGCAATGTTTCTTGTGACTTAAAACAATGTTTTCCTTTTCTTTTCCCTTTTTTTAATAAAAAAAAGCTTTTCATAGTTAAGTTGAGCAGTCCTTAATTGCATCTTCTCTCATACATTAGTCCCACTAATTGGTTCTGTAATGTGAATTATGTGTCCAGAAAGAGAATGAAGAAAATTACTTCTTTTGTGAACTATTATCCAGCTACCATTTTGGGGAATATTGTTCACATTATAAGTCATATGATGTATTCCACTTCATCAGTTAGACCTTTCTCATGCTAGCTCACTAAATAACCACCTTGGGCCAAACTAATAGCTGGTGTAATCAATGAGACTAGATTTGATTTCAAAAGGTTCACATTGCCATGACCTCTCTCTCTCTCTCATATGTAAGCACATAGTGATCTTTGCATGTATACACACACATTTTTAAAAGAATGCTGTATTTTAAGTTAGTGACAACAGAACATTACAATTCTTTTGTCAGCCTTTGGAATGGTTTAATTTTTTATTCAGTGTAATGTGTATTATACTTGCAGATTCATCCATCTCAGAGCCACAAGTACTTTGTTACAGCATACACTAACCTCCAGCAGAAGGTGTGGGGAAAGGTTAGAAAAATATTCAATCTGCTTTTGAACAAAAGTGTATATCAGCTAGGAAGACAGAAAGAGTAATCCTCTATCTGCTCTAAAGAAAAGTGTATTAGGGTAACAGAAAGACCAAAACGTGACTAATTTCTGGTGGATTATTCACCATTCTGCCATGCAATAGGGCACTCAGAGCATGAAATGGTTCAATATGACTAAAAGCTGAATTATTTTCTCAAAGAAGGCTTTATAAAAATGATAATACCCATTTCTCTTTGCGTGTTCACACCTTGTCACCTTTGCAAGGAGGATTAGATGCACAGCAATGTAACAAAGAGCACAACGACTGTAGACAGACGGATGCAATTAGATAGCACGGGACTTTAATACCTTAGCTTTTTATGTTCAGTGCTAAATTCAAAGTTGAATTAACATTAGTTTAATGGCCACATTTGAGCCTCCAATGGATATTTTTTCCACAGCATAAAACCACCAACCTATTTGGAGCATTATATGATGTTTTTGCTTAACACTTGCTACAGACACATTTTAGAAAAAGACTGAAAAGCCTTGTTAGGCATGCAAGAAACAGACAATGAACTTACTAGAAATATCTAACACAATGATGTGAATTTTTAAAATTTCCTCAACATGTTGTTTAGGAATATTTAGCTACTATTAATGTACAGGCAATATTAATTATAAAAAGCTTACTTGCATTATTTGTTAGACACATCACAATAATCACTAATAGACCTTACACTGAATATGGTGGAACTGTAGAGTCTGTTATAACGCAGCTCTGGTTTTCAGAATGAACCTCTGCTTACAGAACATCAACTTTTGAAAGTAATGAAAGAAGATTAATTTCAAGTATCACAGTGACAGGTGATAAGAATTAAGGTAAGCTGCCTATCAGCCTTCCCTGTGATTTTATTTGACTAGCTAGATCCTTACACTCTCTCCTAAGAAACAGGTGGCTATTTTATCAGCATGTCCCTGGCTGTTACAAGTTCTCAGCTTGTCAGTTCGTGTCCACAAGTGGCCAAGTTTTTTTTTTGTTGTTGAAGAGTTTTCTGTGTGGCAGCAGGGAATAAGTATGCAGGACACCTCACTCTGTTGAACCATGTTGGAAAGAGGCCAGGAGACAGCCTATATTTTTCACATGGTGTTGAAATAACCACAGTATTACAGTGATAAAGGTACAAGTTTTCCACCTGCACAGAAGAGACAAGTCTGAAATAATAGAAGGAAATTGCAGACAGGCTAAATCACTCTAAGGCTTAGATGATAAGAGATTAGGAGGTCTCACCTGGCATGTTACATGAATGTGATCTGCCTGGCTTCTATGTCAACACAGTATAGCAAAGGGCATGCTGCTTTTCTACTGACAGGACTGTTTTCTTGCACAAAGCCCCAGTGAATACATGTCACAGAAGTTTTTATTTTTTATTGCAAAGATCATATGGGCTCATCCTGACCCTCTCATGTATAATACTGTCACAATGAACCTACCTCACCTTCTTGTTTTCTCCGGCTTGTAGCAGTTCACAAGGAACTACCTATGCTAAGGGAAGTGTGCAAAAGCTGACAAAACAACGTAGGAAAGATCACTGGATATATAGTGCTAGAGATAAATCAGATTCTGTATAAAAAAAATCAGCATGGGGTGAGTGGCAAAATTAACTGTCCAGCAAGCCTGTGGTTTACATAGTACCCCTTATGGTACAACGTGAACACAACTGTGTTGCTATAAAGGTACTTCAAGAGACTACAGTGTGGTAACAGCATATATAACAGCGACTATGCACATACCACTACAATTTCTTCTATTTAGTGATGAATCTCTACTTTAAAACTAGCTATGTTGTTTTGTCTCTAATACTTCTACTACAAGACTGTTTCAGAACAGTCTTGCTTAGAGAGTTCAAAGTTTTCTTCCTGTTTCTAGTCCTGTTTGATCTGTGGCTAGTCTACTCAATATGTCCTTGTGACACCTTTCTCCTTTCATTTAAATGTGTTTGCATTTCTTCTGCAATGCTGAATTACTGTAACTCCTCCTTACTGTATAGGGGTTACACAGAAATATCAAATTAATTAAAGCATAACGAAAAGTTTCTGTTGGTAAACTCATCAACACAATGACATAATGTCACAAATCTTTTACTCCCTTTTCTGGTTTTAAAAATAGAGTATGGCAGATTAGGTTATGCACTGGTTGCAGTATAAACTTAGGAAGAATAATTTTAATGCTCTTGTGTTCAACCCGCATATATATTTTATACAGTTTATTCAGACTGAAGTGCTGTCTGGGAACATGCACTGTGAGTTCACATAGCAGTCCATACTTGTAATGGGGGAACAGCAAAATTGCTATATGCTTTCTGGGAATGGAGTGCCATCATTGTCAGTAATCAGGATAAGTAATACCTTTCAACTAGAGCCAGTCCTGACACCTCATGACAGCTTAGTATATAAACACATTTCTTCATTTTAAGTTTTCTGACAGAGGATGTTTCTCCTCTTTTTGGGTGTTCTTTTCAGGTTCTGTTTGGTCAGACCATTTGTGGTTTCTTCCCTTTGTGTTCAGTTTTCTAAATAAAATAGGGATATACAAAGGCTCTATCACTTGAAATGTTGATGTTCTCTTTTTCAATATGCCTTCCCAACATGTCACATTGTAGTAACACCTGGTTATTTTCATTCTAAGAGGAGGTTAAAGTAGGTTAAAGAGAGAAAAGAGTTCTAAATTTGAAAAACTGAATGATCTTGATAGCTCTGAAGAGTGACTGACATCAGCCTCAAGGCTATCTTGCCTTGTGAGGTTTCTCAGTGAAAAGCTGACTTCATCACATCTTTTTGTGCACCTACCAGGAGTTGTTAGTTCACCGAAGTGCACTAACTTTCACTTATTTATAGGATTTACAGATGTGAGGGGAGGCAAATTAGTCCCTGGTGTCACCCTGGTGATTTTACTTGTTTTATACCAGACGAGTGAAACACAGTTTGTACATTTTTTTCCATTAAAGATGGACTAAAATGAAAACAGAGGAGATCCAACACTTTCTGGAATTATTGTATAGATACATAAAATATAACTGTATTTCAAATCCTAATTCTGTCCACCTCTGTGAGTGGCAACTTTCAATTAATTTGAAGCTTGTGGTGAGGAAAATATTCACAAGAAATGTGCCTGAGAGAGAAAATAAAAAGAAATATTTCTCTGCATATGAAGTTCAACACACAAGTAGTAATTTTTACCTGGTTAGACACTTAGAAGTATTTAGACTTAGTATTTTATTTGGCACACCTCTGATGGCCTTGGAAAAGTAATGGCAGTCAGGTGAAGTTCCAAGTGGCTGAAGAAAAAGGAATAATACATCAATTTTTAAAGTGGGTAGAAATGAGGACTTGAGGAACTACCAATCTGTCAGCCTCATCTCTGTTTCTGATAACATTATGGAACAGATCCTCCTAGAAATTAAGTGGAAGCACAAGGAAGACAGGCAGGTGATTAGACAGTCAATGTGACTTCACCAAGGGCAAATCACACCTGACTAATCTAGTGACCTTCTATGATCTATGATCTATGAACTTCTATGAAGTTCAATAAGGCAAAGTGCAAGGCCCTGAATATGAGTTGGGGCAATCCCAAGCACAAATACAGGCTGGGAGGAGAATGGATTGAGAGCAAGACTGAGGAGAAGGACTTTGAGGTGTTGGTTGATGAGAAGTTCAGCATGACCATCAACATCTGCTGGAAAAGTAGCACAGCAAGCTGCAGGCAATCCAGGAAACTCCTTGAGTGCATGGAGGGTAACTTCCTGTGCCAGGTAATAGACAGCCCTACCAGAGGGGATGCCATACTGGACCTGTTGGTCACCAACACGTGAGCTAACTGGTGATGTGAAGATTGGAGGCAGCCTGGGTTGCAGTGATCATGCACTGGTGGAGTTTGAAGTCCTGAGGGATATGGGGCAGGCAAAGGGTAAAGTCAGGACCCTGAATTTCAGAAAAGCAAACTTCCAGCTCTTCAGGGACTTAGTCAACCAGATGCCCTGGGAAACTGCCCTCAGGGACAAGGGAGCACAACAGAGCTAGCTGATCTTTAAGGATGCTTTCCATAGAGCACAAGAGCTCTCAGTCCCCAAGTGTAAGAAATCAAGAAAGGAAGGCAACAGACTGGCATGGCTGAGTGGAGACCTGCTGGTCAAACTAAAGGGCCAGAAGGAAATGCACAGGCAGTGGAAGCAGGTGCAGATATCCTGGGAAGAGTACAGGGATGCTGCCTGGTTGTGTAGGGATGGGATCAGAAAGGCCAAGGCGTGGCTGGAGCTGAACTTGGCATACCAAGTCATACCATAAAACTTAAAGTTCTTAAATTATATATCAAATAACCTTGTATTACCTTATATTCCCTAGTCTACTCCTACATTCAATGAAGAGGCATAAGCTGTTCCAGTGAAAAAATAGAAGTTCTGAATTTAGGCTCCTCCTCTGAGGAATCCCTCTTTGTTCTCTGACTATAAAAGGAGACATGACTTCTAACTATACACCAAAACTAGCTAAGCGTTTAATGTCATTGCCAGAGTTACAGTTCCCCCCCTAAGGAAATTCTCCTTTAAGTGGAATACATAATGAAATGTATTCTTCAGAAAACAGAATTATTTCATAGTTTCATTTTATAATATTTTTTGCTTAGAAATATATTCCCTTTTGTTGAAAAATGTTTATGGATAAAAATGTAACTGGGCACTGTGTTCTATTTTAAGCTACCTTTTCCTGCTATTGAAATGGTAAAATTAATTTACTATACTCAGATTTAGTAACTGTTAACATCCAAGTTCAACTGAATAAAATGTTTCACTATAGTCCTAGTCTTCTGCATATATTTGGAAAAATAAGTACTGGAGCTTCACAGCTGGTTGTATCTAGTATGTAGAATGAGAAAGTTAAGGGATTTTTTAAATAAAATATATTATATTTTTTTCTTGATGATATGATCACTTACAATATTCGCAAACAAAAAATATGGTTAACCAGAAAAATCTAAATGTGATTTTGTTAATTTCACTAACCTTATTATCAGGTTCATAGAAAGCATAGAATAATTGTTACAAAGAATTCAAAGTTTTTGTCAGCTTGTAGCTCTGGATATTGTGAATTATTGCCAGATTTAATTTGCTTGTCTTACTGAGGGTGTTTGGAAGCTGGAATGTAAGACTCTGGAAATGTGGAGGGGACAGCATCTGTCCCTTTTGTACACCAATGGCATTTTTACCTGCCAGTGAAAACATTAACTGTATTGTTAAAGCTATTGACATATAGGATAAAAATTTAGAAGTATTTTGGGACTTGGAGCCCAATTTAGAACTTAATTCCAGAATTAGTTAGGACATGTGGATGAGTGAAGCACAGGCAGAGGGATAGACTTAGAGACCTGACTGCAGTTCTTATAATTTAAGTAGAGATGTCATCCACATATCCATAACTCTCCAGGTTACTTTGTTAAGGCATTTTTTTCCCATGAGCAGATGGACTTTAAGATTTTAAAGTATAAAACGATCAATATGTCATGCACAAAAGATAATAAGGAGAAACAAGCTACTGTGCTAGGTGTTAGCATGCCTACCACCCCCACTTCAGCTTCTGCTGGCAAGGCAGTTTTCATTTGGAAGGGTCAGGGGCAGCTTCCACTGCTCCTGAATACACGTTTGATATGGCTGGTTGCAATCTGTTGACAGCATTGTTTCTTGCCTTGGGATTTTCTAACTTACCATGTGAATGTTCTTCCTCTTGAAACCTTCAGTTGCTCACTATGCCTGTTTCAGCAATGTTAGGTCTGCCTGCAGTTCTGCCTTTCTTATCTTGCACAGATCTATGAACTTTCTCACATCTCTTCCCTGACAACTTAGCAACATCTTTGGAGGTCTGAGCCAAGGTTATGCAGCCGGTCTGTACCAGAGCTAGGCTGTGTATGAAGCTCTATGGAAGAGGGAAACTCTGTGGAGGAGTGAAGTGACAGGTTACAAACCCCGCATTTAGTGTTCATCAGGCAACAGTACAAGTGAGCTGAGATGCCATTTCTTGCTTCCAGGACTGCCATCATTTAAGCTTTTTGGCTTTTCCCAAAAAAGGACCGCCAAAACTTAAAAGGAAGGATAAGTTGAAAGACCTTAGTTCTGTCCTTGTCCTGTTCCAAAAATTCTGCAAAAATTCTGACTCTGCAAGTTAAATCTTTTATTCTTCACTGGATAACAGCCACAATTTCTTCATTACCTCCTAAATCCATTCTTATTCCTTCTAGTTCAGCTGTGCCTCCATAATGCTTTGTGGAACCAAAAATGACTTTTGAGTCCCTGCCTGATGAGGCTTATAGGAAGAGAATAATCTTTTCTGATTTACACCTTGGTTATTGATATTGGTTTCAGCCATCCTGTCCCAGAAGCCAATACAGCAAATATCACAGACATAAGAAGGGAAAACAGGACTTCTATTACAGTAAGATTCTCCTGTGATGCAGGGAAAGTGTATGTAGAAGGATCCAGAACCCACAGTTCAGAGAGAAATACCTCTATTCTTTTCCCCCCACACATCATGATGTGCACTTTGAGAGGCAGGAAGGGATAACTATATATACATTTTTCTTCCATTTCCTTAGCAGGTCTCTAGGAAGCAAACACCACTTGTAGTCTGATCCAGCTTCCCATGCTGCAACCACTGAGCAATGCCAATCACACTGTGTACCACATGTCACCTCTCTCTCCAGATTTCTTTCTTAACGGTGTCTCTTTCAGGAAAGTGCTTGGCTTGGGTTGCCTTTTGCTTTTGTCAATTAACCATTTTAAAATACAGCAAAATCATTTATAATATTGCCAGCTTTGTATGAAAATATTCTTCTTGAGAAGTCTTGTTTTCATTTCCTGTTAAGATGCATTGTCATTACAAGCCTCTCAGTTCCAGGTTTTGGAATTTAGTAATCTTGAATGTATTTTGTTCGTGATTAGCCAAGAAAAATAATTTGAAACTGTGCTCAGGGAACTACTGAAGTGAATATTCTATCAGTGTTATTGTTTTTAGTTGAAAAGTAGAAAGTATCTAAATGCATGACATTTCATGAAACTGGATTCATTAACAGTTTTCATCAGCAAGTGAGAAAATCATATTAGATTATTTTATAGAACAGTTTACAAAAATGTCACCTTTTTAAGTAATGCAAAATATTAATGTAATTTCATCCACTGAAAGACATAGGCATGATTTTTTTTTTTTTTTAAATGCTCTCTCATGTAGGTTTGAAGGAACTGGACTTTCTGGTATTACAATAAAGAAAGGTTTTTTGTTTTCTTTGTTTTTATTTCAAAGTCCAATGAGGTTAGACCTACTTTAGTAAGTTGGAATCTACTTAAGCAGAACAGGAATAATTCCTGCTGAAGGATGTATTTGAATTTGCCTTTGTGAACCTGATGGAAAAACATACACATATTAAAAAAAAAATATAAATATATAAACTTTTGATGAACAGTAACATTAGTTCTAGGTAGCATATAATTGTGAGGCCAAATTTTCCCTGCACAGGGAGATTTTAATTTACACCACAGAGATTTAATTTATGTCATGGTTTATAACAATCCTTACTTAACCTATCCGTTAAATCAAGTCCCTTAGGAAAGTCAAAACAGCATTTTGGAATTCAAGATCCTATTATTAGTAAGGGTGTTACCCTTTCATAAAAAGGACAAATTTCCTGGGAATGAAAACTGAATTCTGGTGCTTTGAAAAGAAACAAGTTTCTTGACAGAAAATAACTCTTACACAACCTTCTGGATTCTTTTCTGGAAGAGATGACTTGACTGTGGTACCTGACTAATGTCAACAGTTAAAACCCCTCTTTGTTCTAGATATCATGGTATGAGTCTGGCCATTTCAATGGACAAAAGATCAAGTTTGTTTTTCTCTGTCAGCTTTAGCAGTATTTGTGCAAGCTGCCAGATCTTGCAGAGGTTGCTAAATATGCTTCTAAATAGTCATGCTCATTTCAGCTACAAGGCTGTCTGTCTGGAGTGGTTTCTTCACGACCCCATAATCTACCTGTGCCTTTTCACAGGACACATTCCTACTATTCTCCTAGTTCTACATCTGCATGAATGTGTTAACAATCAACTACATGTTTGTTTTTCATTGCTTCTACACACAAGTTTGTGCTTGCTTTCTGATTTCCCAGGAAAGATAGAGATCTGCTTGAAAGTTAATCTTTCAGGCTCGTTCTGGATAAGACAGAGGGGTTGCTGAAGGGCAAATTTCAGGAAGATTCAGGAATTAGTGATGGTCCCATTAGCTGCTTATATTTCTGACAGTGATTGCTCAGTCACACACATAATGAGATATAATCCTAGGATGTGTGAGTTTTCTTTAACTCTTTCTTTCAGTATAATTTTGCCTAAAGATTTTTTCTGTTTCTGGCTCTATAACATACAGCCTGGTTTTACCTTCAAGGGGGACTTCCTAGGAATAAAAATAAATACATGGCTACTTCGATATTAGAGATTTCAATGATCCATAGCAGGAAATTTCTTAAGAGTACATTTTTTCTAATTCAGTTTTACACTAACAGAAGAAAATGTAAGTATTTGTGAAGGTTTTTTCCTAATTCTTCTCTGTTTCCTTCCACAGTGTACCTTTCAGTTTTATAGACAAAGTTCATTGAGGAAATCATAGTGCTCCCAATCCACATGCTGTATTAGCACAAACTATAGAGAAAAAAACCTTTTAACTACCTACGAGACAAATCATGTTTCCCTTTCTGAGTCTTTCTCTTTAATGTTTAAAGTTGAATGTCTAAAAATGAGCCAAGGTAACCCTCAGCATTACAGGGTGAATTTGTTCCAATTAGAAATATTTCAAAATCCAAGTCTAAGCACTGTAATAATTTTATAATACCTAGGTACTCCATTTTCCATAGTAATTTCCAGCTTCAGTATCCTAGCACTAAGACTTCCCTTTTCATCTTTGCTCTTTTGAAGTTAAGGGAGGGAGCTGGCAGAGGAGTTTGCGAAGCCACTCTCCATCACTTGTCAGCAGTTCTGGTTAACAGGGGAGGTCCCAGGCAACTGGAGGCTTGCCAATGTGATGCCCATCTACAAGAAGGGACAGAAGGAGGATCCTGGGAACTACAGGCCTGTTGGCCTGACCTCCGTACTGGGAAAGATCAGGGAGCAGTTCATCCTGAGGGTGCTCACAGGGCATGTGCAGGACAACAAAGGGATCAGGCCCAGCCAGCACGGACCCATGAAAGGCAGGTCCTGCTTGACCAACTTGATTTCCTTCTATGACCAGGTGACCTGCCTAGTGGATGAGGGAAAGGCTGTGGATGTTGTCTACCTGGACTTTAGTAAAGCCTGTGCCACCGTCTCCCACAGCATTCTCCTGGAGAAACTGGCGGCTCACTCTTAGGCAGGTGTACTCTTCGCTGGGTAAAGAACTGGCTAGATGGCTGAGCCCAGAGAGCTGTAGAGAATGGAGGTAAATCCAGCTGGTGGCTAGTCATAAGTGCTGTTGCCCAGGGCTCCGTTTTGGGCCTAGTCTTGTTTAATTTCTTTGTCGATGATCTGGATGAGGGTACTGAGTTCTCCCTCAGTAAGTTTGCAGAGAACACCAAGTTGGGCGGAAGTGTTGATCTGCTGGCAGGCAGGAAGGCTCTGCAGAGGGATCTGGACAGGCTGGATCGATGGGCAGAGGTCAACTGTATGAGGTTTAATAAGGCCAAGTGCCGGGTCCTGCACTTTGGTCACAAGAACCCCATGTGATGCTACAGGCTAGGGGAAGAGTGGCTGGAAAGCTGCCCAGCAGAAAAGGACCTGCGGATGCTGGTTGACAGCCGGCTGAACATGAGCCAGCAGTGTGCAAGGCGGCCAAGAAGGCCAACAGCATCTTGGACTGTATCAGAAAGGGCGTGGCCAGCAGGAGTAGAGAAGAGATCGTGCCCCTGTACTCGGCACTGGTGCGGCTGCACCTCGAATACTGTGTTTAGTTTTGGTCCCCTCAGTACAAGAAGGACATTGAGTTGCTGGAGCGTGTCCAAAGAAGGGCAACGAAGCTGGTGAAGGGTCTAGAGAACAAGTCTTTTGAAGAGCAGCTGAGGGAACTGGGGTTGTTCAGTCTGGAGAAGAGGAGGCTGAGGGGAGACCTTATTGCTCTCTACAACTACCTGAAAGGGTGTTGTGGTGAGGTGGGTGTTGGTCTCTTCTCCCAACTAACTAGTGATAGGACAAGAGAAAATGGCCTCAAGTTGCACCAGGGGAGGATTAGACTGGATATTAGGAGCAATTTGTTTACTGAGAGAGTGGTCAAGCATTGGAACACGCTGCCCAGGGAGGTGGTGGAATCACCATCTCTGGAAGTGTTCAAAAAACGTGTATACATGGCCCTTCAGGATATGGTTTAGTGGGCAATGTGGTGTCGGGTTGATGGTTGGACTTGATGGTCTTAAAGGTCTTTTCCAACATTAATGATTCTGTGATTCTGTGTGATTCTGTGATTTAATGTTCATTCTTGGGAAATTATGTTGCCTCATTGTAAGTTGTGGAAAATATGATTAAGTACTTTACCGATCGAAATGTTATAAATACTTACAATAACATTTCTTCTGAGTTCTTATACTAGTGTTGAAAAAAGATGATTTTAAAATTTTCTGCAGTGGACTCTCTTCCCAGGTTTTGTCATGTAAACTGAAGTTTTACAATGATCCTTACAAACCTAATAACATGGTTACTTCTACAACAGATTTTCTTATTTTCCAGAAAATGTTACCAATTTTGTACTTTTCTTCATCCCAATACTTATCTCTGTTCTAATATTTGTTAGCTAATATTAAAACTAGAAATGTCAGTGTATGATATTCCTTAGCAATGGTCCCCCAAAATGCAGTGTTATTCTGCAGGTTGAGAGCCCATATCCTTTTTGCACAGTTGTGCTTTCTAAAAGGATTGCCTAAAAATTCTGTAACCAAGTAGTGCAGGCAATGTTACTCCTGTGAGAGAAAAACAATGGACTGAGTAGTTAGTAGGGAAAGGTCTGGTCTTTGACCTCTGAAACACAAGTTTGAACTCAATTTTATCTTAATTTTTAGTGGGCATTAGGTCAAAAGCAAAACCAATCAAGCATCTGGACACAATGTAGCACATAAGAAAGCAATGGAGTTGTTATTGTCATCTGTCTTCCCAGTGATGGAAGAAGAGAGACACAGGAAGGGAGGTAAAGGTTAAGGATTATTAGCTCCTTTTTATGGAGAAGCCATCACTTCTCTGAATTAAAAAATAAGTTCTAGTCTCGGCATAGCAGTACATTTCACCAACCATTGTACCAGGTTTGACTTCCAATGACAGAGTTTGGATGTGAAACATCTTTAATGTTTTCAATTCCATCATTTCCCTAGCCACTAAAGTTTTGGGGTTTTTTTCCCCAAAATATATATATATTATATAAATTTATAAAATTATACATTATATATATTTATCATATAAAATATATATAAAAATAAATAGATGATAAACAACTCTTACTGCTAGAGTAGAATTTAAGTTACAATTTAATAGAATATTAGAAACTTAGAAATTAAAATCCTAACACCCCCCCTCACAATTTTTTTTTTTTTTTAAACTGAGGAATGTTTCAGTAAGAAAAAGCCTCCACATTTTGTTTTGGTGTTTTTCAGAACTCTTGTTTAAGCTTTTTGTTTACACAACCCATCCTTGTCTTGTCATATTGCCTGGTCCATCACGCTTATCTGCCTTTTATTTTCCACTTTTCCACTATGTCTAAGTGCACCTTCCTGTTCCACTGTGGTGAACCTGTCTTGAATGCGGTTTCTATTGTGTAATGCTGATTTTTTTTTTCAAGCTGGGATGGAGAAATTCTTGCTTAATTCAGAGCATCATCTTGCTTAATTTGAAGTATCAGCTAGAGTTAAACACAAACCTTTGGATGGCTTGTGGGGGTAAGGCCTTTCTTTATTCTGAAGGATATTATTTTTGCTGTTGTTTTCATCACTCTGCTGGCATCTGTCCACTCTTTCTTATTTCTCCATTCTCATGCACATTGAAAGAATTAAAAGAATAACGACAGAAACTGAAAGATGAAGGAAACATGAACTGGTTTTCTCATAAAAGTATTTATAGACAGTGATGCCTAGAATGAAAAATAAAGATAGGAACATATTTTTTGTAAAGATCAATAGGTCTTTGTTAAGCGGAATACCTCTTTAAAACAAGCACTATAGCAACTATTAAAAATGTTAATGTTCTTCTACATATCAAGTTCAGCTCAAGTTCAGATCAGCTATTCAGTTAAATTGCTTTTATTATCACTAAAGAACTATGCATTAAGAAATAACTTTTTAAAAATTGGTGGAATTCTCTTTTAAACATAACTTTGTAGATAGAAAGTTTTTTTCAGGTCTATACCCAGCCTGTAAGGATGTTCCAGCCTATACTCACTTGTCCAATTTCCATTTTACACCTTCCCTCCCCCAGTCTTCCAGTTTAACCCAATCCTAAGAAATTGGAATTAAAGGAGTGAAATATTTACTTTTTTAGCTAAGAAAAATACAAAGTTATAAAGATTTCATTGTGAAAATAATGAAAACCAGAAAAATAATGTGTTTAATTTCATTTTGAGAAAAATACAGCAACTGTTACTATGGTTTGAATTGTTTGTGTGAAAGCTGCACATTCAAAACCTATACCATTTGGATCTCTTAGTTCATATGATTTCTTTGCAATTATCTTTTTATAAAGTAATAGTCCCCTGTCTTACAAAAACGGCTAGGGTTGTAGTTTCCACTCTTCAAGAAGGATCAACAAATCTTCAGAGATTCAATTTAGATATGTGTTAATCTTGTAAATAAAATTATAAATCTGTTCTGTGCAGCTAAATGAATGATACGCTAAGTTTCTTTTCTGTGGTACTGACCTTCATGCTATTGACAAAAAGCAGCTGCACATCAGATTTCCCACATGCAATGTTTTTTGTTTTTCATTTTTCATTTTCTCTAGCTATTTCTCTATATTGAACTATCCAATTGAATGAAATCTATAAGACAGGACACAACAAAATCAGGGTTTTTTTTAGCCTAAAAAACCATGTTTTTATGGCTGTCCTTAGTGAGGTAAGCACTTTTTTTGCATGAGAAGGAGCAAAACAATAATCTTGGTCCCCCATTCTCTCATTCTCTGTGTTTTGGTCTTTTGCACTTTATCAAAATACTGGGTGAGGTGGTTTGTATGTGTGTGTATATATGTACATAAGTACTATGTGCAGTATTCAATTAGAAAAAAATATGTAACTTTGTAAATACAGAACTTAGAACATACATTGAATTTACTTCAAAACATGAGAAAAGAGAAATACCTATATTTTCCAAATGCCTTTTAAAACACAGATACTGTGATATCTCAGAAATTCTTGCAGAACAAGAAACCTGGACACTGTTGGCACTGTAGTCATTCAGTTCAACTTCAGTTTTAACTTGGAATAACTCTGCTTTCATGTGTTCAAAGACACCTTAAAAGAAACTAAATGAAGCATAAACTGGTCAGACTAACGCTGTACTGAGGACTTAGCTTCAAATTAGGAAAGTGATTGTCTATTCTCCCCAAAAGAATGCTATACATAGAGCTGAATAGACATGAAATCTAGGTCTCTGAAATGAAAATCTCTGAAATGAAAAATAACATGGTTGTTGGTGCCATATGTTGACATACAGCATGGTGTAGCTTTCAGAATAAGCTGAACTATCTCTCAGCTATGAGGTTTTATGAAACCATAATGCAAAGGTTTCCAAAACCAAAGCAGAACTGACAAACTTAATCAAACACTTCAGTTCCAAAAATGATCTGGCTGAAATGTGGGCAAGATGGTTACTCTGAGAGAGTGGTTATGCAATGTTGGTTTTCTCTTCTCAGTAGTTGCCTGTAGCATGGCAAATTATGAGCCTCAGAAGAATTTGTGGAGCCTTGCAATCACATGATGAATAATTGATTAGTGATTAAGACTTTTGATTGAATGACAAGTTAGCATTATACTGCAGGAAAAGAACACAGGTGAAATAACTGTACCCAGGCTAAGCAGGAAAAAAGTAAGTAACAACCTTCTGAATTCCTTATGAGTCAGCAGGTTGATCACAGCCAAATGGGAAGATAAGTTCAGGGGAAAGTGTACCTGACAATGCTGACAAATCAAAATCTTTATTTTGTTAACTAAAAAAGTAGAGAAAAGAAAATTACTCCCCATCCAGCTAATTGCTGCAGCAATTGAAACTTGTTATGAAACTTCACTTTGGATGCTAGAAAACTAAAATCATACGGAATTGCATTTTGCAAAGGACTACTCATAAAGAAACCATAAAATAAGGATCATGCTCATTTTGTTAACTATTTTGAAAACTGTGAAACAAACAGCAGGTGTTTGAAAGCCTTAACGTGTTATCTCTATGATCAGCAGCAGGAAAACAACCCTCTACCAGCATTCTCACTTATTTTAGAGATGCACCAAACTTTTAAAGTACCATCTGGTTGCAATCAAGTCTTTCGGTAAGTGTAAATACATAGGCTATAGCTCATGATGTTTGTGTGGGCAGATGTCTAACATGCGGAATTATTAATAGCATGTTGGACCTCAAATGATTCAGTTATGCCTGGGTGCTATAAATTATAAGATAGCACTCAGAAGTCAGCAACACCTAAAAGCTCTGTGGTTTTGGCTGTTTAAGCTCCCGAGGAATCGATGATAGCTCAGATTCTGATTCTAAGTCATATACAGAAATCTCATCTATCCTTAGATGCAGTCATTCTACCTTTTAGCATATATTCAGTCTGTGACACTACAGCAAGTATGCAACCGTGATATTCACAATGACATGATGAGTTAGTGCTTGCATGAAAGGACAGCAGAAGTTGATTACGTATTTTCAAGCTAATACAGGAATTGTGAGAAATTTAGTATGTTCTTTAAAGAGAAATACTTGGAAGAACAATGCAGTTTTCATTTTAGAACACAAAACACAATGAAAGTTGGATATCTGGTCATTTTAGAAGAAAGCTGCCAACACGCCTTGTGCTATTGTTTTGCAGGAGTGACTGCTAGGTGGAAATTAATACTTCAGATGTGTTGAATGTTATTTTTCATCTAATGTGATAGAAAGATTTATGTTAACACTTCTTGCTGAAAGAGCATGAGCACCACCTGTTATACATAATGTGCAGAAATGTGGTTTTACCTTGTCTCTGACACCTACCAACTTTCCAAACTCATAAAAGAAGTATTCTACAGGGTCAAAAGACCATCAGCAGCAGCTGAGCTAGAGGATAGGAAGAGGTCAGTAACATTATGTTAAGCCTTTCATCTGCAGGTCACAAGTTCAAATTCAGTTGAGGTTTATTGTCCAACAGAGGGCTATGAGGATGATTAAGGGACTGGGACATCTTTTGTATGAAGAAAGGCTGAGAGACCTGGGGCTGTTTAGTCTGGAGAAGAGAAGGCTGAGAGGGGTTCTTATCAATGTCTATAAATATTACTGAAGGGTGGCTGTCAGCAGGATGGAGCCAGTCTCCTTTCAGCAGTGCCCAGTGATAGGACGAGGGGCAATGGGCACAAACTGCAGCACAGGAAGTTCCCCTCAACAAGAGGAAAAACTTCTTTACTGTGAGGGTGATGGAGCACTGGAACAGGCTGCCCAGAGAAGTTGTGGAGTCTCCTTGTCTAGAGACCTTCAAAACCCAACTGGACACGTTCCTGTGCAACCTGCCTTATGTGATCCTGCCTTGGCAGGGGGGTTGGACCAGATGATCTTCAGAGGTTCCTTCCAACCCCTACCATTCTGTGATTCTGTGATTATACCAGGTAAAAGTAATTAGGATGGCTGCTGGTCTATATGAAATGTTGTTGTCTTCTACATCACAAAAGTGATCACACAACCAATTTTTTTGTTAAGGTTCTTTTTTTTTGGGTTTGAATGAGCTACACCTGCAGGTATAACATATCAGAGTTGAGACCTATGGGCAGACAACACAGGGAAACATGCTTCATTTTCACTGAGCTGCTTATGTGGGTAAAAGGAAATGTTGATCTCCAGAGGTCTTAAGGGCACCTTTCATAAGCACCATATTGAGCAAAATGATATCATGTTTTTCTTCCATATAGACATGCACAACACTTCATTTAATGCATTTTGTTTGTTTGTTTGTTTCACCTCAAAGGGATGATTTTCAGGTTTCAAGGAAAAAGACTTTAATACAAGTTTTGGTTTCTGTTTGTTTGTTTGTTTGTTTATTTCTTTGTTTTCTTTCAGGAACTTTGTCACGGGTGGAATAGATGGAACACTTAACTGAGCTGGGTCCAAACAAAAATTTTGCATATTGAAAATATGTTCAAAAAATACTGTGGTGGTGTTTTTTTTGGGGGGAGGAGCTTGATATATTTTTTTTAAATAATCTTTACTTCTGTTTTACAGGATCTGAAGCCATATTTTATGTTCAAAAATTGTACCAAGCAATAATAAGAGTATATGTCAGAAGAGACTTTCTCTAGCATAAAACCAATAAATCTTAAGTAAGAGTCTTATTTCTGTGATTCCCTTTAAAATATCTAACTTCTTATTTATTGGTTTTATTTCCTTCCTTGTGTATCATAAATATGTGGAAAAATTGCAACCTCATCTATACAGCCTTGAAAACATGGTTGGGGTAGGAAGACAAAGGTGTAAAAGCAACTATCAGTATTCAATGTAACTACACTCTTAATATCTCCCATAAGATTTTCAATAACAAAATGGTGAAGTGCAGACCTAGACAAGTGACAGTGAGGTGAGCTGAAAACTGGGTGAACTGCCAGGCTGAAACGACTGCAATCAGCAGCACAAAGTCCATGTGGAGGCCATTCACTAAGGATGTACCCTAGGGATCAACACTAGGGCCAATACTGTTGACATTGTCATTAAGGATCTGGATTATGGTGTAGAGTTTAGCAAGTTTGCAGACGATAAAAAATTGAGAGGAGTGGCTGATGCACCAGAAGGTTGTGTTGCCACCCAGAGGGACCTGGACAGGCTGGAGAAATGGGTTGACAGGAACGTCATGCAGTTCAACAAGGAGAAGTGCAAAGCCCTGCACCTGGAGCGGAACAACCCCACACACCACCACAAGCTGGGGACCACCCACCTGTAAAGCAGCTTTACAGAAAATGTAAAGGATCCTGGTGGGAAACAAGCTGATTATAAGCCAGCAACATACCTTTGTGGTTCCCTCTGAACATCAGGAAGCACTTTTTTACTCTGAGAGAGATTGAGGACTGGCAAAGGTTGCTCAGAGAAGTTGTAGAAACTTCATCCTTGGACATACTAAAAATGTGAGTGAACACAGTCCTGGGCAGCCTGCTCTAGATGTCTAGATGTCTAGGGATTTAGACCAATTTGTTCTCCAGAGTGTTGCGTTAAGAGGCAGAGCAATTTGGCAGAAACTAAAACCCCTTGCTTTCCAGTCAATCCTCAGATATCAGAGGGACTGGGGGCGGCTGATCTTAGGTTCTGAGTGATGCCCAAAGTTAGCGTTAGTAGTCCGGTCGCGCCCAACACCTTTGTTGGACTATCACGGGTCCGGATGCACTACTAACATCACACTACCTGCTCAGCCGGACACCTCCTGAACTAACACGGCCGCACTTAGAGGTACGGTCGCATTCAAGGACCACACACGGCTGAGTCAATTAATAGTGCGATTTATTGACACACACAGCTGAGTCAATCAATAGTGCGATTTATTGAAGCAACAGATATACAGGTTCTTTGGATTGCTGGTGATAAATTCACTACCTATAAAGCACGTGCAAATGCTAAAACTACGAGTGACGCTGCTTGGCTATAAACGCATTAAAAGATGTAAAGTGACTCTATATAGAGATTTCTAAGTTTCCTGGGGAGGCATTTGGTATGACCAAGGGTTCGAATCTTACCCAACGGCGTCCCGATGGGGTGGGAAGAGAGGCTCAGCCCGTCGACTGATCCCAGAAGTTAGAATAGTACACGACAATGGTATCTTCCCTATTATTATTAAACATTATTTTATAGTGTTTTACTTTGCAGGTAAAGTAAGTCACTCAAGTAAAGAGCTTGAGTGACTCTAGTCATACATACCTTTATCAGGATTGGTGCAGAATTCTCTCGCTTCGCGTTTAAAGGTACAGACTAGGAAAAATTCAGTGTGCACGCTCATTGAGGAGGGGTCGCACCTTGGGGAGGTGGTAGCCTTTGAGAGGGGTGTGCGTTTTAGTATTATAATGATATTATAATTAGCAAAGTTCACTCTAAGTACAGCACTTCATCAAAGTTGACAGGTCTTTGGCCCAGGACATTGTAAGTGCAGCTTATCAATGTACATCCTGTGCATCCCTAAACTCCCTTGTTCACAGAGCGTGGCCGCGATGTCTCCACTCCGCTCCACCCTCCATGTAATCTCTCCCAGAGTCAGCACACCAGGCGCCCCTGATGTTGCCAACATCCAAGGCTGTCCAGGGAGTCTCCATGGCACAGACCCGTTGTACACGAGTGCTATGTTCCACCTGGTTTCAAGGCTGTTCTTAGAGGGTAAATTTCCAAAGTACCCCTCAGTGATTACTCCACACAGAGGTGCTTACCAGCCTCCTCTGTTTTGTGATACTGTGATACTCAGCAAGATTTTTTACCATAACGTGTGCTAAGATAAGTATGGGTGAAGCAGTTTGGGATATATGACTGGCAATCCGGTATTTTCTGTGTTTCCTCTTACAGCTCCATATAACTGAAGTAGCCAGTATCTCTCCTTAGGTTAGTTATTAAACATGTCTTACATAAAAGAAAGCTGTCTGGGGGCATTTCTGTCAGGATTTAGTGACATCTTCTTACCCAAGTAATTTACCATAAAGTAATATGTACTTAGCAGAAGAAATATTTGGAAGGAAAAATAAATAAATAAGGAAAACAAAAATAAAGAATCTCGCTAGCAGAAGAAAAGAAAAAAAGAAAAAAAAAACAATTGCCCGTAAGGAAATTTATTTCCCTCTCTACTTAGTATAGGAACAGTTACAGTAACTCATTCGTTGTTCATTATTATCAGACTGTGCTCAGTGTTTAGATCTGTGTCTTTTAGTTGTTGTTACTGATCTTTACAGAACACTCATGTCTTCTCCATTGTTTTTCTCTCCTTTTGTGGTTTGCTGAAAGAACTTGCCTGTGTCTGTATGTCTGTCTAGTTACCTATCTACCTACTTGTCTTTTCCTTGACAGCCTGAGAGTAGGTGAGAGCAGAATTCTTCTATAACTCTGTGGAAAACATACAGAATTCTGTATTTTGTAGCCTGTATTTTTTCTGTTGAATATATTCTTTATTTTTTACGTTTGTGATTATCTTCTGACATGGTTGTAGTGGGTGCTTCAAAGTGCTTTGCAGAAGGGCTAAGATAAATGGGAAGTCTATGTGCAAAGGCAAAAATAAGGGGAGTGGGTAAGATGCTTATCTCACAGAGTGCTGAGCTTTCCAGATGAGCTTAAAAGATGCTGCATGACTTGCTGATGGTAAATAGTTAGGGTAGACATAATATCATATACAGGGACAATCATCTGCATTTATCTAAAGACAATTATATCATAACTAAATAAGTCATAGCCTACTTTAGGGAAAGTATCTATCCACAAAATGGATGCTAGAGCTAGGCATGACAAATTCCAGCACTAAGGTTGGCTTTTTAATGCTTATTTTTTGCAATTCACAAGTCACAATGCTAGATGCATTTTTTCCCTACATCTTAAAACCAGACATTTAGAATAAGTATAGGGTACTCCAAAGTATATTCTAATGGCAAATATAAAGTAAAATATTCACCTGCACACTGCTCAATACTCACAAAGTGCTTACCTCTGTAATGCTGCTTCTTCCAGTTCCTTTCAGCTGACTAATACTCCTTCCTACTCCAAAAGGCAGTAAGTCTTCTCCTAGCTGAGTATATACTATGTGTCAAAACCACTAGGAGACAGAACTAACATCCAAGAAATTAGCACAACAAAAGAAAAAGTAAGGTAATCATTAGAGTGATTAGAAAAACAAATTATTTTATGCCAAAAAAAGGAAAAGGAAAAGGAAAAAGAAAAGAGAAAAAGAGAAAAAGAAAGAGAAAAGGAGAAAAAAGGAAGAAGAGGAAGAGGAAGAAAAAAAGGAAAAGGGAAAGGGAAAGGGAAAGGGAAAGGGAAAGGGAAAGGGAAAGGGAAAGGGAAAGGGAAAGGGAAAGGGAAAGGGAAAGGGAAAGGAAAAGGAAAAGGAAAAGGAAAAGGAAAAGGAAAAGGAAAAGGAAAAGGAAAAGGAAAAAAACTTCTTACTGATAGAGCATGATGTGTTAGTTATGAGTTTACTTGTGAAGTCTGTGAGGGACAAGCTGTATTTTCACAAAGAGAGAGAAATGTCTCTGCATCTCCTGTCTGCTGTGATGAACACATAATTCTTGTCCTATGGCATCATACAGAGTATGACTGTGTGTCGTGGTTTAGTCCCAGCTGGCAACTAAGCACCACGCAACCGCTCACTCACTCACCCTCCCCCAGTGGGATGTGGGACAGAATTGGGAAAAAACTCATGGGTTGAGATAAAAACAGTTTAATAGGACAGAAAGAGAGAAGGAAACAACAATGATAACAACACTAATAATACTGACAAAGGAATGTACAAGAACAAGTGATGCCAAATACAGCAATTGCTCACCACCCGGTGACCGATAGCCCATCCCTGAGCAGCTATTCCTGCCCCCCAGCTAACTCCAGTTTATGTACTGGGCATGACGTTATATGGTATGGAATATCCCTTTGACCAGCCTGGGTCAGCTGTCCTGGCTGTGTCCCCTCCCAGCTTCCTGTGCACCCTCTTGCTAGCAGGCCAGCGCAAGAAGCTGGACTGTCCTTGACTGCTTAGCAACAACCCAAAACATCAGCACGTTATCAACATTTTCTCATCCCAAATCCAAAACATAGCCTCACATTAGCTTCTGTGAAGAAAACCAACTCTATCCTGGCTGAAACCAGGACACTGTGGGCATTCAGGGTCCTTACAGAGGTACAGAAATATGTATTAAGTAGAGTGAGGACTATACTGAACCTTTAGAATCAGACTAAGTATTCATAATTATCATCATTCTTCAAAATTTGGTATGTTATGCTATACAAAAGGTCTAATCTCTCCTGACAAAGCTATTCTACAGAGCTCCAGCTCAGAACACAGTATCATCTTGTGCTTAAAGCATTCACAAGAGACGTAGAGGAGACAAATTTAAATCCTATGTCTCTAGGATTTTTGAGCAGAAATTGGAAACATTTTTTCTTATCTCTTGGGAGTACCCTAAGCTGTACTAGGCTACTGAGTATTCAGAAGTGTAATTCCTCTCATTCCTCATGTTGAAACTAATCTACTTTGTACAAAACATTTAAATAGTCACTGATATGAAGAGCATAAACAGAGAGAGAGAAAAGAGTAAACTCCAGCCTCGTGGTCAGACCAGGAGGTGGAACACCTGTACCAGGCCTTGCTGGTACACATGATATGGTATTATTTGAATATGGAATTATTTTAATGAAGCACTTTATCTGAATATACAGATGTATGTAGGATAATCATGAGGTATATACAACAGTGTGCTTAATATTGCCTTTGAAGTTTACGTTCCTGAAAAGGTCTCTCCCTTTCTCTTCAGTCAGAAGAAAGGAATAGTATGGAGTACTTTCTGTCAAAAAAGAAGCAATATGGTATAATCCAGGTTGTGAAAAGAATATATTGGACTAGTGATGTGCAAAACATTCAAAATGTTACGGTGATTTTTATTGAGGTTTCTTTTTGGGAGACGGGCTTCATCTGGATGACCTTTAAGTTGATGAAGATTCCAGAAGAAAATGGAAACCAAAAGAAGTAACCTCTAACCATCACAGCGAAAATAAATAAATAAATAAAATATTTTATATGTGGGAATGAACAGAGTGAGTGAATTATTACTCATACAAATTCTTAGCTAGGAGGGGAGTTAATATCAAATTACTTCAGTTGTTGCTTGAATTTTTTCCACATTGAGTATTTTACAGGGTTTATTTATTGAAAGAAATATGAGGAGAAACCAGTACTCCAGAATCTCCTTTGACTAATTATTTGGGATGTAAGTAAATTATTCCACTCACCTTACACTAAATTCATTCTGTATCCAAAATTACTGCTGGGATGTAAACCGTTTTTGGCCAGTTCAAAGACTTTTTGACCATAGTCCAGCTCTTCACTCTTTCTTTCTTTCTTTATGATTTATCCATCCAGAATTATGTAGGGGAATTATAATTTATTTTCATTTTTGTTTTTTAATTATGACAATGGATTTATCCATCCAGAATTATGTAGGGGAATTATAATTAATTTTCATTTTTGTTTTTTAATTATGACAATGGCACTGTATCTCTGCATGTATGCATGTATATGAATTCCATGCATGTATAGAATTCCATAAAGTTCATTAAAAAGATAATCCAATAAAAAAAAGCCTCTCTAGCTCAAGGTTTGAGGTTGCCCTTCCAAGCTATAGTTCAGGGACATGATAACAGACACTGGACCAAGAGCTTTTTAGGGATAACCTGTTTATCTTTAAATAATGGTACAGTCATAAATACGGATTTATTATCCATGTCATAATGACAGAAGAGCCAGCAATTCACTAAGACTGGGCTAAACTTGCTATCCAGTCATGCAAAGACTTATAGGACCATGGCTATCAAGCAGGCAGGTAGGGAAGCAGAGCAAGGCAATACCAGGGCAATCAGGCAACTCTAGGCTTACAAACAAATGTAGATGTTGTTTCATAAAAAAACTTATCTGACTGTGCTCTTAAATATCATCAATTTGATTTTTCATCTGTAATTTCTTATAAATAGAAGTTGTTAAAATTTCTCCATTTTTTTTAAGTATCTGTTCTAACATCAAGGTCTAGAGAAAGAACATTAGTCACCATACATAAATAGCATTCCAGGTTTAAAGATTTATTGACTCTGTGTTTGTTATTGGCATTAAGAGACTTGTCCATTCACATGACAGAGCTGATTAATTTGGATCAAACCCTTTGTCAAAAAGCTTGACTCTAAAAGACACTGTAGGTTTGCAAAAACATGGGGAAAACATCTCCACTCAGAAAAGACAATGTACATGTTGGGCAAAAGGAGGTGTGTGGTTTTAAGTCTCTGCTCCTGAACATACAAGTAAGCAAATAAGTAGGCAATAATAGAGCAGAGACACGTGGGCAGCTCCCAGGACTGTGGTTTGTCTCAGTTGTTCTCTGGGCTTGCCTTTATTTACAGGAAGGTCTCAGGGGTCTCAACTCCCTCTAGAAGAAATGCCTAAATGCCAAAAAATCTGATCTTCATGCAGAAAATCTTGTGTGCTACAGGTGAAGAAAATTGTTACATATTACTTCCATGAATACTGTTTACATGTGTTACTGACGTACACGCCAATACAGTGACTTTCTGTTCTGAAACTATAATTTAAGAAAATCTTAATTTACTGTGGACAATGTATTTCTGTAAAGGACATTAAATTAGTTGTCAGGACTATTGAATACATAAACATCATTGTGGGCTGTATTGCTTTTATGTGGCTACTGCATTCTCTTGAAATCACAGAATCACAGAATCACAAAATCACAGAACGGTAGGGGCTGGAAGGGACCTCCGAAGATCATCTGATCCAACCCCCCTGCCAAGGCAGGATCACCTAAGGCAGGTTGCACAGGAACGTGTCCAGTTGGGTTTTGAAGGTCTCTAGACAAGGAGAATCCACAACCTCTCTGGGCAGCCTGTTCCAGTGCTCCATCACCCTCACAGTAAAGAAGTTTTTCCTCTTGTTGAGGGGAACTTCCTGTGCTGCAGTTTATGCCCATTGCCCCTCGTCCTATCACTGGGCACTGCTGAAAGGAGACAGGCTCCATCCCGCTGGCAGCCACCCTTCAGATATTTATAGACATTCATAAGGTCCCCTCTCAGCCTTCTCTTCTCCAGACTAAATAGCCCCAAGATTCTTAGCCTTTCCTCATACGAGAGATGTTCCAGTCCCTTAATCATCCTCGTAGCCCTCCATTGGACTCTCTCCAAAAGTTCCCTATCTCTCTTGAACTGGGGAGCCCAGAACTGGACACAATACTCCAGATGAGGCCTCACCAGCACAGAGTAGAGTGGGAGGATAACGTCTCTCGACCTGCTGGTCACACTCTTCTTAATTCACCCCAGGATACCATTGGCCCTCCTGGGCACCAGAGCACATCGCTGTCCCATGGATAACTTATTGTCTACCGGGACTCCAAAGTCCTTCTCCATGGAGGTGCTTTCCAGCAGGTCAGCTCCTAACCTGTACTAGTGCATGGGGTTGTTCCTCCCCAGGTGCAGAACCCTACACTTGTCCTTGTTAAATTTCATGGGGTTCCCCTCCGCCCAACTCTCCAGTCTGTCCAGATCCCGTTGAATGGCAGCACAGCCTTCTGGTGTATCAGCCACTCCTCCTAGTTTTTTATCATCAGCAAACTTGCTGAGGGTAAATTCCAACCCTTCATCGAGGTCATTGTTGAATATGTTGAACAAAACCAGACCCAGTACTTATCCCTGGGGAACATCACTAGCTACAGGCCTCCAACTGGACTCTGCACCATTGACCACAACCTTTGAGCTGTGTTGCTTAGCCAGTTCTTGATCCATCTCACAGTCCACTCATCCAACCCGTACTTCCTGAGCTTCACCATGAGGATGTTACAGGAGACAGTGTTAAAGGCTTTACTGACGTCAAGGTAAACCACATCCACTGTTCTCCCTTCATCTACCCAGCTAGTCACTCCATCATAGAAGGCTGTCAGATTGGTCAAGCACCATCTCCCCTTGGTGAATCCATGCTGACTACTCCTGATAACTTTCTGTTCATCCATGTACCGAGAGATGGCCTCCAGAAGGAGTTGTTCCATCACCTTCCCAGGAATGGAGCTGAGGCTGACCGGTCTATAATTTCCAGAGTCTTCCTTCTTGCCCTTTTGAAGACTGGCGTGACATTGGCTTTCCTCCAGTACTCAAGCACCGCTTCCATTCTCCATGCAACAACATCAGCCAGCTCCCTCCGCACTCGCAGGTGCATCCCATCAGGGCCCATGGATTTGTGAGTGTTCAGTTCAGACAAATGATCTCTAACCCAAACCTTGTTGACCACTGGAGAGTCTTCCTCCCTCCAGGCCTTTTTCTTACTTCCAGGGTCTGGGATTCCTGAGGAGTAGTTTTAGCAGTAAAGACTGAAATGAAAAAGGCATTCAGTACCTCTGCCTTCTCTGCCTCATCTGTCACCAAGGCTCCCACTTCAGTCACCAAAGGTCTCACATTTTCCATAGTCTTCCTTTTACCATTGACATCCTTAAAGAAGCCCTTCTTGTTCTCTTCTACTTCCTTCACCAGATTTAGTTCCAAGTGGGCTTTGGCCTTCTGTGTTTTATCCCTGCATATCCTGACAACGTTCCTATAATCTTCCGAAGTGACCAGTCCCTTTTTCCACCTACTGTAAACTCATTTCTTCCATACAAGTTTGTCCAACAGCTTGCTTGCTCAGCCATGGGGGTCTTCTGCCTCCGCTACTTGATTTCTTACTTAAAGTAACGCATTGGTCTTGAACTTTGAGGAAGAGGTGCTTGAATATTAACCAGCTTTCTTGGGCTCCCCTACCTTCTGGAGTCCTAGCCCACGGTATACCTCCAAGCAGGTCATTGAAGAGGACAAAGTTATCCCTCCTAAAGTCCAGGGTCACAATCTTACTTATTGCCCTGCTTCTTCCTTGTACAATGCGGAACTCCACCATGTCATGATCACTACAGCCAAGATGTAGGATGTTGGAACCTGAAATGGAAAAGTTCCAACCAAAATGTTGGAACTTGAAATGGAATGACTTTGGTTAAGAGTAATAAGAATCCATGCTGACATACAGTTTACAAAACCAATGTCTGCTGAAAGATATGGAAATAACAAAGCTTACACAAGTCAAATTGGACTTAAAGACAGTAGAGACATCTAACAGGAACATCCTTGAAGGGACAAAAATGTCTCAAATGTTTTCTCATAACTTGTATGGTTTTACAATTTTTGTACATATACATTGCACAATTTTTGTACATATACATTGTACAATTTTTGTACATGAAATACCAGGCTGCATGTTAGTTACATGCACCTATTTAAAAGGATGTATGACTATTTCACAGTTACTTAATGCAATTTAGATGGCTTTAATAGTATTTTAGTTTAGTTTCTACATAATTTTTAACAGTGCTAAGACTCACAGTTCTAATAATAAATAAAAACATTGTGCCTTTTGTTGTTGTTGTTTT
This sequence comes from Phaethon aethereus, assembly GCF_964289735.1. NCBI lineage: Eukaryota > Metazoa > Chordata > Aves > Phaethontiformes > Phaethontidae > Phaethon > Phaethon aethereus. The sequence goes on along the minus strand of NC_138577.1, from coordinate 63,200,261 downwards.
TTATTATTCCTAGTATTAAATGAAAGTCTTGAATAACCCCAGCTGCTGTTAGTTAACATGAAGCTGCCTGAACCTTGTCTACTGCATAGAGGCTCTCAGTTAACTTGTCTGGTAATCTTTGTGCACGTAAAACTTCCTGATGTATACAATATCACATAAAACCAGTGCAAAAACATACAATTAAATACCTTTGCCTAACAGATAGCTATGGGACATAAGAGCAAATGAATATTCTATTCTGTCGTGGTTTAGCCCCAGCCGGCAACTAAGCACCACGCAGCCGCTCGCTCACTCCCCTTCCCGCAGTGGGACGGGGAAGAAAATTGGGAAAAAAACCCTCATGGGTTGAGATAAACACGGTTTAATAGGACAGAAAGAAAGAAGGGAACAACAATAATAATAATACCAACAAAGGAATGTACAAGAACAAGTGATGCCCAATACAGCAATTGCTCACCACTGTCCCCGAGCAGCGATTTCCACCCCCCCGGCCAACTCCAGTTTATGTACTGGGCATGACGTCGTATGGTAGCGAATATCTCTTTGGCCAGTCTGGGTCAGCTGTCCCGGCTGTGTCCCCTCCCAGCTCCCCGTGCACCCCCAGCCTCCTTGCTGGCAGGCCAGCACAAGAAGCTGGACTGTCCTTGACTGCTCAGCAACAACCCAAAACATCAGCACATTATCAACAATTTCTCATCCCAAATCCAAAACACAGTCTCACACTAGCTTCTGTGAAGAAAACCAGCTCTATCCTGGCTGAAACCAGGACAGTATCCACCCCTTATTCCATACCATTTACGTCATGCCCAGGTCCTATACTTTTCAATACATTCCAATTATTCATTTTTACTCTTCCTGTCTTTTAATATATATACACAGATATCACTTTCTTGGTCCATGGGCCATCACCTTAAAATGTCTGTGGAGTTCATTCAGTCCATGACTCCAGGCTTCATCCATCATAGTAGTCTCTCAGGGCAGGGGAGATGGTATGTAGTGTTGGATTGTCATCTGGCACGGTCCATGTCCATGATCTGCAGGTCGAAGATGTCGATCTCGAGGGATTTGTTGGGCGCAAGCTACTGAAGCCAGTTCTGGTTCCATCACTGCTGCACGTTGCTTGGTTTCAGTGAAGCTCATTCTTCATCAGTCTGGGTGATTCTTACTATAATACCATTGATATCGTAGATAGCAGCCATAGTAGTAATGTCATACTGAACAATTAACATAATACAATTCAAATCATTGACTGTTTTCACCCAAAATCAAGTCTCCTTGAGGTACACATTGGACTTCCCCATCCTTCTGCATTACCCACCAAGTGCACCCAGGTCCCTGGGCAAAGGCAATCCCACGAACGCGTTTGCCTTTGCCTGAGGCAGGAGTAACCCAGACTGTCTTCCCCAGCATATTTCTCACATGCACCACAGGGACTTTACTCCCTTCTACAGTACGTAAAAGTTTTGATTGAGCAGGGCCGGCTCTATTAGTAGATCCCTTAGTGTTGACTAACCAGGTGGCTTTGGCTAAATGTTTATCCCAATGTTTGAATGTCCCATCACCCATTGCTCTCAGTGTAGTCTGAGATACAGTCCATTGTATCGTTCAACTTTTCTGGAAGCTGGTGCATGATAGGGGATATGATACACGCACTCAATGCCGTGCTCTTTGGCCCAGGTGTCTATGAGGTTGTTTCAGAAATGAGTCCCATTGTCAGACTCAATTCTTTCGGGGGTGCCATGTTGCCATAAGACTTGCTTTTCAAGGCCCAGGATAGTGTTCCGGGCGGTGGCATGGGGCACAGGGTATGTTTCCAGCCATCCGGTGGTTGCTTCCACCATGGTAAGCACATAGTGCTTGCCTTGGCGAGTTTGTGGAAGTGTGATATCGTCAATCTGCCAGGCCTCTCCATATATATATTTCAACCATTGTCCTTCATACCAGATGCGCTTTAACCGCTTGGCTTCTTTGATCACAGCACATGTCTCACATTCATGGATAACCTGTGCAATAGCATCCATGGTCAGGTCCACCCCTCAATCCCGAGCCCATCTATATGTTGCATCTCTTCCCTGATGGCCTGAGGTGTCATGGGCCCACCGAGCTATAAATAATTCATCCTTATGTTGCCAGTCCAGATCCACCTGAGCCACTTCAATCTTAGCAGCCTGATCCACCTGATGGTTGTTTTGATGTTCTTCGGTGGCCCGACTCTTGGGTACGTGAGCATCTACATGGTGTACTTTCACAATTAGGTTCTCTCGTCGGGCAGCAATATCTTGCCACAATTCAGCAGCCCAGATGGGCTTGCCTCTGCCTTGCCAGTTGCTCTGCTTCCATTGTTGTAGCCACCCCCATAGAGCATTTGCCACCATCCATGAGTCAGTATAGAGTATTGGCCATTTTTCTTGTTCAGCAATATCTAAAGCCATCTGGATGGCTTTCACCTCCGCAAACTGACTTGATTCATCTTGTCCTTCAGCAACTTCTACAACTCGTCGTATAGGGCTCCATACAGCAGCTTTCCACCTTCGATGTTTGCCTACAATACGACAGGACCCATCAGTAAACAGGGCATATTGCCTTTCGTTCTCTGGCAGTTTATTATGTGGTGGAGCCTCTTCAGCATGCGCCACCTCCTCTTTTGGTGATATTCCAAAATCTTTGCCTTCTGGCCAGTCCATGATCACTTCCAAGATTCCCGGGCGATTAAGGTTTCCTATTCGAGCCCGCTGTGTAATAAGCACGACCCACTTACTCCACATAGCATCAGTCGCATGATGTGTAGAGGGGACCCTCCCTTTGAACATCCAGCCCAGCACTGGCAGTCGGGGTGCCAGGAGGAGCTGTGCTTCAGTACCAACCACTTCTGAGGCAGCTCGAACTCCTTCATATGCTGCCAATATCTCCTTTTCAGTTGGAGTATAGCGGGACTCAGATCCCCTATATCCTCGACTCCAAAACCCTAGAGGTCGACCTCGGGTCTCTCCTGGTGCTTTCTGCCAGAGACTCCAGGTAGGGCCATTGTCCCTGGCTGCCGTGTAGAGCACATTTTTAACATCTAGTCCTGCCCAGATTGGCCCGAGGGCTACAGCATGAACTATGTCCTGTTTGATTTGTTCGAAGGCTTGTCGTTGCTCAGGGCCCCATTTAAAATCGTTTTTCTTCCGGGTTCACTTGATAAAGAGGGCTTACAATCAGACTGTAATTTGGAATATGCATTCTCCAGAAACCCACAACGCCCAGAAATGCTTGTGTTTCTTTTTTGCTGGTTGGTGGAGACATAGTTGTTATTTTGTTGATCACATCTGTTGGGATCTGTTGACGTCCATCTTGCCATTTTATTCCTAAAAACTAGATCTCTGTGCAGGTCCCTTGACCTTACTTTGTTTTATGGCAAAACCAGCTTTCAGAAGGATTTGAATTATTTTCTTCCCTTTCTCAAAAACCTCTTCCAATGTGTTGCCCCATATGATAATGTCATCAATGTATTGCAGATGCTCTGGAGCTTCACCCTGTTCCAGTGCAGTTTGTATCAGCCCATGGCAAATGGTAGGGTTGTGTTTCCACCTCTGGGGAAGTCGATTCCAGGTGTATTGGACACCCCTCCAAGTGAAAGCAAACTGTGGCCTGCACTCTGCTGCCAAAGGGATTGAGAAAAATGCATTAGCAATATCAATGGTGGCGCACCACTTGGCTACCTTTGACTCCAGTTCATATTGAAGTTCTAGCATGTCTGGCACAGCAGCGCTCAGTGGCGGCGTGACTTCATTCAGGCCACGATAGTCTACTGTCAGTTTCCACTCTCCATTAGACTTTCTCAGTGGCCATATGGGGCTGTTAAAGGGTGAGCGAATCTTGCTGATCACTCCTTGGCTCTCCAGCTGACGAATCAGCTCATGGATGGGGATCAGGGAGTCTCTGTTGGTGCGATATTGCCGCTGGTGCACTGTTGTGGTAGCGATCGGCACCTGTTGTTCTTTGACCTTGAGCAACCCCACCACAGAAGGGTCCTCTGAGAGACCAGGCAAGGTGGACAGCTGTTTAATTTCTTCCGTCTCTAAGGCAGCTATACCAAAAGCCAATCGGTACCCTTTTGGATCCTTGAAATACCCTCTGCTGAGACAGTCTATGCCGAGGATGCACGGAGCCTCTGGGGCAGTCACAATGGGGTGCTCCTGCCACTCATTCCCAGTTAGGCTCACTTCGGCCTCCAGCACAGAGAGCTGTTGGGATCCCCCTGTCACTCCAGAAATACAACTGGGTTCTGCCCCTATATGGCTTGATGACATCAGGGTACATTGTTCACTGGTGTCCACTAAAGCCTTATATTCCTGTGGGTCTGGTGTACCAGGCCATCTAATCCACACAGTCCAATAAACTTGGTTGTCCCTCTCCTCCGCCTGGCTGGAGGCAGGGCCCCTCTAGTCCTGCTCATAGTACTCGTTACCCACTTCTTGTAAATAGGAATCAGAAGTCCCTTCAAGAGGATCAGAGGTGAGATCAGCTCTTCTATTCTTTCTGGGAAGCTGCCCACTGGAAAGTGGAGCGATGATTTTTCTGGAGGAACCTGAACCCCCTTTTGTAATTGTCTTTCCTTGCAGCTCGTGTACTGTGCTTCTAGGGTCGAGGTAGGTTTTCCATCCCACCTCCTCATGTCCTCTCCGTAGTCACGCAATTGAAACCACAGGGTGGCTCGTGGTGTGTATCCTCTATATCTTCTCTCTTGAACAGAAGAGCGCTTACTCCTAGTGGCTGAGACACTGGTCCGTATGGGTGGAGGGTAGGGCATATCCTCTTTGAATTGCTGGAACTCCCGGGACAGTTTCTCTACAACAGAGATGCAGGCCCGTAGGGAGGAAGAGAGACTTTCTTCGTATTGCCGGAGTTGGCCAGCCAATTCATCCACCGTTGGTCTCTCTCCGTCTTTCCAGGCCATTACTACTAATGAGTTGGCATATGATGAGGGTGCACTCCGTACAAACTTCCGCCACATAGGTCGCGTGCAATTGACTTCATCTGGGTCTTTGGATGATTGACCATTGTCCAAGTCACCATAAATCACTTCCAGCACAGCTAGCTCCCTCAGGTACTGCATACCTTTCTCCATGGTGGTCCACTTGCCTGGGTGACATAGAACATCTTCCTTGAAGGGATACCTTTCCTTCACACCCGACAGGAGTCGTCTCCAGAGGCTGAGGACTCGTGCATCTTTTCCAATAGCTTTGTCAATGCCCCCTTCCCTAGAAAGGGATCCCAGCTGCTTGGCTTCCCTACCCTCTAATTCCAGGCTACTGGCCCCATTATCCCAGCATTGGAGCAGCCAGGTGACAATGTGCTCACCTGGACAACGGCCGAAATCCTTTCGCATATCTCGCAATTCACTCAGGGATAGAAATCGGGTAGTTACCGTCTCTTTTATGAGTTCTTCCTCTTCCTCCTCTTCAAGCAATGACTTGTTCTCTTCCCTCTTCCGTCCTTGTGATGGCCCTGCTTCAGAGCACTCTGCCTCCTCACTCTCTTCCTCTGGCTCCTTCTTAGAAATATCTTCCTCTTCCCTTACTAAACGAGCTGACTTCCACTTCCAAGATTTCTTCTTTTGTACAGGGGCAACTGATACCAGGATGGGCTGGTTCTCTGGTTCAGCTGCAACAGGCTGAGTAGCTACAGTGCCCGCCGTGGGGGTTGGAGTAGTGGCAGTGCCTGCCACAGGGGTTGGAGTAGTCACAGTGCCTGCCACATTGCCATCAGACCCAGAGAGCCTCTCTCCCCTTTGCATAGTGTTAAATAGGGTTTGGTAGGCATGGGCCAGGCCCCAGCACATTGCAATGATTTGTGTCTCCTTGGAGCTGCCAGGCTGACAGCATACTTCTTCCAAATATTCTGCTAGTTTATCAGGATTCTGCACTCGTTCGGGAGTGAAGCTCCAAAACACTGGAGGTGCCCACCGCCCCAGGCATTTGCCCATGCTGTTCCACACGCCCTGCCATTCATAACTATCCAGCCTTGGGGCAGATCTCCTGGTGATATTCTTAAATTGCTTGCCAACCTTAGACAAAACCGAAACAATGTTCCCCAGAAGTAGCAATAGAGGTATTTTAACTCCCCAAGGGTGTTCAAAATACGGAAAAATTATTGTGATGAAGGAGGAAACATTATGATAGAGGGTAGCAAAGGTACCATTCTGCATTTCCTCCATAAAAAACCTTTCAGAGGCAGAAGTATAATTGCTAATCGTCTCCACAAGACAGTAGCCAAAATACAGTAACGGCTTTAGTACAGAGCTCAGATGATACCACATTAAGCTCAAGGTCAGTGCTCTAAAAATAAAACTCACAGGCGAGACATTACTAATCATTGCAGAGTACAGCAGCCCGCAGAAACCAACACTGATCCTTAACATGTACAGCAAAGACGAGAGCATCATGCAAATCAAATAAACTGGTATTGTGACCTGCAACCGTTATTATCTCAAGCCTCGTGCCCCACGTTGGGCGCCAAAAAGGACTGTCGTGGTTTAGCCCCAGCTGGCAACTAAGCACCACGCAGCCGCTCACTCACTCCCCCTCCCACAGTGGGACGGGGAAGAGAATTGGGAAAAAAACCCTCATGGGTTGAGATAAACACGGTTTAATAGGACAGAAAGAAAGAAGGGAACAACAATGATAATACCAACAAAGGAATGTACAAGAACAAGTGATGCCCAATACAGCAATTGCTCACCACCCCGTGATCGACAGCCCATCCCCGAGCAGCGATGTCCGCCCCCCAGCCAACTCCAGTTTATGTACTGGGCATGACGTCGTATGGTAGGGAATATCTCTTTGGCCAGTCTGGGTCAGCTGTCCCGGCTGTGTCCCCTCCCAGCTTCCCATGCACCCTCAGCCTGCTCGCTGGCAGGTCAGCACAAGAAGCTGGACTGTCCTTGACTGCTTAGCAACAACCCAAAACATCAGCACATTATCAACAATTTCTCATCCCAAATCCAAAACACAGCCTCACATTAGCTTCTGTGAAAAAAACCAGCTCTATCCTGGCTGAAACCAGGACAGGGTAAACAGCTAACAAATACTAAAAAATCACTATAGACCCAGAAGTACTGCCTTTTTTGCTGACATTAAATTGCCTCTAGCATTAAACACCAGATTTTAGGTAAATAGAACTGAAAGCTCTCAGATTTATCACTTAGAATTTAATTTCTCAAAATCTTACTGATAGGTGGAGTAATATGAAATGAAATATTAGAGCTACTATTCTTCAGGTCATATCATCTGTTATGATTGTGTGTCACCTTGCCCATTGGGGTCTTGATAACTCTCCAAGTAGTACCAGGTCAGCAATCTTTTAAAATAATAAATATTAAGACTAAATCCTGTCTTCTGTAATCTCTTTGAAGTCAGTAAAATTAGATACAAATGACTACTGTAAATATATATTTCTGAGGAATGAATAACAAGCAGCTGTTTAATAACAATCTATGTAAAAAAATAGATCTTATCATAAGAGAAAATGGTGAATAATGATTACCTTTACCTGAATATTAGAGAAGAACAAATAAATGTTATTATGTAAGAGCACAATAAAACACAAATATTAAAACTATGAGAAAAAATGTAGAGCATGGAAATTTTGTTATGTTAACTACAAAATGAATAAAATAAAATTCCCTCTGTACGGTCTTTCTACTCCCTTTATATTATAGCAGAACAATTACAAAAATACAATTCTCATACACTGTTTTATAAATCGTAAGATATTCTGGCTTCACAAAAATGTTAATAATGTATTTTAATATTAATCATATATATATTTTAACTAAAAGAAGAGGATATGTTTGTCATAATATCTGGCATATAGATATATGTTTATTTCTCTATATCATGGACATTCTAATTAATTGCACAAATCATGCTATATGCCAATAAGTTATTTAGTGACTACAGCATACACCACAGTCTTGTCAGATCTCAAAAACTTCCAGTAACACCTCTGGAGATGGCCATTGTTTTAAAAGACAAATTCAAAAGAAAATACAGGCATATTAAGAAAGAAAGTGGTACCCAGTGTGGTTCCATTTTTTACTAGTATTGATACTTCCTTTTAATAAGTAAAAAAAAATCAAATTGTATCTCCTTTAAGATTTTTTTTTAATTTTTTGGTTAACTACTCAATCCAGATATCTGGAAATACTTAAAATTCAAAATAATGATAACACTGATTGCATTTTGTGGTTCATTAATATCTCTAGACATTGTAACTACAGGTTTGTGTCTAGCACTGAGTTTTACTGTTTAATGCCTGTCTACTAAGACAAGCCACCATGGTGCCCACTTTCTTATCATAGGACAAAATGGCAGATGCCGTAGATGTGACAGAATGGAGGAAAAAAAAAGGGGGGAGGAATGGATTACATACTCCTTTACTATAAAAAAATAGTGCAAAGTAACTAATGATTTGGAAAATCATTATTGTCTAAGAAATAAACTGAGAGCCTGAGCTCTAAATCTCAAAATCCAACATTTCTCTGATACCATAAAAAATTGTCTTTGTAGCTAGAGCATATAAATTACAGTACTATGAAATACATTTCAAAAATAAATTTTAAGTCCCACAGTTACTTAATAAAATATCAGGTTTGAAAAACACTGGTTCAGTGACTTTTGAAATTCTTGATGTTTAAAATTCAGTTCTGTTTATATGTACAATTTGCAAAACTGGGATAATGAATTTCTCCGGAAGATAATCTTCTTTGTTGTTGTAATTTTTACTCCACCTAAATAATTTGTTTGGTTGGTTGTTTTTTTGTTAAGAGCACAGTGGAACCTCAAAACCAATCTTTTTCCTTTCTGCCTTATAGCTCAGCACTCATAATACACGGCAAACATATTTCACAGTTACACTTCTACTATGTCCACACTCCAGCTTCACCTGGACAGCCTTTAGGCTTTCAGAGGCAGCAACAAAGTGCCTGAGATTATAAACAGAAGACAACTAAGTTACACAAACAGTGTGAGGGTTTTTCAATGATTCTGCCGAACTCTGGTTCAGGAAATAAATATAAGTCACTTTTGGAGGTATATCAGGTCCTCTGAATTTGCTTACATGGTAACACACTGTGCGAAGCAAAATTGCTACTTTAGCACAGAGGAGGCATAGCTAACGAGTTATGTGTTTGGTTTCTGTGGGGGGAGCAGGTTTTGTTGTTTTTTTTTGTTTTGGTTTGTTTTTCATTCTAATATATAGTCCAGATACCGTAGTGTTCCTTTATCTCTTTAAAATCATTCAAGATAAAAACAAATATGGCATAGCATAAACTATTATTTATGATTCAGATTTTAGATGATTGCCACTGTAGATTCAAATGCAATTTAATATAACAACATATAAAATAGTAAGTCTGAATACAATGTATTATAAAAGAAACATGATATATCTCCTTTTGATATGGTTATGCAACTTACTGACTTGGAAAGGGCTTTCCAGGCTTCTGGAACAAATACACCAGAAGCTATAAAATAATGTATATATAAATCAGCAACTTGGTTAATTAGCTTCATCATTAAAGATTTGACAGATCTAAGCATTCTTATTCTACATTGCTTTTTAATTTTGTCAAAAGTAATTTTTAATTTTGTCAACACCGTAGAAGAATTGTTGCTATTTTCCAAGAGAGGCTTGAATATTGTACTCCAAGGAAGTTTGCAGATTTTAAGAGCTATTATTGAGAAGACGCTCAAAGATGATATAGCAGAAACCCAGTAATCACTCGTGATAGGAAGTTATATTATTATGGCTCAAAACATCTTACATTAAAAAAATTGCAATAATCAGTCAACTTGAAGCTCTTATTTATATTCAGGTAAATCAAATGCAATATTACTGGCATTTAAATAGTCACATTAAAATGTACTTGAGTTACATGATACTAGGAGAATACTTGGGTGAAATATCCTACAGTCTTTACTTGCTCTTCCTTGAGCATTAATTCCCTAACAGCTCACTTGAAATGAGAAATAAATTTATATATCTGAAATACATAAATACTAGCTAACCTTTGATATGACTCATTTGGGCCGTTCGTATGATCCTTTGAGTCAAACCCAATTCAATTAAAAATGCATCAGGCTGAAAGAATTCAACCTGGTGACATCTGAGCAGAACTACAAAATAATGAAAAATTGAGAAAATTCATATAACTACCTCCTATGTTGAAAGAAATGGAACACTCTATAATAAATTTGAAAAGTAACAGGGAATATGGAAATGTGAAAGAAACAGCTGATTTTTACTATGCTGGCTTCTTTTCTTTAACAGGCTTTTTTTGTTCTTACAGTCCAGAACACAGAGGTCATTTCATTGAATTATTTCATTAGACTGTTATAGTGAGTCTATTACTTGTATATTAACAACATATTTAAGGAAGAACGTTAAAACACTTCTCTACCTATATGAACAAAGTCACTTTTATACAGTGTCATTTTAATATGTTGTGTTAAAATTATAACAAGTTCCATGTACAATGCAAGATCGACATTATGCTCAGCCTTACAGAATGTGTAATAGGAACTAAGCATTGCCAATGAAGAGAAATGTCATAAGCTATGTGCACAAGTGAAAATCTACCACAGCCTGTCAGCATGAAGTCAAAGAAAACTGGTCATTCAGATTTTTTTCAGTGGTTTAAACTGCATATTCCTCATACATGGACAAGCAGGTGTAAGTGTGACTCTTAACTCCATAGGATTTCGATCTGAGTGGTGGTTTGAGTGAAATTACAAGCTTATTAATACAAACCTCAAACTATCTTCTAACTAGGTGCTGCCTAAATTTTTTCCCTAGAGAGCTGTACAGAACAGAGCTCAGTTAAACAAATAAATAAACCAAAACTGACCTGATATGTACTCAACTTATTTGTGCACAGTCTGACATTGTATTGTAAATGATGAAAGTAAGAAAAAGCATCCTACCAATACGTAACAATCAGTTTTTTAAGGTTGTGGAAAAATTCACCTTGCAGAACTGTAAATGATTTTTTTTTTTACATTTATTGGATTAAACATTAGTTTAGCTGTTGTTTTAAAAATACACTTAAGTCATTGTAGCTACAGTTTGAATACCTTGGAAATAATAATATGCAGTCATGTGAATGTACTTATTGCAGTGATTAATCTTCCAAATATTCATTTTGACAATTTGATATTTTCCTTAAGTATACATTATGGTGTACTATTGAAATTTAAATTCAGAAAAGCAAACCATTTTTTAGACCACGTTCCTCAGAATGAAATGTGAATGCCATCACATTAAACACCATTGCTCTGTGAAGAGCACTAAATCTTTGAGTGCATTAATTTTTGATTTAACTTAAACAAAAGTCATGCTCAAGCTCTCTTAAATAGAATAATTGGAGGGCTTAAGCATGTCCTACTGCTGAAGGGTTACCTGAAATCCAGCTTGAATTAGGAGTGGCAAATACATACAACATAAATCCATCCTCTAGAATGCACTTTTTTCCCAAAAGATAAAATGTTATATGGATTTGAGTCATGTTTGATGCCAGTTCCTACTTCAGATTATGTCTGGCCTCAAAGCTGTCACTTAACTGTTCTCCATTTGTTTTTGGCATCTGTAAAATGGTGATATTTACTAAACCACATCAAATGGCTGTCGGTGGTTATAACCATATGAATAAATGGTTACTTGCATTTATGTTTAGAGACCTCTGGAAGACCTGGACATCAGTAAAGAAGTTTTGTGAGGACCAGTCTAGAGGGTCATCCTGTGTAGTATTTTTGTTAATGAATCTGGACAAAATAAAGCAACAAGCTAATTCAGTTTACCATGGGACAAAATTGAGAGGTATCTGTTCATACAGATCGTATGAGAGCAAAAGGCAAATAACTTTGATAACTGAGAGATTATAGATACAGGGTGGCATATAGTTCCACAAATTTAAAGCAATTTGTCTAGAAAGTACTAACAAGAATTTTATCTAAAAATGACAGTTCCTCGACTGGATATGACTGGAACTGAAAAAATCCTAATCACATGATAATTAATATATGATGTTTCCATGAGAGTACAAACAAGATATTTCCAAAAGTAAAAAAGGAACATTCCTGAGCACTGATGAGAAAAAGGGAGACATTTCACTCAACACAAGGAGGAATTTTTTTTTTACAATAAGAACAATCAATGACTGGAACACTTTGCCTAGGGTTGTGGTAGATTCCCCATTGCTGGAGGTTTTCAAGATGCAGTTGGACAGTGCGCTAGATATTCTCATCTAGCATCCCTTTCCCACAAGTTGGATCAGATGATCTTTCATGGTTCTTTGCAAACTGGGCTATTCTATGATTCTGCAAAATAATCTGAAATACAGTGTATCTTCTTGTTAAACTATGAATTGAAATAGGAATAGGTGAAGATGAATATGTTTAAGGCACTGCAAAGGAACTTATATAACAAAAAAAGGCAAGGGATTGACTGTTGTAAGAAGAACAATCTTACAATCTTGTAAGATTGTTCTTCTTACAACATTAAAGAACTTGTAATTTTAACGTTCTTCCTTAAATAAACTTGTCCTTTATGTAAATATTTTTTCCTTTCATGTACCTTCATCCATTAGGATTGACCTAATGGATGAAGGTACATGAAAGGAAAAAATATTTACATAAAGGACAATATCAGTGCAAGACAAAATAGACATAAGCTATCCCTCAATAAATTTAAGCTGGATGTTAAAAGGTGTCCAGTCATCAGAAGCATGGTTCCTGGAATAGACTTTTAATAAACTTAATGAGTCTAATGACCTAACACTTTATACAGCAAGATATTAGCTTACTTCATTTTTGGAAGTGATTATAGGATGTTGTTACCTCAAATAAGAGAAGCTAGATTTGATGACCTGGAATAACCAGATTCCACTAAAGTACAAGGAATTAGGATGATAAAATATTAGTAGAGAAATACTGAATGCTAGATGAAGCTTTAATTCTGCTCTCATTTATGCCCCATTGAAAAAATTAATGGAAGTTTCTGCAAGATTTGGTCCTCTGTTACCTGATGTGAAGCATGGAAATGAAATGCAAATGTTTCAATTAATCATGCTTTCATATGAGAGAAGAAACACAAAAAATGCATGAAAGCGGTTCTAGAATACAGTTTTGGTGTAGTTTGGTTTTTTTCTCTATTATGGCCTTTCAATTCCTGTTGTCAGTTTTCTTCCTCTGAGTTCTTCAGCTAGAAATAAAATTGTTGGGAATTAAGTAGATTTTAAGCAGCATGGAAAAATAAAAATGAATTGGAGAAACACAGCAGTCCATCTGGGTACAAATCCCTGCAATTTAGATAAATCTACACAGCTTGGTGTTGATCTGTCAGGGTCTGGAGGTGGTCTGGAGTTACAATCATACCTTGTGATGGATGTAATTTGCTTTGTATATCTTCTGAAGAATATGTGACACCAAAGAGAATTAAAAAAGAGTCTGGCCTTAATGTCCAAAAACCCTCTCTGTTTATATACGATTAACTTTGCCTTTTGTCTGAGTAGACAGCACAGAGTCAAACTTTGCTTTCATCCATGCAAAGAAGTCACAAATCAAAGATGATATAATCCAGTATCTCAGATCTTCTACTCAATTTTCAGAATACGTAGGCAAAAAAGGAGGGAGGCTTTAAGGGAGTAAATTCTTCCCTTTTCTCAATACAGGATAGTCTCTCTAGTTCCTAACACAAGTCTCTGATGACAAACCAGGCTGAACTCTCTGGTGCCACCACCTCCCACCATCTGCTCCTGCATCCCCTACATATGTTCCATACACTCCCTCACTGTGACCTGCTTCCTCTTCTGCTGCAGTACTCCCAACCCCTGCCTGTACCACAGCTGTTTTCCAAAATGCTGTCAGCTCTTTCCTCTGTCTCCTGGCTGGCAAGAAATGGCTCATGAAAGGCTGGGTCTTACTGCAGAGTAACCAGGTAGTACATATAGGCTCACCAAGCAGCTGGTTAAACCAGGCACCTGTCTGTTAGTGTACATCATAACCTTTCCTCTTCAGCAGCAACAGTTGCTAAGTAACACAAAAAGTGCAAGTATTTTAAAAGATCTCCCTTCCACTGTCAAATATGTCTGAAAGAGTTAATTCTTCAAATGTTACTGAAGAGCACTGACAGACAAAATGCTCATGTGAAACATACTCCTCAGGAAACCAAGCTAAAAATAAGATTACTGATTAATCTCACATTTCCTATCTCAAAATTATCCTGTAATTTTCTTAGTAGGCCAATTTTCTTTCTTCTCAGCTCTCTATTGCCACTGTATTTGAAGGACCCTTTGTTCATTTCAGCATTATGTGTAATTCAGCTTTCAGTATTTCAGTTTATTTCTGCAGTTACCAGTTTAGCTTACTTCTGCATATTTTTGTAGATCCTGTTCTTTACTATACCATGTATATATATTTTTAACACTCTTCACTTCTTGTTTGAACTGCTCTTTATATCACCTTACTTAATCATGCTGACCTTTTCTGACCCTTTTGCTGTTTAAATTTAAACAAGAATAGATTTCAATTGCAGTCTGTTCAAGTATTTCTTAAATATTTACCACTTCTCCCCAGTACATTTGCCATGCATTATAGAATTTCTATAAAAATCACCCAAGGCATTTTACATTCTTTCAACTCAGTTTCTCCAGAGTGAAAAATAATGAAATAAATCTTTAAAATCCTTGTGTTTTTTTCTTTAAATGGTTGACATTTTAAAATTCATTAATGTTGTATTCTTAAATTCTAATATTCTTTGACTTGCATTTACTATACATTCCAATGAAACTTCCAATGAAAGTCTAATTCATTAATGTAAAAGAGTGAAATTATCCACATTTTTTCCTGATTGTGGCAATATGGATTCTAAATAATACAAACCTTACACCTCTTCATATCAGCTATTCTCTAGAAGATATTCTTAGTAAATACTCCTAAATATCCAAAACAATGTATCAATTTATATCAGTGTAATTACACTTTTCAGTGGCCTTAAAATAGGAAGAAACTAATAAGGTCATAGATGACTAGAATCAATGTAAAAGTATAAACCACAATTATGAAGTCTAGAAGTCAACTATGACTGCTTTGTAAAACCATATCATATTTTACAATCATGAATTATTTTCTACTTGGCTATTGAGATCTCTCCCATTCTCTGCCTGGAATACCTTCAGTCCACATACCAGACAATGCATTACAGTAGTCTGTAAGATATTTTTTATATGGAATGCAATTTCTCTTTTGTGTGAATCTTTTTTTTTTTCTCTCCATGGCATTAATACATATATTTTGAAGATTCATAATTCCTCAAGACTATGAGGAATTGTACAGAACCCTGCATAAGAGACTCAGGGCCAGATTTGGACTTCTGTATGAAAGAAAAAGACCTTGAAACTTGTGCAGAAAAAGTGTAAAAAGGATAAACACACGATCATGCAGTAATTCTACAATGTGAGAATTCAAATTGAACAAGTTACAATAGCCTCTATTTTCATTCCATCAGAAACTAGCTCTTCTGTATCCATGAAGTTCTATCCAATACACTTGGGGTTTGTGCACACTAAATTATTATTTTTATTTAGTGAAATTGTAAAACTGGTTAGTGTTGCCTCTGTCGCATGCCGCTCATAAACAGGAGTGAGGTTTTTTTCGTATTCTCTGGAACAAAATTAAGACTTAAAATGGAGTCAAGCACCAGGTAACTTTATTTGCCCAGCAATGGGTTCACAAGTGCAAGAGAAAGAGAAAGGAAAAGAAGGAAAGAATTAGTTGCAGTAGCTACCACCACGGAGCTGTGGTGTGCTGACAGTCGGATTCTTCAAATCCGGTGGGAGAACGTTAGCTCATTTCTCTCCTATCACCAAACACCTGTCCATTTTCTTGCAATTCAGTCCATAGGATTCTCTCTTGGTCTAGTAAATCTGACAAAATTGTGTGAAGTCGCTGAGTAGTGTTACACTCAGCAGTGAGATGGCTTTGCAAATTTCTTATCTGCTCTTGCAAGGACTCAATTGTCTCTTTATCTGCTTCTTTTTCTTCTTGAATGGCAATTAGTGCTGCCCCAAACACTGCAGAGATTGTTGCCTTTCCTTTCCCCAATCGCAGTTTTCGTTCCTTTGTCAAAAGAGTGATTCGATCAACCACTGCCTGCAAGTCATGCCAATCCTTTTGAGCCCAAGCCATGACAGGAAGAGAGGGTAGGGCTTTATAGCCCTTTAGTTTCTCAAGGAGGGGATTCTCCCCCATTGTTGGATCCTCAAATCCATCCTGACAACAATTGTCACACAATGCAAAAGGAGTACTCTAAAGTATTCAGCCTACTGTGGGTTCACATACCCATTGTGGGTCTTTACAACAAGATCCTCTGTCCTCTCTCTCCTGTCAGGCACTTCCCAGGGAAGGGGCCACGCTAAGGACCCTGGTCCCTTCTGGTTGGTTCAATTTTGCAAGGGAATCCTGTCCGTGATGCCAATTTAGATGTCGCAGCCTGGAAGGAGTCATTCAGGACGACCTCCTTCCCCGTTAGACCAATGACAAAGTTCGTGATCCCCCTGGACTGAATTAAGGTGAAATGACACCAGCCAATGAATTTAACAATTTAATAATACAAAATGCAAGGCATGAGGTTACATAAATGACTCAGTGACAGCTACTCTAACTAAACAATTCAACTAAACAAACAAGTCCTGTGCAACACGCCTTTTACACTTCGACAAAGAGAGGAAGAAAGAGAGGAAGGGAGGGAGGGAGGGAGGCAGTGAAGAATATACCACCACCCGTGGATCCAGCAGTGTCCCGTTGGTCCTCTTGATGTTCCTTGGTGGTGAGGGTCCCCCTTTTCCTTTCTGATGGTGCCATTTTTATACAGTCCGACTCCCACAATCTCCATCTGATTCCAAGAAACTTCATGCATCTGCAACAGGCTGATTCCAAGAAACTTCATGCATATGCAACAAGCAATGGCACATCTGCAGGCTTTGGTGTTTCTTCTCGCTGTGCCTGTACCATATCTCTGCTTTGCAGGAACCGGTCACTGTGCCGGCACCGTATCTCTGCTCTGCAGGAACTGGTATCTTTGGCGTTTACTCCATACCAAGACATGTTCAAGCTGTTGTACCAAGAAAGGTGTGGGTTCCTCGGAACTGCAAAATCTTTAAGACAGAAACTGCATATCAATACACCACAGCCTCAAAGATCAAGAAAGTAAAATCCAAGTCCTGGACTGATATTGCAGCATCTGAGATGAGCTTCATTTGCTCAGAACACACTGGCTTTGGATACTTACGAAATCCCAGGTTCATTTTGCAGGCTGCACAGAGTTAAATCACCCTGTGTAAGAGCAGTGTCCAATGCCCCTAAGCATTTTATGATGGCCTGATTTGGGCTCATCCCTGTGAAGTCCCTATCACTTCATGGTAGTTATGATAAATGTGAACACAAAAAGAACATTATTTAAAATTCATACCACCATGCAAGGTAATTGTTGCATTTTTCTATTCTTTTTAAGCTCCTCCTTCAAGGATTTTACAAGCAGTAACTTTGACATGTAAAAAAATCAATGTCTAATTAATTTGGCTTGATAAAACTTCAGTTTCAGCACATATCTGGCCAAAAGAATTATACTGAATCTGTAACTATAAAATAATGTAACTAATTAAGCAAAAGGTCTGATGGATTTAATTTAATTGTTTCTGGAAGAGGTTGCAAAATGTCACGAATTTGTCATAAATATCTATATATTAATGTTGCAAATTGTTTGAATGAACATTTTTGGAAAATAAACAGATACGGTATAACTATGAAAGAAAAAAACCCACAACAAATTAAAGTAAATCATAGCAGGCCAGGGGAAAAAAAAAACCCAAACAAAAAAAGCACTTCATTATGCTGGCTGCATTATAACAGAAAATAAAAGCAATTAAACAAAAAAAAAAAAAAAAGAAAATTATATTGGTTGTCTTATTACATGGTTATTTCAAAATGGAAATCTCATCTTTAGTAAAAAAAATACATGTGTCAATAAAATGTGCATACGTATTAATAAAACTGTATGTTAAAATACATTATTTCACATAACAGTAAAAGATATGACATCTTCCATTCTTTAGTTTTCTACTTTAGGCATGGAAAGTATATTAAATTTCTGTTTGTGGTTTTCTAGTCCTTGTAAAAACCCTTGGAATGCTTTCTAAAATAGATAAATGCTGTAGCCACACTAATGTACCCACTGAGCTTTTAATAGCTTTTAAGCTAAGTCAGATATAGAATTATAGAATCACAGAATCATACGAGCATTTAGGTTGAAAAAGACCTTTAAGATCATCAAGTACAACTGTTAACCTAGTGCCAAGTGTACCACTAAACTAAAACACAGCAGAGAGGAAACAGTCTAGAGGGTTCCTGGAATGTGTGGAAGATAACTTCCTGGCACAGCTGGTAAGTGAGCCTACCAGGGGAGGTGCCTTTCTTGACTTGCTGTTTACAAACAGAGAAGGACTGGTGGGAGATGTGGTGGTCAGAGGCCATCTTGGACTTAGCAACCATGAAATGACAGAATTCTCACTTGTTAGTGAAGTAAGAAAGGGAATCAGCCGAAACTACTTCCATGGACTTTTGGAGGGCAGACTTTCATCTGTTCAGGACACTGGTTGGAGGATGACTTGGGCTTAACAACCATGAAATGATAGAATTCTCAACTCCTAGTGAAGTAAGGAAGAGTGATAGCAAAACCACTACCATAGACTTCCGGAGGGCAGACTTTGTCCTGTTCAGGTCACTGGCCGAGAGAGTCCCTTGGGGGGCAGTCCTGAAGACCAAAGGAGTCTAGGAAGGCTGGACATCCTTCAAGAAGGAAATCTTAAAGGTGCAGGAGCACCTGCAGGAGCAGGCTGTCCCCATGTGCCGCAAGACGAGGTGGTGCAGAAGACGACTAACCTGGCTGAACAGGGAGATTTTGCTGGGACTCAGGGAAAAGAGGAGAGTTTACCACCTTTGGAAGAAGGGGCAGGTAACTCAAGAAGCGTACAGGGATCTCGTTAGGTCATGCAGAGGGAAAATTAGAAAGGCAAAAGCCCAGCTAAAACTCAGCCTAGCCACAGTTGTAAGGGATAAAAAAAATGTTTTTACAAGTATATTAACAGCAAAAAGGGAGACAAGGAGAATGTCCATCCATTATTGCTTGTGGGGGGGAACATTGTCACCAAGGATGAGGAGAAGGTTGAGGTACTTAATGCCTTCTTTGCCTTAGTCTTTCAGAGCTAGACCAGGTAAACTCAGGGTGTTCACCTCCCTGAAATTGAAGACAGGGATGAAGAGCAGAATAAACTCCCCATAATCCCAGAGGGAGAAGTTAAGGACCTGTTATGCCACCTGGATACCCACAAGTCTATGGGTCCTAATGGGTTCCACCCAAGAGTACTGAGAGAGCTGGCGGAGGAGCTTTCCAAGTCACTCTCCATCATTTATCAGCAGTCCTGGTTAACAGGGGAGGTCCCAGGTGACTGGAGGCTTGCCAATGCGATGCTCATCTACAAGAAGGGACAGAAGGAGAGTCCAGGGACCTATAAACCTGTCAGCCTGACCTTGGTACTGGGGAAGATTATGGAGAGGTTCATCCTGAGGGTGTTCACGGGGCATGTGCAGGACAATGAAGGGATCAGGCCCAGCCAGCATGGATACATGAAAGGCAGGTCCTGCTTTACCAAACCCATCTCCTTCTATGACCCAGTGACCTACCTAGTGCATGAGGGAAAGGCTCTGGATGTTGTCTACCTGGACCTTAGTAAAGCCTTTGACACTGTCTCCCGCAGTCTTCTCCTGGAGAAACTGGAGGCTTGTGGCTCAAACAGGTGTACTCTTTGCTGGGTAAAGAACTGGCTGGGTGGCCGAGCCCAGAGATTTGTGGTGAATGGAGTTAAATCCAGTTGGTGGCTGGTCACAAGTGATGTTCCCCAGGGCTCAGTGTTGGGGCCGGTCTTGTTTAACATCTTTATCAATGAACTGGATGAGAGGATCTAGTGATGCCTCAGTAAGTTTGCAGATGACACTAAGTTGGGAGTGTTGATTTGCTGGGGGGTAGGAGGGCTCTGCAGAGGGATCTGGACAGGCTGGATTGATGGGCAGAGGTCAACTGTATGAGGTTTAATAAGGTCAAGTGCCGGGTCCTGCACTTGGGTCACAACAACCACATGCGATGCTACAGGCTTGGGGAGGACTGTCTGGAAAGCTGCCCAGCAGAAAAGGACCTGCGGGTGCTGGTTGACAGCTGATTGAACATGAGCCAGCAGGTGCCAACAGTGTCTTGGCCTGTATCAGAAATAGTGTGGCCAGCAGGAGTAGGGAAGTGATCGTGCCCCAGTACTTGGCACTGGTGCGGCCGCATCTCGAATAGCGAGTTCAGTTTTGGTCCCCTTACTGCAAGAAGGACATTGAGTTGCTGGAGTGTGTCCAAAGAAGGGCAAGGAAGCTGGTGAGGGGCCTGGAGAGCAAGTCCTAAGATGACTGTCTAAGTGAACTGGAATTGTTTAATCTGCAGAGGAGAAGGCTGAGGGGAGACCTTATGATTCTCTACAACTACATGAAAGAGGATTGTGGTGAGGTGAGTGTTGGTTTCTTCACCAAAGTAACTAGTGGTACGACAAGAGTTGCGCCAGGAGAGGTTTAGGCTAGATATTAAGAACAATTTCTTTACTGAGAGAGTGGTCAAACATTGGAACAGGCTGCCCAGGGAGGTGGTGGAGTCACTGTCACTGGAGGTGTTCATAAAATGTGTAGATGTGCACTTCAGGACATGGTTTAGTGGGCAATGTGGTGTTGGGTTGATGGTTGGACTTGATGGTCTTAAAGGTCTTTTCCAACCTTAATGATTCTGTGATATTAGGTAGAACTAGGCAGTAGTACTTCTGTGATGTGCACATCTTTTAAATACTTCCAGGGACAATGAACAACCACTTCCCTGGGCAACCTCTTCCAATGCTTGACAACATTTTTAGTGAGTAATTTTCTCCTCGTATCCAAGCTAAACCTCCCCTGGTACAACCAGAGGCCATTTCCTCTTGTCTTATTGCTTGTTACTTGGGAGAAATGACCAACACCCACCTTGCTATAATCTCCTTTCAGTTAGTTGTAGAGAGCTATAAGGTCTTCCCTGAGTTTCTCATAACTACTCCTTGCAAAGGTATTTTGGGTGAGCAGAGAAATCAAAGGAGGAAATATGGGTGGAGAAAACATACAATGTGCTCACATAAATAGATGAATATTACTCATTGTCTCCCATCTTTCCAGGCTGAGTGAAACCAAGATAAGAATCAGGTGTATTTCTAAATCATACCCACATAACAGGAAATATACTTCTTACAACCAGAGAATCATAGAATAGTTTGTATTGGAAGGTACCTTTAAAGGTCACCTAGTCCAAGGCCTTCTGCAATGAGCAGCGACATCTTCCACTGGTCATGTGGAAGATCATCACTAGATCATTACCCCTTGCCCCATTGTTACAGGGCCTATTAAAAAGCCTGTCCCCATCTTTCCTGTAGGCCCCCTTTAAGTACTGGAAGGCTGCAAGAAGGTCTCCCCAGAGCCTTCTCTTCTCCAGGCTGAACAACCCCAACTCTCTCAGCCTGTCCTCACAAGGAGAGGTGTTCCATTCCTCAGATCATGTTTGTGGCCCTCCTCTGCTCCAACAGGTCCATGTCTTTCCTGTGCTGAGGAGAGGAGAGGAGATAGTGATAGTCTCTCCTCCCCTCCTCTTCCCTCTTCTCCATGGACAACTTGCTGAATTCATCAGCTTTGAACAGGTATATCTGGAGGACAATAAAACTAAGGGTAAGGTGTACACTCCAGAATTTACCAATATATGCAATATCTAACAGAAGAGGAAGGTGAAGTGATAGAGAAGAATTATGGGTAGATATTCCCATAGCTCTCAAGAGCAGAAGGAGCTGCAGATGATTTTTACCTTGAATCAATATAAAAAATTGTTTGAACAAAATGGAAACACTCTATTTTTTCTCTTCTTGTTCGCTATGTGTGTGTATATTGTTTATGCATTCTAGAAAGCAGCCTCTCTGAGATTTGCGGGATAGCTATGGACTCTGAGCAGACACACTTTTTTTTCTTTGTTTTGCTGTTACAAATTTTGTCATGTCCCCTTCCAATTTTGTCCCTCACAGTTTTTCACAGACTCAGATCAATAGAGTCTGCATAATAGTTCATCAGATTTCATCAGATCTTTCATCTTTATGTTTGAGACAGTTAAAGGTGGATCCATGTCTTCCAGGGAACAATCTGTGAAAATGTCATAGCTGCTAATTCTTAAGAAAAAGCATAGTCCATATGACTATTTTGAAGCTCATAGTACATTTAATCTCTACCATCACTGTCAGGATAAAGTCTCTTTATGATAGGGTATCTGCATTTGTCCTACAACAAGAGGAGATAGACAGAGTTCACATCATCATTATTTCTAAATAGCCCTAATTATTATAACGCTTAACCATGACCCACAAATCTCAAGACTGGAAAATAACCACCCAGAACCTAAGTGCATGAAATCTTGGTCCATGAAGTAATGGCTGTATATTTAGGTTAAAAGTCATGAGACCATTTGAATAACCTTATAGCAGAACTTTTGGAGCTAGAATCACTGAAAAATTAAAACCTGGCAGATTTCATAAACAAAAAAACGGGATAGTGTAGAATTACCTATTGTAAATACCTGTAGTTAACAGTTATGAATCTGAGAGCTGGCCAAGAAAAACTAAGGAAAATAAGTGCAAATCCAAGAAGATACAGGGTTTTAAATTTTCTAGTTTAAGAATTCAGCTCTTGAGTTACTTATAGTGTTCTTAAAAACTTTGCACTGGTTGATGATTAGCAAGTTACTCAAAATCTAAAATCTCCCCCCACATTTTGTTTCTCCAAGAATTTCCTGTGTGTTACATTACAGCTCCCAAAATGGCAGTTCAAGAAGATCTCATCAACAATCAATGCTTAAACTAGACTACTAGCAGTTTTGGAAGGCTATGCTACAATTTTCTGACATTTTCCTTCCAGTAAGACAGGCAGGTGACAGTAAATTTTGGAACCATAGATAGAACTGTGTCTATACTCGCCTTTTGTCTCCACCACTCTCTTGTTCTATGCTAGACTGCTAGGTGTCCATAAACTGCAATTTCCAAAAAAGAGAAAGTTTTCCTCTATTTTTATTAACTTTTAAAACCTGATGGCTGAAAACTTATTAAGAGGAAGGCCTCCAGGCAAGGTGAAATAAATTGTGAATCATCTCCCAAGATAACTATATTTTCCCAAATGGACCCCTACAAACCCTATTACACTATAAAAAAAACTTTCACAGTCAGAAGCAATGTTCTCTTCAAAGGTCTGATTACTCTATACAGCACCCAAGGAGTAAATGAACGACATTTTGTGTGAATGGCTTTGAGTATTTATAATTTCCACTGATGCTGATTATTACTGAAATTCACAAACTGCGTTACCCCAACTCATCTGCTTTCCACGGCAAGGTGGGTGGGCTACCATATATAGTCAAAACCCAGTAGCCACTTAGGAAGTTATTGACCTCCTGCCTCTTATTTGAATTGCTGCATTTATAGTTATCACCTAGGAAAGGATAAAAATTGCAGTCCATCCTATCATATTAAATAACAGAAAACATTCTGCATTTCAATCACAGAGGTTTCAACTGCTAACACAGTGTACTTTTGGAAACAGCTTGGGGCAGAATCCTTGTAACTCTGAGTTACATATATTCCTCTAGCTGATAAAAAAGTAGAGCCATTGCCTAGGTTTTACTGCTACTCTGGCTTTTCATGCCACAAAGCTATTTATCTCATCAGATACTAGTTTACCGGCAGTCATATCTGTCTTTCTGGCACAGCACTATGTCAGCAAGAACTTTAAGTGAAAGTGAAGCAGAGCTGGTTTTCATGCTAGGCAGTGTACAGCAGAAAGGATGCAGTGACAATAAATATAGTAGATTAATAGATCTGGAAATTATATCTATTCCCAGCATAGATGTATTTTTACCCCACTTCTTAGAGCAGCTGTTAAGAGGGAGAGAGGGAGAAAGGGGAAGCAGGTGGATGAAAGAGGAACCTCCCTAGGGAAGAACCCCCTTTAGTATGTTATGGTTTGTGTTGCAAAGTATTTTTGGAAAGTATGAAGTAGGCTCATTTAGGATGAAAAATCAGCAAGACATACTCAGGGATACATCTAATATGCTCCAACAACTAACAGGTAACAAAGTAAGTTAGCAGAAAAAAAAACGTAGTGTGTACATTGTGTTGCCCCACGCTCACTTTTTTGGTCTTATTGGGCTGTATTACTTCAATAATAACACAGTTACTGAAATTCAGATGAGGAAGCAGTAGTCTCTACCTGAGGAGTTCCTAATGTTTTAAATCTGTGCAACTGAACTCACTGCAATCATCTGATAATACTGTAGAATACACCTTTAAATATTTTATTTGTATGTGAGGCACTGGAAGCAGTTTGGAAAATACTACTGTAAAAGTGAACACATAAAGGTCATAATGAAATTCTAAACTTTTTGAGAAGGAGATGGGTTGAATGAAATGGCAAATGCAGTGTGTTTGAAGGACATCAGATTCAAATTATCTTGGGTCGCTGGTAGAAAAAAATTCAAAACATCAGATTTTTCAGATGATGCTTGATTAGAAAAGCTTTATCATGTACTAGATAAGGTCTCATCTCATCTTGTGGCAATACAGGTAGAAAAGAGAGAGTTTCCAGGCACTCAAAATCTTTCAGAATAAAGTAGCAGAATAATCTGGAGGAGAGAGGGACGGAATTGTATAATTCTGGTTTGTCCACCATGCTGTCATCAGGTTACAGCAATTTTTCCTTCTGGGCTTGAGTTGTATATTAATTCAGATATTTCAAGTTGCAGTCAGTGACACCATGAACATATTTTCAGTGTATACATAGCTACATAAGCACATATAATAAACTCCATTCCACCTATAGCAATTGATCTTGAATCATATTATTTTGCATTTTTTAATGAAATATAATAAATATAAGAATACATTCCTGATAATTTTTGATTTTATTTAAAAGCTGATGAAAAACCTACTTAAGAGATGTTTATATTCGTTTCCATGGAAAGATTTCTGAAACTAGAAGTTTTTTTTGTGGGCCTACAATTTTTAAAGAAAACTGTATTGGAATGAAAGTATCCATCATATAGTTTAATTAAATTAATGAATTTATTTAATCAATAGATTTGTCAACTAAGTAAATATTGCAGCAATACCATTACCCATTGAAATACTTTTTTTTAAAATATTTGGTTACTGTTTAACATGGTTCATTATGTGCTTTAGCAATATTGTATAATGTGCATAATAATATTAGAACATAGCCTTAGGGCACTGTATCCAGTATTAAAATTTCAGTGCCCCTTAGGCAAAGAGGAGCATGAGATGGTATAACACTTTTGCATCTCAGCTTCAACTTGGAAGCTTAAGGATAATTAATGAGGGATTTAGAGGAACATATTGGGAATAAACAAATAGCTACTCAGTAAATAACAAAGCCCATGTGCAATACCTTAGGTTAGGCTTTGCCCTCCAGTGCTCCCGCAGTATAATTAAGTAATCTTTGTGAAATTATACTGGAAGGCATTCCCAGATTTTTTTTTTTTGTTCAATACAAAGTAATTTAAGGCCAATATACAAAAATATTCCTCAGTCATCCAAATATTTTTTCTGCAAATCCATATATTAACGTATGTTACATGTGGTATACATTAAAGGTACAGTACTTTTAATTTCTTCTAGTTTTCCGAAGCATTTTATTTTAAAGAGCTTACAAAAGCAAATGGTTCTTTAAACAGAAAGAAAGAAAGAAAAGCAGAATTTTTTGTTATTTGAAAATAGATAACCTAACTAAATTTCTTGCTATTGCTGGCCATGCAGCTTACGAAGTAGCCAAAAACCCAAATGCTGAGGTAACTACTGGTTTTGTTTAACCTCCTCCTGAGTTATACTCCTGAAGCATTATTGGAGTTGTGAGACCTTATAAGTAACCAAAGATTCTTGGTTTATTACAGGAACAGTCATAAAAGAAAAAAAACAGAGACTCAAGAAGGTCAGAGATAGTAGCTTCTTGTGCAGCAATATTTTACAGACTTCAGTGATCAGTAGTAATGACTCACTAGGATGGAGAGAAGAGTTAATTCTTAATATTAAACAGTATCTTACAGTGTTAGGAGTTCCTTTTATGGCATTTCTGGATAGCAATTCTGTCATCCAAGTGGAAAAAATCTAGCAAATCTAGCCATATGGATGGATATGTCCAATATTTAAAAGAAAACTATTTCATGTTTTGAAGGCTTTCAACTAGGTAGAGAAAAGTCTTAGATGGAGAAAAAATGTAGCTTTTGTAGCTCTAAAATGTGTACTCTATTCTCCCTTGTGATGAAATAGTTAAACAAAAATTTTAATATTCAATCCAATAATATGAGTTTATATGGGCTAGCTGAAATTAGTGAGGAGCTGAGCTAGAGTAAATAAAATAAAAACAAGCCAAATATGTAGGACTTGAATAATCACTGCATTCTGCTGTGATACTGCAGATGTATGATTGCCTGGTCACAGGTATCTGCATAATGGAAGGGAAAGAAAATAATGCATATTTCTTTTTAAAATTGTATGTCTTAAAGCTATCCAAAGGAAAAAGTAGGTTTTACTTGTCTTGAAGCCTTGCAGTCATATCAGAATTTTCCTTAATTATTTATTTATTCCAATACAAATATTCAGACACAATTTTGTTGTGTTTTATTGAATATTCCAAAATTTATAAGCCTGAAAATCTGAGAATAGATTCACACAAAGAGAAATCAAAGATTTTACAGGGGAAGGGACAAGTTTAAGAAAAAATCACCACTAGTAAAGTCTGACTTGCTGTGACTGAAGAGGATGTCCTGCATTAAATGTATGGCATAAAGATTCCTCCTAATACCACCATTATATTTTCCAAAGCAAATTAACATACAAGCAGTGTTAAATCCAAATTTGATTGACTCTCAGCAAATACTTTGGGTGTGTCTCATGGAATAAGTAAAAGATCTCTTTGGGTACCTTTCAGTAAAAGGTGTTAAAGTGAAGGTGTCCTGGTTTCCCTTGGGATAGAGTTAATTTTCTTCCTAATAGCTCATATAGTGCTGTGTTTTGGATTTAGTATGAGAATAATGTTAATAACACACTGATGTTTTTAGTTGTGGCTAAGTAGTTGTAGTGCTTATACTAAGTCAAGCACTTTTCAGATTCCTGTGCTCTGCCAGTGAGGAGGTGCATGAGAAGCTGGGAGGGGGCACAGCCAGGACAGCTGACCCAGACTGGCCGATAGGATTTTCAATACCATATAATGTCATGCTCCATATATATTATACTGGAGTTAGTTGGGGCGTGGGAATTGCTGCTTGGGGATGGGCTATTGATCATGAGGTGGTGAGCAATTGTTGCATTGTGCATCGTTTGTTTTTGTATATTCCTTCATCAGTATTACTAGTGCCATCGCTATCGCTATTGCTATCGCTATTGATATTGCTATCGTTATTGTTATCACTATTACTAATTTCCTCTTTCTTTGCCATCCTACTAAACTGGTTTTATCCCAGCCAATGAGGGTTTTTTTTTCTGATTCAGTCCCCCACCCCACCTTGGGAGGGGGATGGCAAGGAAGTGGCTGCATGGTGCTCAGTTGCATGTTGAGGCCAAACCACAACAGTCTTTTTTTGACATCCAACGTGAGACACAAGGGGTTTGAGATAATAACAGCTCAATCAGAGCATACTAAAGAATTTCTATCTATTAACAGTTGTGGGTCACAATATTAGTTTATTTGATCTGCATCATGCTCTCGTCTTTATTGTATATGTTAAATATTGGTGTTAACTTTTGCAGGCTGTTGTACTCTGCAATGATTAGTAATGTTTCGCCTGGGGGATTTGATTTTAGGAGACTGGCCTTGAGCTTAATGTTGTATCTGACCTTTGTATTAAAGCCATTACTGTATTTTGGGTACCGTCTCATGGAGACAATTAGCAATTACATTTCTCTCTCTGAGAGGTTTTTTATGGAGGAAATACAGAATGGCACCTTCATTGCCTTCTACTTTGATGTTTCCTCCTTCATTATAATAACTTTTCAGTATTTTGAACATCCTTTGGCAGTTAAAATACTTCTATTAGTACTTCTTGGGAATATTGTTTTTATTTTGTCTAAATTTAGCAAGCAATTTAAGAGTATCATCCAGAAATCTGCCCCAAAGCTGGATGGTTATGAACGGCAGGGTGTGTGGAATAGTATGTGCAAATGCCTAGGACAGTGGGCATCTCCAATGTTTTCGAACTTTACTCCTGCACAAGTGCAGAATTCTGAAAAACTAGTAAGATATTTGGAAGAAGTATGCTGATCCAAGGTGACACAAAACATTGCAATATGCTCGGGCCTGTCCCATGCCTAACAGAGCCCTGTTCAACATTACTCAGTACTTTCAAAGGGCAAGAGAGGGTCTTTGGATCTGACAACATGATAGGCACTGCAGCTACTCCAATCCCTGCAACAGGCACTCCGGCTGAACCAGAGAACTAACTCTCCCTGCTGTCAGTCAATCCTATACGAAAGAAGAGGTCCTGGAACTGGAAGTCAGCTTGTTTAGTAAGGGATGAAGAACTGAGGGGTCTGGAGAACAAGTCTTATGAGGAGCAGCTGAGGGAACTGGAGTTGTTTAGTCTGGAGAAAAGGAGGCTAAGGGGAGACCTTATCACACTTTACTTTCAGCTACCTGAAAGGGGGTTGTGGTGAGGTGGATGTTGGTCTCTTCTCCAAGTAACTAGTGATAGGATGAGAGGAAATGTCCTCAAGTTGCACCAGGGGAGGTTTAGATTGGATATTAGGAAAAATTTCTTTACTGAGAGAGTGGTCAAGCATTGGAACAGGCTGCCTGGGGAATGGTGGAGTCATCATCACTGGAGGTGTTCAAAAAACGTGTAGATGTGGTAGTGGCGGGGGCTGCAGTGGGGGCTTCTGTGAGAAGTTGATAGAAGCTTCCCCTATGTCCGATAGAGCCAATGCCAGCTGGCTCTAAGATGAACACACCACTGGCAAAGGCAAGAGCCAATCAGTGATTGCGGTAGCGCCTCTGGGATGACATATTTAAAAAGGGGGAGAAAAATGGCACAGAGCAGTTGCAGCTGGAGAGAGGAATGGGAATGTGTGAAACAGCTCTGCAGACAATAAGGTCAGAAAAGGAGAGGGAGGAGGTGCTCCAGGTGCCAGAGCTGTGATTCCCCTGCAGCCTTTGGTGAAGACCATGGTGAGACAGGCTGTCCCCTGAAGCCCATGGAGCTCCACAGTGGATCAGATATCGACCTGCAGCCCATGGAGGACCCCATGCCAGAGCAGGTGGATGCACCTGAAGGAGGCTCTGACCCCTTTTGTGGACCTGCGGATAGAGGAGCTCACGTTGGAGCAGGTTTGCTGGCAGGACTTGTGACCCTGTGGGGGCCCACGCTGGAGCAGTCTGCTCCTGAAGGACTGTACCCCGTGGAAGGGACCCTGTCTGGAGCAGTTCATGAAGAACTGCAGCCGGTGGGAAGGATTCACATTGGAGAAGTTCATGGAGGACTGTCTCCCATGGGAGAATCTCCACAGTGGAGCAGGGGAAGAGTGTGAGGAGTCGTCCCCCTGAGTAGGAAGGAGTGGCAGATGCAACGTGTCATGAACAACCAGCAACCCCTATTCCCCATCCCCCTGTGCTGCTCAGGTGGAGGAGGTAAAGAAAACCGGAAGTTAAGTCTGGGAAGGAGGGAGTGGTGGGGGGAAGGTGTTTTAAGATTTGGTTTTAGTTCTCATTACATTACTCTGATTTTGACTGGTAATAAATTAAATTAATTTCACCAAGTTGAGTCTGTTTTGCCCATGACAGTAACTGGTGAATGGTCTCTCTACCCACAAACTTCTCGTTATATTTTCTGTCCCCTCTCCAGCTCAGAATGGGAGTGATAGAGCAGCTTTGGTGTGCACCTGTTGTCCAGCCAGGGTCAACCGACCAGAGGTGCAAACACAGCCCTATCATTTGCCAGTGACTGATCCAGACTGCACTGGAACAGGGTGAAGCTCCAGAATACCTGCAATACATTGATGACATCATCATACTGGGCAACACAGCAGAAGAATGCTTTGAGAAAGTGAAGAAAATAATCTAACTTCTTCTAAAAGCCAGTTTTGCCATAAAACAAAGTAAAGTCAAAGGACCTGCACATGAAATCCAGTTTTTAGGAATAAAATGTCAAGATTGATGTTGTCAGATCCCAATGAATGTGATCAACAAAATAACAGCTATGTTCCCACCAACTAGCAAAAAGGAAACACAAGCTTTCTTAGTCATTGTGGGTTTTTGGAGAACGCATATTCCAAATTACAGCCTGATTGTCTGACCTCTCTATCAAGTGACCTGGACAAGAATGATTTCAAATGGGGCTCTGAGCAATGACAAGCCTTCAAACAAACTAAACAGGCAATAGTTTACGCAGTAGCACTTGAGTCAGTGTGGGCAGGACAAGATGTAAAAAATATGCTCTACACTGCAGCCAGGGAGAATGGCCCTACCTGGAATCTCTGGCAGAAAGTATTGGGGGAGCCCCAAGGTCGACCACTAGGGTTTTGGAGTCAGTGATACAGAGAATCCAAGGCCCAGTATACTCTGGCCTGCAAAAAAGGTATTGGTAACATATGAAGGAGTTTGAGCTGCCTCAGAAGTGGTTGGAACTGAAGCACAGCTCCTCCTGGCACCCCGACTGCCGGTGCTTGGCTGGATGTTCAAAGGGATGGTCCCCTCTACACATCATGTGACTGATGCTACATGGAGTAAGTGGGTCACACTTATCACACAGTGGCTTGAATAGGAAACCCCAGTCACCCAGAAATCTTTGAAGTGATCATGGACTGGCCAGAAGGGAAAGTCTGTGGAATACCACCAGAAAAGAAGGTGACAGGCCCCACTGTATAATAAATTACCAGAAAATGAAAAGCAATATGCTGGTTCAGTGATGGGTCCTGTTGTATTGTAGGAAAACATCGAAGTCAGAAAGCTACTGTGTGCAGTCCTGCACGTCAAGTGGTAGAAACTGCTGAAGGACAAGTTGAATTGAGTCAGTTTGCAGAGGTGAAAGCCATTCACCTGGCTTTAGATATTGCTGAATAAAAAAATGGCTAGTACTTTGTCTCTATACTGACTCTTGGACAGTGGCAAATGCCATGTGTGAGTGGTTACAGCAGTGGAAGCAGAGCAACTGGTAGCACAGAGGGAAACCCATCTGCGCTGTTGTGTGTCCTGGTTTCAGCCAGGACAGAGCTGGTTTTCTTCACAGAAGCTAGTGTGAGACTGTGTTTTGGATTTGGGATGAGAAACTGATGTTTTGGGTTGTTTCTAAGCAGTCAAGGACAGTCCAGCTTCTTGTTCTGGCCTGCCAGCAAGAAGGCTGGGGGTGCACGGGAAGCTGGGAGGGGACACAGGTCAGGTCAGGACAGCTGACCCAGACTGGCCAAAGAGATATTCCCTACCATATGACGTCATGCCCAGTACATAAACTGGAGTTGGCCGGGGGGGCGGAAATAGCTGCTCAGGGACAGGCTGTCGATCGCCAGGTGGTGAGCAATTGCTGTATTTGGCACCACTTGTTCTTGTACATTCCTTTGTTGGTATTATTATTGTTGTTATCGTTGTTTCCTTCTCTCTTTCTGTCCTATTAAACTGTTTTTATCTCAACCCATGAGGTTTTTTTCCTAATTCTCTCCCCCAACCCACTGTGGGAGGGGGAGTGAGTGAGCGGCTGCGTGGTGCTTAGTTGCTGGCTGGGGCTAAACCATGACACTGTATTATGGCAAGATATTGCTGCCCAACTAGAGAACCTAATTGTGAAAGTACACCATGTAGCTGCTCACATACCCAAGAGTCAGACCACTAAAGAACATCAAAACAACCATCAGGTGGATCAGGCTGCTAAGATTGAAGTGGCTCAGGTGGATCTGGACTGGTAACATAAGGGTGAATTATTTATAGCCCAGTGGGCTCATGACACCTCAGGCCATCAAGGAAGAAATGGAACATATCATTGGGCTTGTGATCGAAGGGTGGATTTGACCATGGACACTATTGCATAGGTTATCCATGAGTGTGAAACATGTGCTGCAATCAAACAAGCCAAGCGGTTAAAACCCCTCTGGTATGAAGGACGATGGTTGAAATATAAATACGGGGAGGCCTGGCAGATTGACTATACCACAGTCCCACAAACCCACCAAGGCAAGTGCTATGTGTTCACAATGGTGGAAGCAATCACCAGATGGCTGGAGACATATCTTGTGCCCCATGCCACCGCCCAGAACACTACCCTGGGCCTTGAAAAGCAAGTCTAATGGAGACATGTCACCCCAGAAAGAATTGAGTCTGACAATGGGACTCATTTCCAAAACAACCTCATAGATATCTGGGCCAAAGAGCATTGAGTGGGTATATCACATCCTCTACCATGAATCAGCTTCTGAAAAAATCAAATGATACACTGAACTGTTGAAGATTATACTGAGAGCAATTGGTGGTGGGACATTCAAACTTTAGGATTCACATTTAGCAAAAGCCATCTGGCTAGTCAGCTAGGGGATCTGCCCAGTCAAAATTCTTACATACTGTAGAAGGGGAAAAAGTCCCTGTAGAACATGTAAAAAATATGTTGGGGAAGACAGTTTGTGTTACATCTGCCTCTGGCAAAGGCAAATCCATTCCTGGGATTCCTTTAGTTCAGGGATGTGAGTGCATTTGGTGAGTAATGTGGAAGGATGTGAAAGTCCGATGTATACCACAAGGGGATTTGATTTTGGGTAAGAATAACCAACGATTTGAATTGTATGATGGTAATTGCTACACAATACTGTATGTCATCATTACTATGGTGGCTATATGCTGTATTGACATTATTACAGTAAGAATCACCCAGATTAATGAGGAATGAACTTTAATGAAACTGAGCAAAGAGCAGCGGTGATGGAACCAGAACTGGCTTCAGCAGCTTGCACCCAGCTACTTCCTCAAGAGGGACATCTTCCACCCGCAGACTGTGAGCATGGGCTGCACCAGACATACCAGCTATAAGCTGCAGATACAGCATGCAACAATCCAACACCACACATCATCTTTTCTCCCATGAGAGACTGTTATGACAGAGGGAGCCCTAAGTCATGGACCAAATGAACTCAAGCAACGTTTTAAAAGGATGTCCCAGAAATTAAGGGAATGATATCTGTGTTTATGTATCAAAAGACAGGAAAAGTGGCAATGATTAATTGGAATGTGTTGGAAAGTGTAGGGCCTAGACATGATATAGATGGTATGGATTAATGGGTGGATACTGTCCTGACTTTGGCTGGAATAGAGTTAATTTTCTTCCGAATAGTTGTGTTTTGGATTTAATATGAGAATAATGTTGATAACATACCAATGTTTTAGTTGTTGATAAGTAGCTGTAGTGTATACTAAGTCAAGGACTTTCCAGCTTCCCATACCCAGCCCATGAGGAGGTGCACAAGAAGCTGGGAGGGAGCATAGCCAGGAGAGCTGACCCAGACTGGCTGAAAGGATACTCCATACCATATAACATCATGCTCAGTATATAAAACTGGATTTGGCCAGGGGGCAGGAAATCACTGCTTGGGAACAGGCTATCGATCATGAGGTGGTGAGCAATCAATGCATTGTGTATCACTTCTTTTTGTATACTCCATAATAATAATAACAATAATAACAATAATAACTTTTATTGTTATTGTTATTGTTATTGTTTCCTCTCTCTTTGCTGTCCTATTAAATTGTTTTTATTTCTACCCATGAGGGCTTTTTTTCTGATTCTCTTCTCCATCCCACCTGGGAAGGGGGACGATGAGTGAGCGACTGTGTGGTGCTTAGTTGCCAGCTGGGGCTAAACCACATTTAACAGTGTTAAACCCAAATTTGACGGACTCTCAGCAAATACTTTAGGTAGGCCTCATGGAACAAGTAAAGGATGTCTTTCAGTATCTTTCAGTAAAAGATGTTGAAGTGAAGGAAACGCAGGTTAAGCCCCAACAACTGGATAATATTGCCATTGTGGTCTGAAAGCTTTTAACTATGATTGTGCCAGCTGGTGCACAGCTCTGAAAAATGAGAAACTAAATATCAGAAAGAATTAATGTGCTTTGATCCCAGTCCTCTACACCAGTCACAGACACTAATAAAACTTAAAAGCTTTTCCAGATGGCAGATGCATTCAAAGCAGCTGTTTCATTGCCCTACCCTGTTTAAACAAGGAACTTTACACCACTACAGGAAAAATCACTGAGGGTCAGCTATCTATCTATAGGTATATCTGTAGGTATCACTGATGTACTGCCCTGGAAAGGTCCTTATTTAGTAAGTTTATACATAATTAAAACAATGTCACATGCTGCTCATTACATGTATGTAAATATAGCTATCACCATCTCTCCAGAACAACACAATGAGCTGAGTATTAATTTCTATAAAGAACCCAAGATAATGCAGCATAGTTCACAAGTACTATGTAATGCTTTAGTATATTCCAACTACATTATATTCCTGCTGATGATTTCTTTTGCTACTGATCTGATTCCTCAACTTATCATATATCTAAAATCTGTTTTTCTCATGTGTGCATCATTCATAAAAAATTCAAAACATAATAGGAAAATGTGATTTTATGAAACAAGGACTCTCCCTGAGAAACATAAAATTCTAGCAAACTGTGCTTTCTTCTCCAGATACTTACAATAAAACATTTTCTTTCCCTACACACTCTTTGAGGAAATGCATAAAAAGAGCTAGGAAAAAAAAATAAACAAAGGGAATTCAGTAGCCTCAATAGCTGTCCTTTTTTATATATCACAATAATAATTCAATTGAAATTATTGGAAAAATATCCTTGGCTTAAGATATCTTAGTCCAAAGAACACTTCATTTTGGTTCTCTGAATCCAATATTAGTTATAGCTATTACCTATTACAGAGATTACCTATTCTGTCAACATTAATGTTCCCGAGTTATGCGTTTGTTCACACAGTTTCTATTTTGTCAATAAGTTAACCATGATTCTGTAAGCAATGAAGTTACCAAGTGAGTGCCAGAATCAACAACATTTTTTTATCTTTCTTGAGTGTATTGTTTAATTTCAGAACTGGTCTACTCCTTCCATAAAAATCTTGAATCTCTGAATAAAAAATACTTAAAACATGCTAACAGAAGTATATCTTGAAATGGATCTACTGTTGCATGTTCAGAAACTACAGAGGAAGGAGATGACGATAGGGTCACAGATAAAACAGTATAAAAAATTTTTCATCTCAGTGGCTAAATTTCACTTCTCAAAAGTTCTGAGTTACTGAAGATGTCTTTGCTGTTTAAGAAATCTAAACTTCTTAATATTTTCCTCTAGCTGTTTTAATTTTCATTTTTTCTTCATAAGTGCTAAGCAAATGTAATTTGCTTTGTAACTTCCCAGTTACAAACCAAAACCAATGCCTAGTCTTGTTGCAGTATACTTCACTATTTTTGCTAGTTTACTTTTCTTTCTGTTAGGCTGTAGTTTTGAGAGGAAAAACATTAACAATTTAATTTCTAAAAACTCTGATCTCTAAAAAAAACTTCCCTGTTTTTTAAGAATTCTCTTGAGTCCTCCTGATTTTGGAGTACACAGTTAACTGCTACAAAGATTCCTATCTACACTAATAAGTACTGTGCTACTTCTGCTCTTTTGCTTAGCTTGAGTGGAAGCAAGTCCAATTCCAGTCTAAGAGGATTTTTTAACATGGCATAGTGCCATGGACTTTTCTGCAAGGGGCTGCATCAATGTAGCTTCAGAATGGAGGAGTATTTTTCAAATTATCTGCAAACTCTCGAAAGGCAGATTTGTTGACCTAAGTGGATCCACAACATCAACTTATAACTCTGTTATTCTTCTGATTCCTTGTTCCATTTTCATCCACACTCCAGTTAATTCCCTCTGGAACAAAAAAACTTGACCTACTTGGGTTGAAACCTGTACTCAGATATCAAGAGATTTTATTCCAAGGCCTCCTACTGTATCTGGTTTGAATAGGATAGAGCTGCATAGTTTCTATGCAGCAAAGAGTAATTTATTTAAGTGGCTGAAAAAGGGTCTCATTATTTGACCATCAGGCTAGTTAAAAATAAATGATTGAACACAAAACAAAATCTCATATTTTACACGGGAAGCAAAAAATAAAGGTAAATTAAATGCAAAAGATTAGTTGGTTAATAGGGCTTACCTGTGAGTACTTCAGCACCTTCCCACAAGACCTGCAAGATACATAATAATGCCATGGCCACAGAGAAGCAATATTGACCTACCAAGTCTATTACAGTGAATAAGTATCTCAACCATGCACAGACAATGCTGAACTTGGAACAAGAAATCATAAGTTCACTGTTGTTTCTGTTAAAAAAAATGAGTTACAAAAGAAAATGCTGAAATCTAGCTGTAAACTTGTGTATCAGAAAAAGATAGTAATTCACTGTGCATATTATGACAGCAGGACACTGGAACGCACAACACAAATTGCTTTAATGTGAACAGGAGTTACAGGCATGCTCATGACTGCTCAGTCATTCAAGAACTCAGACATATTGAGAAATCAATTACAGAAGCCAGTCTTTCAAGCCCTTCTTTGCACATACTTTCCACGTTCACACAAGTGCACATGTAAATGAAGGCTTGCGACAGGACCAAACCATTCACTGCACGTATATAAATTTCTTCTCTTCCATTTCACTTTAGCATTTATTTGAAAAGCATAAAGCCATGCTCCTACGGGTACAACATTTCTACTGTAATGATTCTTTGGACATAGATATCATATTTAAAAGCCAACAGCAAGATATATTTTTTTATCCAGAATAATTAGATGCTTAACTGGCTTTTAAGAAATGAGAAGCAATTGACTGTCAAACATGCCTGGCTGTCAAGAATTCTCTTCTGCTCCTGAAGGGTTTTGTTTTGGTTTGATTTTTCATTACACAGTAAGATTTTACATACTCAGAACATTAATTGTAATTGGTATTTATTAAAACTCAGGTTTTATTAAAACACTGTTTAGAAGAGATTAGTCACTGAATTATTGCTCATTCCATGCTCACTAATTTATTTTCTCTATTTTGTGTTCAAAAATATCTGTGAATACAAAGCAACCCAAACTCCTCTTAATGTAAATGAGGGAAAAATACAATTTAATTTTTATACTCTTTCTTATCTTATTACATAAGTAAACTGATTGCAGTTTAGCCCTTGAGAGGCCAGCCTCTTATGGGGTAAAATCTTTAAAATCAGTTTAAATATGGAACATATTTGCCATCTTAATTGATCATAAACTTGATCACTAAACTTGAGATCCAGTCTTGAGATCCAAACCTCTTCTTCCACCCAGAGCAGAACAAAGTCTAACATTGTTCTGCTCCTTCTATTGATAAAATGAAAGATTAACTATCACATATGTTTCTCATTATTGAAAAGCAAAGAAATGTTAATGAAATTTCAGTTATATTTGGTTTTAAATTCATAGAAAGTTCAAAAGGATTTAATTATCATCATCTGCCTATTCAGCCTGATCCAGTAACAAACATGTTTTTGTCTTGTGGTTCTCCTGCCTTTCCCAATTGTCATAATTGTTTTGTCTCCTGTTTGTTCTGGCATGTGCAGCAGTATAAAATAATAAATATATGAAGCCAAAAAACTTTGTGAAGGAGTCCCATGAAGAATATGTTAGTCTTGCTATTTCAATGTCTGAAGGAATGTGTTATTTTGAACCCCCAAATTTTTCATGGATTTTGAGAAACAGAACTGAACTTTTCACCTATACTCTCTTGACTCTTTCAAAAAAACGATACCAACTAAATTAATTTTAAAATCATGTGAAATTGGGAGATTGAAGGAAATGTGGGGAATGATGATTTTCTAATGTAAGATAGCTAGAGTGTGCATTTCAGCAATTACATAACAAAAACATATTAAGTAAAAATTTATAATTCTTTTTTAGAGAGGGAGATTTGAATTCCAAGTGGCAGAAACTTTACTGTAGCAAAACAATTTTGGTTAAGCAGGTAGATGCTACTTCCATTTAAATGTTTATTCTCTTTGTGAAAGTTCAAAACTGTATTGCAGCAAGTTGAATGACAAGCCCACTTTGCCTCATTTTTCAAACCAGCATTATCGTTTTACTGGGTAGTTTGCACTCTGCTTTCAGGAAGATGGTCTGGTTTTTGTCGTATTTAAACAAATGATGGTTTCAGCCAGGATAGAGCTGGTTTTCTTCACAGAAGCCAGTGTGAGACTGTGTTTTGGATTTGGGATGAGAAACTGTTGATAATGTGCTGGTGTTTTGGGTTGTTGCTGAGCAGTCAAGGACAGCCCAGCTTCTTGTGCTGGCCTGCCAGCAAGGACACTGGGGATGCACGGGGAGCTGGGAGGGGACACAGCCAGGACAGCTGACCCAGACTGGCCAAAGAGATATTCCCTACCATATGACGTCATGCCCAGTACATAAACTGGAGTTGGCCGGGGGGCGGAAATCGCTGCTCGTGGACGGGCTGTCGATCACTGGATGGTGAGCAATTGCTGTATTTGGCACCACTTGTTCTTGTACATTCCTTTGTTGGTATTATCATTGTTGTTTCCTTCTTTCTTTCTGTCCTATTAAACCGTGTTTATCTCAACCCACGAGGTTTTTTTTCCTAATTCTCTCCCCCATCCCACTGGGGGAGGGAGAGTGAGCGAGCAGCTGCGTGGTGCTTAGTTGCCGGCTGGGGCTAAACCACGACAAGGATGTTGAATGACAAGCCCACTTTGCCTCATTTTTCAAACCAGCATTATCGTTTTACTGGGTAGTTTGCATTCTGCTTTCAGGAAGATGGTCTGCTTTTTGTCGTCTTTAAAAAAATGATGGTTTGATGGGGAAAGTGTCAAACTCTTTAATACAAAATAGATGTGCTATCCCTAAGGAAAAACCTACTAAAACAGGTCAAAAGCTGTCTGAAAAAAAAAAATGTAAAATTATGAACTCCTCATAAATTTACATGACAGGAACAATTCACAATATAAATTCAAATATCTCTGGTTCTAAAAAGACAGCATGTAGTGAAAAAATACCTAACTTTCTTGTAAAGGGTTCTGGATAAGTCTAAGGTTTATACTGAACATTTTTGTGTCCAGAAGATTTCAAAACTATTAGAAAGCATAATAATTTCTGATATTCTTTTGTATCTAAACCCAAAGTTTGCCAGAAGATGAATGCCATATGTCACAGGAATCTTGCATTTGACACTCTGGCATTTCCTTTGGATCCAGAATTAGCTGCAGCACTTACCCAGTGGTTTTGTAGTGTGAGGCTACCAATTCAGTATTTCAAGAAGGACATTTTTGGTGACATAAATTTTTCCTGATACAGCCCAATGATGAGCACAGACTGCATTTTGTCACTCTGATGAACTCCACAATGACAGGCCTCTGGTTCTTCTCACTTAATCATTAGGGCATACCTCAAAACATCTCAGGTTTTTTGGGGACCTGTATTATTGTGAAGAAGAAAAGTCTTACCTCAAAGCTTAGCACATATTTTCCCAACACACTGTCATCTCAATAGGGGTCTTAAGCACTGCAATTACAGTAAAGCAAAAAACAGCTGAATAGATAAGTAATCTGGACCTGTTTCATTCTGGATTGATTAAATACTTGATTTCAATCTTACTCATTGAATACTTCAGTTTGTAATTCCTGAATAAAACTTGTCCCAAATTACTTCTGTTTTTGAAAATTAGGGTGGAAGAGCTATTTAAATTATGAACCTAGGACGAGGTCAACAGTCTTCAGTATAAGTTACTCTAGAGTTGTGTTTCCAGTGTGAATGTCTGTTACTAATTCTCTAATTTTCTCTCAGAAAATATTTGTCTAGAAACATTAAAATATATACTTTATGTATTTATTTTTGCCAGCAACTCACTTGCTAGAACAGTCACAAAAAACTGAAAACAGCAGAGACATAATCACATCCTAAGTAACTTCTATTTTTTATTCACATGAATACTCATAATGGAAATTTAAGGTTTTTGGCCATCCGTATTTTATTTTCTTTTGGTAGTTCAACGTTCTTTTTGTGGTTCTGGTGGAAACCGGAACAGAAAAAAGCATAATGCAAATGTCAAAAAAAAAAAAAAAAAAAAGGAAAAGAGAGGAACCGGCCAAAGTCACTTCAACCTTTAAATACTTTTTTTTGTACATGGGCTATGCACAAACTTAAAATATAGGAAAATTGAGTTCTTGTGCAGGAAGTGAGGAAAGAGAACAGCAAAGTAAAAAAGGCTGTGATAAAAAGAGTTTGCATACAATGACTTTTTCAGAAAATACATACATAAAACCAATTATATCTTTTCCTTGTACTACTTGCTGTTTTTTCTTAGTATAAGAAAATAAGTTAAGAGATTAACATGAAGTACTGCATGCAAAGTTGTTTCTACTCAGACCAAAATATCTGTATCTACCTTTGTTCATGGTCCCCAGAAATACATGGTTATGATTGTATTTCATAGGGAAAAAGCCCTCATCTTGATGCAGAGATTGTCTTGTGTTATGTGCAATATAAAGAAGAAATAAGATAGGTTGCTATGTTAGAACCAATTTTTTTAGAAACAAAATTCAATAAGGAGGTCAGCTAACAATATTCTTTTCTTTCAAATGAGCACTCAGAGTTCTGGAGCCCAAATGTTTTAAATGTACTGTGAAGGTATTTCAGTTTTTATCTGCAAAACATGCTATTAATCTTACAAAACACTTACTAAGCTAAATAATTTGAGAAATCAGAAGAAATAAATTCCTTATTAAAAACAGATTACTAGAGATACCTCCTTGAACAGCTTCTTGTAAAAGCAAGTTATTAACCACCCATAGCAAGATCATTAAACATAACAACACAATATTTTAAAAAATGTCTCTATGTTTCAGATAGCTTATAAAATTTAATTCCCATTGGGCGTAACATTCTAAAGTCAATTGCAAACTGAAACATCATGCAAATGGTTTAAAATAAATCTATTTTCTGTGGATTTTCCTCCTCTTGAATATAAGTTGTAAGTTTTGCATCACTGCAACAAGATTAGAATGCATTCCACTGGAACTCATTGGTGATCCTTTCTTGGAGAGATTTACATTTTCTTTTTAATGTAATATGGAAAGATACCGTATTGGGCCAGTATACTAAAACAACTAATGATTCACTGTATAAAAAAATGAAACCTGTGAAAGAACACAAAATGCCAAAACCACCAGAATATCTAAACACTCATCCCTATTCTCAAGTCAATTTATAAAGTAGTTAAAGATACATTAGAAGGACCAACTGACTGACTAAATGTACCAGCAAAACATTCCAAGAGGAAGTAAATTTCAAAAATCACCTTAATTTAAATTTTTTCCATTAATGTATTACTCATCTATTAAGAAATGGCATTTTTAATGAATTCTGTAGGTTAGTAAAATGTTTTTGATCTATACAGTGACTTTGATTTTCCCCTACAACTGGAGGAGAAAGTTCACTTTTCATCCCTCAGGATACATTTATGTTTATATAATATTTATTTAGATTATAAGTACCAGATTAGAATAATTAAAAATGTGGAAGATAGCTGTAAAACAAGGCAGTCACAGTGCACCTCAGAAAAAGTTGTGTTTATTTCTAAAGGCTTGTGGAGTAATCGCTGAGGGGTACTTTGGAAATTTACCCTCTAAGAACAGCCTTGAAATCAGGTGGAACGTAGCACTCGTGTACAACGGGTCTGTGCCATGGAGACTCCCTGAACGGCCTTGGATGTTGGCAACATCAGGGGCGCCTGGTGTGCTGACTCTGGGAGAGATTACATGGAGGGTGGAGCGGAGTGGAGACCTCGTGGCCACGCTCTGTGAACAGGGGAGTTTAGGGATGCACAGGATGTACATTGATAAGCTGCGCTTACAATGTCCTGGGCCAAAGACCTGTCAACTTTGATGAAGTGCTGTACTTAGAGTGAACTTTGCTAATTATAATATCATTATAATACTAAAACGCACACCCCTCTCAAAGGCTACCACCCTCCCAAGGTGCGACCCCTCCTCAATGAGCGTGCGCATTGAATTTTTCCTAGTCTGTACCTTTAAACGCGAAGCGAGAGAATTCTGCACCAATCCTGATAAAGGTATGTATGACTAGAGTCACTCAAGCTCCACCTGCAAAGTAAAACACTATAAAATAGTGTTTTAAGAGCTGGATGTTAGGGAAGATACCATCATCATGTACTACTCTAACTTCTGGGATCAGTCGACGGGCTGAGCCTCCCTTCCCCCGCATCGGGATGCCGTTGGGTAAGATTCGAACCCTTGGTCATACCAAGTGCCTTCCCGGGAAACTTAGAAGTCTCTATATAGAGTCACTTTACATCTTTTAACGCATTTATAGCCAAGTAGTGTCACTCGTAGTTTTAGCATTTGCACGTGCTTTATAGGTAGTGAATTTATCACCGGCAATCCAAAGAACCTGTATATCTGTTGCTTCAATAAATCGCACTATGGATTGACTCAGCCGTGTGTGGTCCCTGAATGCGACTGTACCTCTAAGTGCAGCCGTGTTAGTTCAGGAGGTGTCCGGCTGAGCAGGTAGTGTGATGTTAGTAGTGCATCCGAACCCGTGATAGTCCAACAAAGGTGTTGGGTGCGACCAGACTACTAACGCTAACTTTGGGCGTCACTCAGAACGTAAGCTCAGCCGCCCCCAGTCCCT
The DNA here is from genome assembly GCF_964289735.1 of Phaethon aethereus. Taxonomy (NCBI): domain Eukaryota; kingdom Metazoa; phylum Chordata; class Aves; order Phaethontiformes; family Phaethontidae; genus Phaethon; species Phaethon aethereus. The sequence goes on along the minus strand of NC_138577.1, from coordinate 63,157,303 downwards.
CTGATATCTGAGGATCGACTGGAAAGCAAGGGGGTTTAGTTTCTGCCAAATTGCTCTGCCTCTTAACGCAACAAGGCTTTAAAAAAAGTTTGAAAAAAAACTGCTTTATTTATGCTACATCTTTGTATTTTATTATATAAAGAGCATTTTTGCATGACAGATGTCAATAAATTAAATGCATGCTTCCATATAACTTTCACAAAAAAAACCACACCTCAAAACCAACCCCCTAAAAAATCCCCAAGTAAGACAACACTTCATTTCCAGCCTTAATTTGTACATAGAGCAGTATTTCACAAAAAGTCAGTAAGAAATAGTGTCATGTAATATTAATTAGATTTCACAAGTCTGAATAATTTATCTAATTATTTACTTGGAAAAAACATTACCAAAGACAAGTTTTAATAGGTGCATTCAGTAAGAAATCCAAGGCTACCAGAATATTGTCTCATCTCCATGTGTTAAAAATTAAAATAACATAGAATAAATTTTATAAAGAAAGGCAAGTAGACAAGGCAACCTAGAAAAGGCAGTGTTTCTTGAAAAATGTAGACAATAATTAATTCATCAATTATTTCATTTGAAAGTAGTCAATCAGAGTGTTTATGGAATATGTGGGTCTGAAGTACACAACTAGGTGTGTTATCCTGAATGGAGATGAACTTTTGTCCGATCACCCATTCTGTACTCAGGACACAGCTAATTTTTTGTGTCTGTGCATACAGATAATAGAATTCTAGGTCCCTTCTTATATGGGTTTAGGAACATGTTTTAAAAAAAATTCAGAATGGTACATACACATCTTTCAGGTTAAGTTAACTTTGTAAATGTAGATTGTAATTCTCAGGAAAAAAAGGGGTAAATGCATTAATATTCTTATAAGAAAGGTTTCCTGAAGGCATGCTCAAAGCCAATAATTTAGCCATGATTGTAAGAAACCTCATACTGGACTGCAGAGTCCCTGTGGGAGCCCATGCTGAGCCCCACATGGGCTAAGCAAGTTACAGCTCAGCACAGTGCTGAAACACTATTGTGCTTTTTACAATTGTACATTGATGGGCACTGACCTGTCCTGAGCAAATTTGTTTTGTGCGGTCTGTCTGTTAAGTCCCTGTGTAGATATAGAATTGCTGAATCTGGAAACCACCTTTTCCAAGGTGCCTCCTTAGGAGCTGGACTCACATATCTGTGAAAGAAAAATGGAGTAAATACTGAACAACAGTGACATTCAGTAACAGATTTTCCATAACATTTCCCATCCCAACTTCAAGAAAATGAAGTCTAAATAAAATTTAACTCACAATTAAAAAAAAGAATCAGACAAATCTAAACCAAAGTTAATTTGATGTAGCTACATGACTATAGTCTATATGTTTCTTGTTTTTATAATGTCATTAAGTTATTTTTGGCTCTTTTTGGTGTCAGTAGACTCTTGTATGAAAGTCGGTGAAACAGTTAACTGAAGAAGAAGAGAGAGTTGCTCTTTTTCACTTAGTGTACAAATGTTCACTTATTATGTGGATAATCAAGATCATATACTAATGCTAATCAACATTAACTACCAAGTGTTGCTTTTTCATCAGAACTTCTGTCATGTGGCTCTGTTAAATAAAAAACTGTCTCATGGACACTACTTTACTATACTGGTTGGATTTGGGTTTTAATGAAAACACATTATTGCTGTTCACTGCAAAACTGCTCTTTGTGATAGCTCCCCCCAACACACACATAGAAACTTCATGGTTTTTATTATATATAAAATTGCTTTATTACACCAAACATAATTTGATTTCCATAGTGAGACACAATCCCTTGAAGTTTAATCATGGGATTTGAGCTTGCTCTTAAATCTCATTCACTATCAGTTCTTCAGAAAGACTAACAGCAAGAGGTAGTATTTAAATAATACTCTCTGCAACAGAATTATTTTTAATCAATTAAAATGTAGTCAGTTTATTTTTCTAGGTGAAGATGCTTGCTTGACATTGGTCCATGACCCTTTCTAATGACCTTGATATTGTACTAGCTATCACTCCTCTCTTCATGGCCACCCAGCTGATTTTAAAACCATATGATAAGGCAGCTATGTTAACCCATTTGAATTTATTTATCTGTGAAAGAAATGAGAGAGGTGTTGTTAAATTTCACTAACATTTATGCATAAGACACTGTATTCTTTGTGTTCTTCAATTCTAGAAATATTTTTAGATACAATATACTTTGATTTGTTCTTTCTAAGCCTACGTTCTTTACTGCTCTTAGTTCTGTTACCCTTTTAGTCTCAAACTCTTGAAATGTGTAAAACATTTGAATCCATTTGTGTTAAAGATATTTGAGTCCTGGTAACCTATTTAAAACATTATTGTTTGTCCTAGTCTCATTTGCAAATGCACCAATTATAGTATCATTTCTAGCTTCTGTGATTTTTTCCAGCAATGCTTGGACTTGAAGTAGAATTGAAGGATGAACAGAGTAGCACAATTGAAAACTCCAGTTCTAGTGATCTTTCACTTGTTCACAGACATTTTTAGTAGCTCTAGGATGAGCAGCTGAGTGATAAATTAGCTGAGATCATGTACAAACCATTAACGAAATTAATACAGAGCCTCTTCCAATAAAAACAGCTTGAGACTTTTCTACCACTTATCTGTCTTCAGAGTACAGACAAGAATTAACTATATAATGATATCCTCTGAACTTTTCTGGTCTTTTTTTTTTAATGCAGCAATGATTCAGACCTAGCAGAATAATCTCCACTTGCCCATAAGAAATTTTCTTTTGAACTGAAAATTCTTCTCTGGGATTATTTCACCTGTTGGGAACCACTACAAACTGTGGTATGTGCTTAAAACTCCCCTGAGCCTCCCTGCCCAGGGCAAGGCAAGGTGTTACCTACCCACTTCTTAAAAGATTAAAAAGTATGGGGAAGAAAGAGAAAGCTTCTGAATCACATTGCTTCAGGTGCTCCCTGCTCCCTTTTATTCCCACAGGGACTAGGGAGAAGAAATCTCTGCTGCTGTATTTTCTTATTCCACAATACATCCACATGAAAACAGCTGGCAGTGTTTTGCCTTTGGTAAGAAGCATCATGTCCAGATCAAGAATAAAACTGCAAATATAGAAACATCTCAAGAGGAGAAGTGTGCTATAATTCAATTCATAGTTTGCCTCAGGAGCAGGAGAGGATTTCAAACTGTTTTCTCTGCACTGAAGGATTGATGCTCAATCCTTGGCACTATTAACTGGCATACATACAAATTTATGCTAATTAAATATTCCATTGGTTTTTTGCCACGCAGTTTGCAGATATACTGATCTCATATGGTTAGCTACTGATACTATGAAATATGACCTTGAAAAAAGTCTGAATAATGTATTTCATATATGACATAGGAAACTGCATAAGTCCGTGGGAAGACTGTGGTGTATACTCTGGACATTTGTTCACATAACTGCCTGAGCCAGTTGCTGAATAATTCTATTAATTTGGAATCTCATATTGCACAACGCTTAATATAGCCAGTTTTTCTATTTCCCAAATTACAGAATTCATATTTTCAGAATGCCATGATTCTGTATAAAAATCCTGGGGGAAAAAAAAATGTAGCTGGATTCTAGACCAGAAACATAAAAACGTTCCTGCTATCAACTTTCAATTATGTCTAGATTTGGTTTTTAAGATTTTTCTAGCCAGAAGAATTAGTACTACATCTTCAACCTCTTTTATTATTCCCATGTGATTAATTTTTTCACTCACCTCTGTAGGCCATGGACAAGATATTTAGTACATTATTCAAGAGTAGCACTCACTTTAGGACAGATGCTGATATTTAGATCCCCCTAGCCAAATCCTTTTTGACTCTGAAGTGCAGGACATAAGGGTCCTGGCTTCCTGGGTTAGGCATGTTTGGGGAAATCCTCTTGAGAATATGAACATCTGGCACACATTTTGATGACATTTCAGCAGCCTGGCAGGGCTTCTTAAAAAGATTTCAAATGTTTTAGTAAGAAGAGACAAAATAAATATTTTTGTTACCAGGATACTGAATTTTACTTGTTCTGTAGCTCACATAAGCAACAAATAGGTCCAGATCTTTTTCTCTTTGGAGTCAAATTAGAGTTGACTGCAGTAGAAAGAATCAATCCTACAACAGGACAGGAACTATTCCTGCTATAGGTACCAGAATGTGGCAAATATATAAAGAACAAGCATCCTGAAGGAGTAAGGTATCTTTAGAAGAAAATACTAAGAGAAAACAATTCCCTGAATAGTGGGAGTTAGATAGATTTTAAAGCTAATTTAGGAGAAAAATAGAGATAGGATCTAAATATTTCATAATTTGCCTGAATTGATTCTACTGGTGATGAGGGACAGGAATTTGTGCCTTCTGTAATACTTATTGATGGAGCCCTACTAATGTGACTCAGTGGAGCTCATGCAGGTTCACTTAGTTAAGTTTATAGCCCTATGCTTATCCAGTTCCTTCCTCCCCTAGAAGCCTGGCTATATTCAGGATATTTAGACTATTCACTTCTACTTCAATAGGTAGACTTATGCTGTATCTCCAGACTGCTGTTAGTAGGGTAGGGTAATAATAATAAAATAAGTAGGGTATCATCCCAATGTCGTCTGTTGCACTGTAACAGTGTCTTAAGTGCTCTGTCCCAATTTCCTAATTATCATTTACATCTGCATCCTACCATCATTTAAGTACTCAGCACTAGTTTTCTCATTCCAGTTCAAACTTTTCTATCTTTTTCATACTGTTTAAAGTTCTGAAGTCCCTCAGACTCTCATTTCTTCTTGAGAAGAACAATTTTTCTACTTTTATACAGTCTGTGGAGAAAGCAAACTGTAAAGCCTTCCTCTAGGACAGGAACCATTGCTCAAATTCTGTTGATTGACAGAAGCTTTGTTCTTGAAAATGACCATTAACCCTAACACCCTTCCCTTCCCTTCCCTTCCCTTCCCTTCCCTTCCCTTCCCTTCCCTTCCCTTCCCTTCCCTTCCCTTCCCTTCCCTTCCCTTCCCTTCCCTTCCCTTCCCTTCCCTTCCCTTCCCTTCCCTTCCCTTCCCTTCCCTTCCCTTCCCTTCCCTTCCCTTCCCTTCCCTTCCCTTCCCTTCCCTTCCCTTCCCTTCCCTTCCCTTCCCTTCCCTTCCCTTCCCTTCCCTTCCCTTCCCTTCCCTTCCCTTCCCTTCCCTTCCCTTCCCTTCCCTTCCCTTCCCTTCCCTCCCCTCCCCTCCCCTCCCCTCCCCTCCCCTCCCCTTCCCCTTCCCCTTCCCCTTCCCCTTCCCCTTCCCTTCCCTTCCCTTCCCTTCCCTTCCCTTCCCTTCCCTTCCCTTCCCTTCCCTTCCCTTCCCTTCCCTTCCCTTCCCTTCCCTTCCCTTCCCTTCCCTTCCCTTCCCTTCCCTTCCCTTCCCTTCCCTTCCCTTCCCTTCCCTTCCCTTCCCTCCCCTCCCCTCCCCTCCCCTCCCCTTCCCTCCCCTTCCCCTTCCCCTTCCCCTTCCCCTTCCCTTCCCTTCCCTTCCCTTCCCTTCCCTTCCCTTCCCTTCCCTTCCCTTCCCTTCCCTTCCCTTCCCTTCCCTTCCCTTCCCCTTCCCCTTCCCCTTCCCCTTCCCCTTCCCCTTCCCCTTCCCCTTCCCCTTCCCCTTCCCCTTCCCCTTCCCCTTCCCTTCCCTTCCCTTCCCTTCCCCTTCCCTTCCCCTTCCCCTTCCCCTTCCCCTTCCCCTTCCCCTTCCCTTTCCCTTTCCCTTTCCCTTTCCCTTTCCCTTTCCCTTTCCCTCCCCTTCCCCTTCCCCTTCCCCTTCCCCTTCCCCTTCCCCTTCCCTTCCCTTCCCCTTCCCCTTCCCCTTCCCCTTCCCCTTCCCCTTCCCCTTCCCCTTCCCCTTCCCCTTCCCTTTTCCCTTCCCTTTTCCCTTCCCTTTTCCCTTCCCTTTTCCCTTCCCTTTCCCCTTCCCTTTCCCTTTTTTCCCCTTTCCCTTCCCTTTCCCTTCCCTTTCCCTTTTTCCCCCCCAGAAACCTCTTAAAGATCTAGGGCCATCTCTGATTTAAAGGTTCTCCTTGTCACCCCTCAGGAGCTATGCAGCACTAGCACCAGCCTCTAATTCCCACTGGATGTTTTCTCTCAGAGGTACTTCTTCATTAAAGTGGCTGTACCTTGGAGCAGTGCTGGCTGCTGCAAGCTCTTATGGCTCTTCAGAATACTGTGTCTTGCTGAAAAAGGTTAATGATTTATCTCGATCACAGGCACCCAATCTGGATCATACTTTCCAGAAGCAAAATCCTTTTGACTCGCTTGGCAGCTCACTGATATTTGTGTTAAACTCAGAAAAAGGAGTGAGGAGGAGATAAAAAAGTCAGGCAGAAGTCAGTTTTCTCTCTTTTGAAACCTCTGGCTCTGAGTTAGGCTTCCTGTAAACATAAAAGAGTTAGAGGGTTGTCATGGTTTAGCCCCAGCCAGCAACTAAGCACCATGCAGCCGCTCACTCACTCCCCCTCCCACAGTGGGATAGAGGAGAGAATTAGAAAAAAAACCTCGTGGGTTGAGATAAACACGGTTTAATAGGACAGAAAGAAAGAAGGAAACAACAATGATAATACCAACAAAGGAATGTACAAGAACAAGTGGTGCCAAATACAGCAATTGCTCACCACCCCGTGATCGACAGCCCATCCCTGAGCCGCAGTTTCCGCCCCCCAGCCAACTCCAGTTTATGTACTGGGCATGACGTCGTATGGTAGGGAATATCTCTTTGGCCAGTCTGGGTCAGTTGTCCTGGCCGTGTCCCCTCCCAGCTCCCCGTGCATCCCCAGCCTCCTTGCTGGCAGGCCAGAACAAGAAGCTGGACTGTCCTTGACTACTTAGCAACAACCCAAAACATCAGCTCATTATCAACAGTTTCTCATCCCAAATCCAAAACATATCCTCATGCTAGCTTCTGTGAAGAAAACCAGCTCTATCCTGGCTGAAACCGGGACAAGGGTATAAAGGTTCATGGCACTAAGCAGGTGCTGAGGGGTATGTAGTACAATTCTTTGTCTCTTGTTTTTGAATCTTTCATATGCCATAGTTATTTTAACACAGCACTCCAAATGCAGAATATACTAATGACTCAGAGAATACACACTGTTATGGAAAGAGGAGTTACAGAGGAAGTCTCATCCTCTCTTGCAGGAGAGACTTAAGAGGTCTGACATCTCATAAGGTGACACGAAAGTCCAGTGCATTGGCTGAAATTAGTGCTTCTCAATTGAGCGCAAAAAAAAAAATTCTGCCTAATAAAAGACTCTGTTATTGATCTTTGTCTCCGTACCAATGGCCTGGAGAGACAAAGAGAATGTAACTATGTTTTCAGCAATGACCACATTTACACAAGAGTAACACTCTTATTCTGCTCTTTGCTCAAGTAAATGCTTCACATAAATTTTAACTGAAATAAGAAAAAAAGCCAGTATATTCCAGATTATTACACAATTAGTCAAGACAAGTTTTACCTTTCACCTATTCTGTAGCCCAGTAAGTATTTATTGTAAAGAGGCAATGAGCCCTCCCTGGAGTGGTATGCACCAAAAGGATGGACAGTTTCCAAGTAGTCTATCAAAACAGGGAAGTCCTGTCAGAAGCTGAGTAATTTTGAGCAGTCCAGAAACAGCCCTTTACATCATGGGAAATTTTAGAAGAAAAAACATAGCTTGGATCTAAATTTTGGTTGTTGATACCTATATAGATAATGAATTTAGGTGAAGCAAAATTATCCATTTTCTAATAAATCTTCCCCTACAAATCTCAATTTCTTCCTTGCATTGAGAAAGACTTACTACTGAAGCCATATTTATCGAAGCATTCAGGCATTTTAGGATACAGATAGGCACTTTAGGAAGCTAGTCTTGTATTTAAAGGTTCCTAGATACTGAACTTCCATTGCAATTACATTTCTCAATCTTGCTTCTTTTCTCCAACTGAACTTTTATTAAGCTTCATTTAAAATATATACTTGTTTCCTGTGGTTGCAGTAAAAATCACTATACTGCAAACAATACTTTTCCGATAACCATTCCAGAAGATGAAAAATAATATATGCAACATTGCCTACCCAGCTGAGCTTGTAAAATTCTTATTTGAGAAAGAACAAACTAGCATTATTTTCTTCAAGAAAGGGCTCTTGTCACTTTTGCACTCTTACAGAAAATGGCTTTACCAGTTTATGACTATTCCTGCCTGAAAAGGAAGTAAGAGGAGGGCAAATATTTTTTATTTATGAATTCTCCTATAAATGATATCACTGTAACACCCACAGAATTTGATACAGTCATTTAAGATTTTCCTATCACTGTTTTATTTCTTCTATGGTTTTAGATAAATAACTCCAGTTGTATATAAAATAAATCTGTTATAATTCTGAGTTGTTTGAGAATTAACAGACAAAAAACTGTCAGATCACTGGAAAAGATTACAGATAATATTCTGGTTTGTCTTAAAGATTAAATTTATTTGCAAATGTAATTTCCCCTCAAGAAAGGATGATTTGTTGCTTTTCTATGCCTATATGTAAATCTTAAATGATCAATCATTTTTAAGCAGCTTGTATTTAGGAATATTTGTTTTCAAGTTGCTTTTCCATTAAATTTTCATATATTGTTTTACAAATATGACCTTCAGGATATAAGATTCATTGCAATAATATCACTGTTCTGCAAAGGAATTGCTAGAGTTTAATATGAACATAGTACCTGTCAGGAGTCTAGCTGTAATCTACCTGAATTTGCACCAATTATTACTTCACTGTGTAAACTGAAGAAAGATTTCCCATGAGAGTCTCCTTTTCAGTCTTGGCATGCATCACTTTGCATATTTCACCACCAAAATTGAACATAATCTTGTTAATAATCTGTGCTTGAGTTTTTTTTTTTTGATGTTTTAATTCTGCCATAGAAGCAGGAACATCATGGGAGAAAAGATATTCTCCAAGCGTATTTTACGTCATGTTGCAGCTGGCAGTGTGGAAAGAAGATCGCCTTATTCTTACCTTGTCATACTACAGTCACTATCCAAGAAGGGAGAAATGTTTTTCCTTTCAGTTATCTTTGCTTTTATTACATAAATCTTCAAAGCTAAAGACATACTTATGGCAGACCTATGGTCCACCCCTATTCTCTGAAGTCATGTAAAGATGTTTTACAAATTCTGAGGCCCTAGGAACTTCAAGTCCTGTGTCCCTGCTTCTGCATATATCAGGCGATGCTCCATAAACTCTAAGGACCTTCTTCAATTACCCAAAATAAATACATGTAAACGATCTCAGTTTCAGGAACAATATGTTAATATCACTTCCTAAATGCATTTAGAATGTATTTAACTGGTGCTGACTGGCAACTGTCCTGCGGTTAGGTCTCCATGGCCCTGGTGAGGTCCTGAAGGCAGAATGCAGTAATAAGGATGTTTAGATCACAGCAGCTCTGTACCTGCATTAGCACTCAACTCTGCACAAAATAATTCAGCCTCCTGTGAGTTACATAGAGAATTTTCACACTGTGCTGCCATATGCCAAGTACATGTCCCTCAAGAAACAGTCTACCTGGGACTTCTGTATGTGGATAGGACAGTTAACTAATTCATTAATTTTGCCTTCTAAATTCAGATGTAAACATCTTCTTGCTGCAATCCCTTCTTTCCACAAATAAGCCTTTGGCTAATTTCTTATAAAACAAACCATTTAAATTTTTTTTTTTCAGTAAAATTTCTCAATGAGAATATATTTTCCTCATTGTTGAGTCTTTCTTACTCTTTTCCTTTCTTTCTCCTACCATTAGTTATAGCTCTTTTTCTATTTTTCAATTAAAAAAGTTTGTGTCTTTTCAAATTTAAATGATCTTCATTGGTTTTTCTTTGAATCTTCCTCATTGAACCTTAGTCAATGGTTATATATATTATTCTAGGCTTTTCTTGTCTCTTCTCTATTTCTTACACACTTCTTCTGAAGTATTTGCAGATTCCTTGGTCCTTGTCTCTACAGAAATCCCTTACAACACCCACATTCTGGTTTTTTTCTTCTGTTCATGATTCCATGTGTAAGCATTTCAAAGTGTGTACTAGAAGAAGTGAGTGAAAAAAAGACCAAAGCATAAAACCATTAGTAAGGAACCTGCATATCTAAGAGCTGAATTAATCTTTAAGCTGAAAGGTAGTAATGGGCATAAGTTCTTGTTTATAGATATTGTAACATATCTAATTAGGCAAGTTTTCTTGACAAAGTTTATTACAAATTCACCTATTAATGTATCTAATGTCTTCATTTCATTTCATTACATAGACAGCTTGTTTCCTGGCCAAGCAAACTAACAGGTTTTTATTATGAGCTGTATTTTGAATACTTTCCAAAAAGAGTTCAAAATCAACCTAAACATCTCTTCCTTCTAACAAGAAATTGAAAAACTATACCTAAGGATTCATTTATTTGATAAATTCTGCCCTTTTCTAATTACAGATGTCAGTCTTCAAAATTTGGTCATTATTCAGAATTTAATGTTTGGTTTTCTGGCCACACCAGTCCTCCACCATTTATTGCAACAGTAAAATCTACTTTGACAGCAGTGGAACAGGGCCAGGCTTAAAGCGTAAGTGATGTATATGAAAGGTGGCTCAGACTGCTCACTTTTGGAAGTTGGTTATCCTTCAACACCTTCCTCAGTCAGATGATGGTTTTTATGGATTAATTAGAAGGGGGTAAGTATTACACAGGAAGGATATACAAAAGGGTGTAAATGAACCTTTTTTTTCCCCATTTCTCATCCAGAGAATGAGGACCTGTTTTGAGGAACAGGTGCAAGATGCATAAGTAAGACTGTGGGAAGTGATCAAAGTGCCACCTAAGTTCCAATGTTATCAAATGGAAATATAGATGGGTTGGAATTTGATTTAATGTTATTTAGTTTTCTTCTGTTAAAATCTATCATAATAGATTGTAATATTGTGATAACATAATACAATATATTAATGTGATATGATATATTATGAGAGTAATATAATATAATATAATATAATATAATATAATATAATATAATATAATATAATATAATATAATATAATATAATATAATATAATATAATATAATATAATATAATATAATATAATATAATATAATATAATATAATATAATATAATATAATATAATATAATATAATATAATATAATATAATATAATATAATATAATATAATATAATATAATATAATATAATATAATATAATAGTGGTGGGACAGTATATTTTTAAAGTCTAAGAGAATGAACAACCTATTTTCTAATCCATATAATTACGTGAGTGGTAGACTTACACCACAGAGAGCCATCGGTAAACAAAACTACACCAGTTTTAGAAAATTTACTTGTAAAGAATAACATTTTGATAAAAATAAAAGGGAAGTGAAAACCCAGAAGTATACCTTTTTATTTGCTTTTTTTCAGTTTCCTTTGCCTAAAAACTAACAGTGTCATATGAAGTGTTTGTATGTATTTTAAGGCTTTTTTAATTAATAAACATAATAATATTTTAAGTGATTTCTTGGACATAGTTTATTCTTGGTGCAAGGAATTACAGAACCAAAATCTTGTACATGTAACTTTTTAGTTATTAATATGAAATATCCTATTCTAAATGTTTTGTTGATTATAAGTACCCACAATGGAGGAATAAAGCACTTCTAACAAAACAGGAAATATTAAGAAGTCTACCAAAAGATGTCCATGCTTCTTGAAGAATCAAATGGGGTTGTAAATAAATGTCAGCTGTAAATCAACCCCAACAGAAGTTTTCAGACAATCTGCTCACTTTTTGACTCCAAATATTGATATGGTTTTAAGATTTCTCTTAAAATACCAATCTCAAAATTACTCAACCCACAATCTGGACAGTCCCGACTCAGAATTTGCTACCCATTTTAATGAAGGGGAGATGCTCTGTGACTAATCAGAGAGGATTTAATAATTTGTTGATTGGAAAAATAGTTTTTAACAACCTGTTGGTCAGTTACACATTTTAAATTGCCTTACTTTTAACCATCGTATGCCCTTTTATTTTCTTTTTAAAGTTCATTGGAAGATAAGCTTTCAAAGATGGTTGTGAATGCCAAAGAAACTGTCCTTACTACATATCCTTCCTTTTCTTTATTTTGTATCCATGAAGCCACCACCACAATCCAAAAATCCTCTGAAAAATTACTTAGTTTCCCTTTCTGATTACAGTTCAATACAACAAGGGGACTTGCTCAAAAGTGGCTCCCTGAAACTCTTTGCTTCCAAGAGATTATTACAGAATAAGTCATAGAATCACAGAATCACAAAATCACTAAGGTTGGAAAAGACCTTTAAGATCATCAAGTCCAACCATCAACCTGGCACCACCATACTCCCTAAACCATGTCCTGAAAGCCACATCTAAATATTTTTTGGACACCTCCAGTGATGGTGAGTCCACCACTTCCCTGGGCAGCCTGTTCCAATGCTTGACCACCCTCTCAGTGAAGAAATTGTTCCTAATATCCAGTCTAAACCTCCCCTGGCACAACTTGAGGACATTTCTGCTTGTTCTATTGCTAGTTACTTGGGAGAAGAGACCAATGCCCACATCACCACAACCTCCTTTCAGGTAGTTGTAGAGAGCGATAAGGTCTCCCCTCAGCCTCCTCTTCTCCAGACTGAACAACCCCAGTTCCTCAGACGCTCCTCAGAAGACGTGTGCTCTAGACCCTTGACCAGCTTTGTTGCCCTTCTCTGGACACACTCCAGCAGCTCAGTGTCCTTCCCGTGGTGAGGAGCTCAAGACTGAACACAGTATGCAAGGTGCAGCCTCACCAGTGCTGAGTACAGGGGCACAATCACTTCCCTACTCCTGCTGGCCACACTATTTCTGATGCAGGCCAGGATGTTGTTGGCCTTCTTGGCCATCTGGGTACACTTCTGGCTCATGTTCAGCCAGCGGTCAGTCAGCACCCCCAGGTCCCTTTCCGCTGGGCAGCTCTCCAGCCACTCTTCCCCAAGTCTGTAGAGTTACATGGGGTTGTTGTGACCCAAGTGCAGGACCCAGCACTTGGCCTTGTTCAATGTGGTACAGTTGACCTCGGCTGATTGATCCAGCCTGTCCAGATCCCTCTGCAGAACCCTCCTACCCTCCAGCAGATCAACACTCCCACCCAGTTTGTACAAACTTACTGGAGGAGCACTCAGTTCCCTCATCCAGACCATCAATAAAGATATTAGACAAGACTATCCCCAAAACTGAGCCCTAAGGAACACTACTTGTGACCAGCTGCCAGATGGATTTAACTCCATAGACCCTATAGACTTGTGGGTGTCCAGGTAGCATAGCAGGTCCTCAACTGCTTCCTGCTGGATTATGGGGAGCTTATTCTGCTCTTCATTCCTGTCTTCCAGCTCAGGGGACTGAATACTCTGAGGATACCTGGTCTGGCTCTGAAAGACTGAGGTAAAGAAGGCATTAAGTACCTCAGCCTTTTCCTCATCCTTGGTGACAATGTTCCCTCCCACATCCCATAACAGATAGACATTCTCCTTGTGTCTCTTTTTGTTGTTAATATACTTGTAAAAACATTTTTTTTCTCCCTTATGATCGTGGTCAGACTGAGTTCTAGCTGCGCTTTTGCCTTTCTAATTTTCCCTCTGCATGACCTAACCAGATCCCTGTGATCTTCTTGAGTTGCCAGCCTCTTCTTCCAAAGGTGGTAAACTCTCCTCTTTTCCCTGAGTCCCAGCAAAATCTCCCTGTTCATCCAGGTTGGTCGTCTTCCCCTCCAGCTCGTCTTGCGGCACATGGGGACCCCTGCTCCTGCACCTTTAAGATTTCCTTCTTGAAGACTGTCCAGCCTTCCTGGACTCTTTTGCCCTTCAGGACTGTCTCCCAAGGGACTCTCTTGACCAGTGTCCTGAACAGTCGAAAGTCTGCCCTCCAGAAGTCCCTGGTAGTGGTTTCAGCTGACCCCGCTCCTTACTTCACCAAGAATTGAGAATTCTATCATTTCATGGTTGCTAAGTCCAAGATGGCCTCTGACCACCACATATCCCACCAGTCCTTCACTTTTTGTAAACAGCAAATCAAGCGGGGCACCTCCCCCTGTAGGCACACTTACGAGCTGTGTCAGGAAGTTATCTTCTATACACTCCAGCAACCTCCTAGGCTTTTTCCTCTCTGCTGCATTATCCTTCCAGCAGATGTCCGATAAGTTTAAGTTCCCCACGAGAACAAGGACTAGTGATTGTGAGACTTCTGCCAGTTGCTTGTAGAATGCTTAGTCTGCCTCAGTCCTTATTGTGTGGTCTATAACAGACTCCCAGGAGGATATCTGCCTTGTTTGCTTTTCCCACTCATCCTTACCCATAAACACTCGACTTGGTCTTCACAGTCATTGAGTTCTATACAATCAAAACCTTCCCTTACATACAGAGTCACCCCACCACCTCTCTTTCCATGCCTGTCCCTTCTGAAGAGCTCATAGCCATCTGTTGCAGCACTCCAGTCATGAGAGTCATCCCACTATGTTTCTGTGATAGCAACTAAGTCACAGCTGTCCCGCTGCGCAATGGCTTCCAGCTCCTCCTGTTTGCTGCCCATGCTGCGTGCATTGGTGTAGATGCACTTGAGCTGGGCTATCCATTTAGCCCCCAACTCTGGCATGCCACCCCTAGGCTCATCTCTAGTGAGCCTGGATTTATCCCCTTCCCCCTTCGAATCTAGTTTAAAGCCCTCTCGATGAGGCCCGACAACTCATGAGCAAGAATCCTCTTCCCCCTTGGAAACAGTTGCACTCCATCTGCTGCGAGCAGGCCCAGTGCTGTGTAAATCGTTGTTCAGGTGCTCCCTTCCCAGTGAGGCTCTGTACAGGAGAGACAATGGACTGACTGGTGACAACAAAGTTTGGACAAGAGGGTTGCCTGAGCTCATAGCAACCTTCACTTCAAAACATGGACCGACTATTGCAAGAGCTCTCCAAGTGGGATCAGTCCCAGTGTAAGTCCAGCAGCCTCAGGCCCCAGCAGTATTTATTTGTTTGTTTGTATTGACTAACGCCTTGGGTGGAAAGACTGGGAAGCCCAGTGACTGCCCTGGGGAATCCTGTTGCATGACTGTCCAGGCTGCATGCAGATGATTCCATGTGAATATTTGGTAGAAAAGGCTCCAGTGAATGTAAGAATGGTTGTATAAACAACCTTTGGTACATACTTCTGATACTTAGGAGACATCTTGTACATAATTTAAGGCAAACAACTCTTTGCAAAACCCAAATAAGTTAGCTGCTATTTTTCTTTTTTGACAGTGTGTCTATAAGTGTCTGTGCAACATTATATAATGAACACAAGAGTTGCTGTCTCAGTGAAGCACATATCCAAGCATAGAAAAATAAAAATATTTAGAGAGAAAAAATCTTAATTATTTTCTGGTTTCTGATTGAATAATTTTTTTCTTATTTATTACACCAAGAAAGTAGAAATATGAAGAATTGCTGAAGGAATCTATAGAATAACTCAGCAATCACTATGAATGCAGTGTGAATGAATGAAATAATTTCTTACTATCTCCAATAAAAAAAAGAAAAAAAAAAGCAGTAAATTTACATTAGCTTCCAGTAGAGTTTGGAGAACAGCATTTAGATTACCTCCAGGCTATCACTTCACTGTAGAAATGGGGAGTGCCCAAATTCCTTCTGATTCTATCCACTTAAGATTCAGAGGATTACCATGTATTATCAAATTCAAATACTATTCTGTAAACAATTTCAGTTGACTACAACTTTGATATAGGTTTAGCCAATTCAGAAATATTTCTCTCACATTTTATCAATTCTTTAAGCAGAGATTGCCCTGCTTTGTAGAAGGAAATACAACATCTTACCAGGTACCATGTTTTTTGAATATTATTGCAGAACAAGAAGAGTCTCAGAACATGTTTTAGACAGCCATTCAACTGATTAAGGTAAAGGAACAGCAGTAAGTATACTGAAAGATGGAACATTTCTTAGGCATGTATATCAAACTAACAAGCAAAAAAGTATACAAAGCTTTACAATTAAGAAAATTGTGTGAGTCCAGGGCACAAATCCCTGCTTTGTTTCACTTAACATCCAATTCAAAAGCAACACTAATATCTCAATAAAATGGGTGTAGTTAGACATGATTTTTTTTTTCTTGATGGAATTCATGTAATATATGTATCTTTACACCCTTCCACATTGTCACAGCCTCTTCCCAATTAAACAAAAGTCCCTTGAGGTAGCCATTTTTATATTTAGCCAATTATACTGTCTTACACTGATATTTAATAGTGATATTTTAGCTTCCTGTTAATTAAGACAGCTAAATATTTACTGGATTACAGCAAGAGGAAATAAATAAAAATTAGTATCCCAGAACAAACAATGTTTAATCAATTCCAAACAGATCATGGACCATTTTCTTCTTTTTTGTTCAGGTTCCACACATGTACAGAACACTGCAGAGAGGATCTGGTCTGCGTTAGCAATGCCATCTAATGAGTCATATTTCCTCTGCTGAGAACGTTTGTCTCCTTCCACAGAGCTGAAGGAAGTGTTTCCCACAGTGGTTAGTAAAAATGTTGGCAGAATTATGATGTGCATTTTGTAAACATCAGTGCGCAGAACTGGAAAGATGCACCCAGCTTGTATTTTCTGTAATCCACTTGAAGTTTCAAGAAATTCCTGCTGTCTCTCCATTCCTTCTCCGCCTCTCCCCTTGGTAATGACTTTATGGACACATATATGTATTTAGTCCCTATAATCATAAATTAATGCCACTTCTCAGTACAATTCAAATCAGAAGTAAGAACTACAAAAGACCTTTATACCTTTAACTCTGCTGAAAATTAGTGCTGTATTCAATGTGTAGCTCTTCTAGTTTTCACAAAGCACTATTTACATATTAGGGAACAATTTAAAAATTGCTGAGATTATCAGAGTTCAATCTTAAATAGCTCATGGAATCAGAAATATTCTTGCAAATTTTGTATATTTTATGGTCTGAAAATCAATTACGGAATAATTAAGAGAGGAGTCCAGATTGTACAAAACGGTTGCAGTTATATCACGTGTTTCCAAGAAACAATAAACTATTTAACATTTTGGAAAAGAGTGATGAAACCAATTTCAGGAATTAAACATCGTCTTCATCAAAATGATGCATTACAACTAGCTGCATAAACACAATTAATTATGTATATGTTTATAAAACTCAGTGCAAGGTGTACTATGGATGATGAAATTAACAAACAGAAAAATACATCTTTCCAATGAAAAAATTTTGTCAAGCCTCTCCAAATAAAGCTTTTAGTCAAAACATTTCTATTTCTTTTTTTTAATACTGGTTACCTGATAGCCACAACTCATTATGGCAGAATGTCGTACATCAACGGTTTTGAAGGTAAGTGCACCCCTCTGTTCCACATATCACATACTATTATTTCAGTACTATTTAAAGCTGAAGATCTGAAAAATTAAATGAGGACTATAATAAAACCTTGTATGTTTCAAGAGAAATTTGGATTCTTTCACTGTAACTTCATGCTGGTCTTTGGCCTACAGATCTAACTCCACAAAGGCGCTTAGTGTCTCTGAGAGGTTTAATGTAAATATTGTAGATATCTACTTCAATTACCCACCTTGTGATAGGATCCTATGTCTTCTGTGTAGCAAAGGATAATGCAATCAAGACAGGACTATTGAAAGGGAGGTATATGTCAGTTCCTCTTGGAACTCTTGACTCCCTCTGGGCAGTGGTAAAGCAGGGCTTATCTCTTCTCCAGTTTTACCTGGGGAGACAATGACCACGACCAAACTTACACAGAACAGAGAAATTTTCCTCCATGCACTTGTGCTGTGCTGTGCTGTACATTTCCAGAAAGTAAATTTCTCGAATTTAAGAAGAGCTCAGTGGGCTGGACCCTCAACACAGACTGCATGTGGTTAATTGAAAGCAACTGCTGGGCAATTTGTTTTATGTGTGTGGTAATTATGACTTGCTTGCAGCAGCCTTGTTTTGAAAACAGCTCCTCAGCCACAATAGGAAAGTTTTTTCTTCTTTATGAGTTAACAATATGATAATATGCATATCTGTGATAGCACATTATATTTCCTGTAGATATTGAGAATGTAAGGATCTTATTCAAGTTGATGAAATTATTTCCCTTTCTTTCACTAGAAACTGAACAGCTTTCTAAAGCCCATTAGCGTGTAGGGCCAGAGAATTTTGACATATGTATAGACATTCATGTATGTGTGCATAAGCATTTAACTAGAATAAAAGAATCAATTTGAGTTAAGTTTGTACTAATAGAAACAATTAACAGCTAAAATTTTATACCAAATATGAATCGTTTTGTTTAGAGGGGTTTTTAAGTCCTGAAAGTGAACAGTAGTCAAAAACCAAAGTAAAGTTCTTGAGCTAGTCTATTTTTTTTTTTCTCAGATTTCATTTACTTCAACAAAGCAGTGCAATATGTTTGGTTTTATATTACAGTAAATAACATTTACTCTGCTTGTGAAACTTTCTTTTTATTAATAGAAATAGTCTTCACTACTAAACTTCACTAATATGAGCCCAGCAACAACAGACTTCAGAAGAAGAATGCTTTGACTAACACATTGTTACATACTTTTGATGGTCTCCTGAAACATGTGTACCATTCTTAATAATTTAAAATTAAGGTTTGATATTGAAGGAATTCCTGGGAGTAAGGTTGAAACCACTGTTGTATATTTCACTGAAAATTTGAGATGTTGTCCCTTTTCAGTATTTTTTTTTCTTTTGTAGTCTGTGCTTCTGCAAAGATAGATACGTGAAACTTTACAATCTCTTAATGCAGTGAGTATTAAAAACTATCTGTTCAAGGTTTCAAGAGTAAATATGCATGCAAACTATACTTCTGTAGAGGTTGATAAAAAAAGATTTAGTTTATAACAGGGACTTAAAAAGTGACCAAAAACCCAAAGCAGTGGTTTGAACTATTCAGATTTTTTACATGCTTGAAGTCATGAGAGAACACCATTTAAAATGGTCTAAAGTTAATAAAAAATGTGATTTGTAGCATTTATGTCCCACAGTAATTAAGTATCACATTAGAGTCTCAGCATATATCTGTACTTAGCAAATATACCAGCATGTGGCTTTTGCCATGTAGTGGACAAATATGTACTTCATAATGTTGATGAATGGACTGTCTACTGCATTTAGTAAATGAATGTTTTATATAACACTTCTTTTTTTTTTCCAGAGCTAAGTTACATCATGATATAACCACAAACAAAAATCAGAACTTCCTTTATCTGTTTATTTATAAGGTTTGGGGAGGTTAATTATAAGAAACCAATATATTGATGCAAATTTAATTGCTTTTTTCGTACTTTGGCAGGTCATTCCATTTTAAAAATTATAATATGATCTGTTTTTAAACTTGGTTAAAAAAAAACCAGAAAAGAAAAAACAACCTTCAAGGATGAAACCTTGTTTTCCAAGTTTAAATGCCGAGTAAAATTTTAAAGCTGAATTATAAAGCCATGAGAATAGAATAGAATCAGTGGCATATCCTTAAGTATTTCAGTACTAGCAGATATAGCTAAAATATATCCTCAATGTAATAAAATCACTGGTCATGCATAATATCAGGGTGTTGTAGACTCTATGTGCCCCTGGAGAAAACAAAAAGAAAACCCAAACCCACAAGTGCTAAGAAAAAAAACCTTAATATTTTGGGATTTGTTCGTAACAAAAGGGAAGCAATATTATTCTCTATAAGATGGGGAAAAGCATAAAATTATTTTAAAAATGTTTCAGTTGTTCTTCCCTCATTAATTAATAAAATTTGTTGATGATGCAGAGCTCTGGTGTTACAAAGCAGCTGTGTAGAGATTTTCTTAAATTGACATCTTGGGATCCAGTTTGAAACACTGGAATAAGTGGTTTGTTATAAAATACAGTTTAAAAACGTCTCAAAGATTTTCCATTCAAATGCTTGATATTGTCAAACTCATAAGAATCAAATCACAGATAATAATCAGAAGTATGACACAGAGCACACAGCAAAAAAAGAAGAAAAAAAATACATTTCCCTTATTTTTGTCCCAATTTTATATCATTAATTTTTTATTTTATATTACAGACAAATATTAACTAAAGTTGGGTGGATGTTTTGATATGCATATTTCCCAAAAAGGAATACAGTGTTCATCAGTTTCCTCAAGATAGAAGAACTGTTCAGAAAATCAGGTATCTACATAATGAGTTTGTTTCCTTTCAATATGTTTTCCTTTCAAATTATTTTTCTGCTCCTTTGGGCTTTCAGAAGCGCTGATACTGCCTAATGATCTGATTAAAAGAAAAAAAAGCCCAACAAACAAACCCCATTTCATTGATCTTCCAATTCCACCAAGCCTCTTTCACTTAAGGATTTTATACTCTCTTACAGTCTCTTATGGAAATACATAAGATTACTAAAATTATTAATGTTTTCACATGGATTGTGATTTTTTTGTTAATATTTAGGGTCTTGACACCACTGAATAAGTTTTATATGGGAAGCAAGTGTTATCTCATAATTTCCTGAGATACATATAAAACTTAATTTTTCCATTGATGTCGTATAGCTGAGCACACAGTTTCTCAGTAACTTGACAAATGAAATGACTAGAAAGTTTGACTGCAGGAAATTCCCTGACTGTTGTGTGAAGAGACTCCATAGCATGTCTTTATTGTGCAAGGACAGAATGTGACACATAAGAAATGTCAGCAGAAAATTTATAACAGTAAGAAAAAAAGTGGTTGGAAGAGAATCATTTCTATATTAGCATCAAAGTGGACTTTAAGAATGGACTGCCCAGGATCTGTATGAGAAATGTAGAAGATGTATATCCACAGCAATGCTTTTTTAAAAAGTTATTTTCATGTTTTACCCTTGAAAAAATTTATCTTGTATTGTCTGAAATGGCTGAAAGGACTGAAAGCATTTCTGTGAGCCCCTGGGACTTAGTAAGCAAAGAATTTAGCCATATACTGTTCTCATATGCAGTAATATTGTCAGATAAATCCTTCATTATGGAGGAGTTCAAAATGGACTAAACAAAAATTTGTGAGTAGAAGCATTTCCCATTTAAAGACACCTACTGAAAATCATAGAAAACATAAATTAGTTTAGTTTGGAAGTGCAGAAGAAATCACATTTATCTAGAGAGGTCTGTGCAGTGACATTTGTACTTGAGGAGAGAGAAATTAAATGAATTTGAAGAATTCTTTCAGAAGAATAGAAGAAAATAAAGGAAATGTGTAGAATATAATCACTGTTTTAATATTTAATGTTATTAAATATTATGACTACTTTTAATAACACATTAAGAATAAGTTTTAAGTAAGATGTATTTGGGTGTTAGTAATATGATACTACTACACTTACTATCATAAAAGGATCCCCTGAAGACTGAGTTGATGTTTCTTGGACTTATTTTAACTGATTTCAGTTTAACGATGTGTTGACTGTACACATACATGCACATACACATATCTCCATATATATTTTTGTGTGTGCATATGTATGGATAATATAGGTTATGGATTGTTGTATAATAGTTACAGTTGATGAGACAAATCTTGAATATTTTTCCCAGAATTTTGAACAGAATTTTCTGAAAAAAAGCCCAAAGAAACAAACAGGAGTTTAGAAGAAGAAACCAATGGAGAATGGCAGGGAAAGATGACATGTTAAGAAACTCATTTTTATCTAAGCAAAAACAAGAAAATAGGTTAATCTGCTACAATAACTTTACATGAGAATTAGCATATAAATCTGAAAAACAAGCTATGTTATCAAGTCAGTAAAAATATTTGCACTATTTGTCTTTAGATAAACAGTAATTTACACCACTGCAATCTTTCTGAATTTCCATTCAGAACAAAAATAGTTAGATCTCTTCAAGTGGAAATGTAATTTTTATCCAGCCTCACTCTATTTCTTGTCATGGCTAAATTCCACAATGGAAAAAGCACATTCCCAATTTATTTTTGGGGGCTTCATTTCCCTTATAAGGATCATATTTTGCCTCATAGATATGCAAGACTTTGTTGAAATGTTTATGTGGATGAGACACATCCTTTGAGAAAACTAGCAAATAGTCAGAGACTTACCAATTTGAACAAAAAAAAATGCAGTAAATCGTAACTGCTGTAAATTGATCACCTTTAAGGGTAAAGTTGCTTGATAAATTTGAAGGGAAAATTCTGAAAGTTTTTCCTTTTCTTTCTCCCATTAAGATGTACTATGAAGTTATTTATATAAAAAGTCAAGCCTCTCCAAGCAGGGAGTTAAAATGCTAGATACTTGTATGGTCATTTTGTCCCTATTAATAAGACTTTCCTGGACATGGCTAGACACCCGCCTGACATTGGGAAGCAGTGAATAAATTCCTCAGTTTTCTTTGCTTTAAGGCTTACTAAGTCTTCACATTTATTTCCGATTGTATTCCAATTCCAATATATTCCAAACAATAAAATTGACAATTTGATTACAGAAAACGAAATCAAGTACACAAATACATCACTGTTAATAATTCTGTCAATATGAAAAGCTTTTTTTTTTTAAACAAATACTTCATAGAAAAGATCACGGAAAATTCTAGGTTGTTGATATGGAGATCATTTCCCCTTATGACTGTGTAATATGCATCTCTTCTTGTTCTCCAAAATAAAATTATGCTCCAATAGATCTTTCACTTCTTTAAGTCTACCAGACATATCACTACCAACACATTTGTATAGAAGTATTTAAAACTGCTCTCTATTTTGACCGCATCTTTACGAGCTTCAGATATATCATCTTCACCATGCACTTTGTCACCAAAATCTTTATTCAGGTAATTACTTTAGTCAAGTAATCTTCAATTTCTTCATATTTCTTCATATAATGGTTCTTGAATTATTTTGTTGTTTCCTCTACCAAAATTTTGTTTGTGTCAGACTTGCCACTTCCCTGATAACTATAGCTTCTGGTTCGTTCAAGTTATGACAAAAAAATGAATTTTATCTGTCAACAAAGTTCAGCTCTGATTCAAATCTCTTTACTGGCTTCAGTTAATTGCATACATAGTCCAAAGTTTTTTATCTCATCATCAAATCAATATGCAGAAGCTGGAACTATATACCATCGAACTCACTGCTTTGAAGTTGTTTTGATGTCACTCATGTCTTAAACCCAGCCAGCAACTAAGCACCACACTGCTGCTCACTCACTCCCCCCATGGTAGGATGGAGGAGAGAATCGGAAGGGTAAAAGTGAGAAAACTCATGGGTTGAGATAAAGACAGTTTAATAAGTAAAACAAAAGCCATGCACACAAGCAAAGCAAAACAAGGAACTTAATCACTGTTTCCCGTTGGCAGGCAGATGTTCAGCCACTAGTTTCACAGTGTTGTCTCTTCCCTTTAATGCTTTTTTATAATGTAAATTGTATTTTATAAGAAACACATCCATTTTATGATGTATTTACACTATTGTTTTCCTATTAGATCTTATAGTTTTCATGATACAGGCTAAAATATTTAAAATGGTCAAAAACCTTCGTCGTAGATGACAACATAGGCAATATTTTGCTACCTTTCAATGACTGACATAAATGCAGTAAATTGTACAAGATTACAAGAGATTAAAACAGAGCATGTTGTAAGAGGCTACTTAATGTACTAAAATGAGGCTACCTCAAGTCCATTACACAATACTACAAATTTTTGCTGGAGCCATCTAAATGACAATGAATTTAGAAATGCCAGATTTATTTCATACTGATTTTCATTCTAATCCTGAAGAAAAAATGCTTCTTTTGTGACTCTGGGTAATAAGGATTGCAGTAATCGATTCTTGCATATTCATTATGTCAAACCATGAGTGCAGTCCAAGGCTCATGCTTATTCTAACTTTACACCAAAACAGAACTAACAAAATAGCAAAATAAACTGGAAACAGGATCCAAAATTGGTTTAGTGGGAATGTTTGAGATAAAGGAAATGCTGATTTACAGAATCAATTGTCTATAGGGCATATGGAATATCTTGAAAGAATAGTGCATGGACCTGAAGATTGTACCTCTTTTAAGCTGAATGTTTTAACATTCAGAAATGAAAAGGAATCATGCTTACTCCATATAAAGCAAAAATGAGTCAATGCCAATGAGATGTATTATTCTAGTTCACTATTCACTGAAAATGCTGATAAAACTAATAAGCCCAGAGCATTGAAACAGCTCAAGAAACTGATATTGATAAAAAAAAAATACAAGTGAAGATAAAGAAAGAAAGTCGTTTTTGTTTGTAGTTCAACAACAAATTTCACTGCTTTCAAATGAACCTAGGAGAACAAGGTGATTTCACCTTCAAGACATAAGTGTGGTTTTCGGATGCTTCCTGAAATCATGTTCACCATGCAAACCACTTTTCCTATTATATAATAGAGAATTCGGGTTTGCTTTTATTAACCCAGGGCATTGTTGCTGAGATGTCTGTTTAGTTTACTACCTCTTTATATATAAATACAGTTGTACTCTGTATGCACATTTAACGAAGTGCTTGGGTAGTTGTGGCTGACGAATATGCAGTTTCTGTCTTAAGCATTTCACAGTTCCAGGGAACCCACCCACACCTATCTTGGTACAACGGCTTGAACATGTCTTGGTATGGAGTGGACCCCAGGGAAGAACAAGATACCAGTATCCGCAGAGCAGAGATACGGTGCAGGTGCAATGACCGTTTCCCACAGAGCAGAGATACAGTGAGAGGAGACACCAAGACCTGCAGATGTGCCTGTTGCCTGTTGCATCAGTCTGTTGCATATGCATGAAGTTTCTTGGGATCAGACAGAGATTGGGGGACTTGGACTGTATAAAAATGACACAATCAGGAGTGAAAAGGGGACCCCCACCACCAAGGCACATCAGGAGGACCAACAGGACATACTGGATCCAGAGGTGGTGATATATTCTTTGCTGCTTCTCTCTCTCTCTCTCCACCCCCAATCCCCTTTGTCAAAATGTAAAAGACATGTTGCACGGCACTTGTTTGTTTAGTTGAATTGTTTAGTTAGAGTAGTTGCCATTGAGTCATTTATGTAACCTCATGCCTTGCATTTTGCATTATTAAATTGTTAAATTCATTGGCTGGTGTTGTTTTACCTTAATTCAGTCCAGGGGGATCACGAACTTGGTCGTTGGTCTCACAGGGAAGGAGGTTGTCCTGAACGACTCCTTTCGGGCTGCAACATCTAAATTGGCATCACAGACAGGATACCCTTGCAAAATTGAATGAACCAAAAGAGACCAGGGCTCTTAGCACAGCCCCTTCCTCAGGAAGTGCCTGACAGGAGAAAGAGGACAGAGGATCTTGTTGTAAAGATCCACACTGGGTATGTGAACCCACAGTAGGCCAAATAAACTGAAGGGCTATAAAGCCCTACCCTCTCTTCCTGGCATGGTTTGGGCTCAAAAGAATTGGCATGACTCGCAGGCAGTGGTTGATCGAATCACTAGCTGTAGCTATTGCAACTAATTCTTTCTTTCTTTCCTTTCTTTTCTCTTTCTCTTGCATTTGCAAACCTGTTGTTGGGCAAATAAAGTTACCTGATGCTTGACTCCATTTTGAGTCTTAATTCTGTTCCCAAGAATATAAACAAAACCTCGCTCTGGTCTATGACCAGCACATGACAGTAGTTTAGTATTTGACATGGGCATTTCTGCAATTAAATTAAGACGGTTCCTAAACTGCTTAAAGGATAAATCATGACAGTTTATGCTATTGTGAATGATGTGATAACAGTTTGCCAAGTTCTGCTTTTAGTACATCAGTATAAAACTAGTAATAAATGCATAACTTCTCCATGGAATTTGAATGGGTTTTAAGGGCAGCACATAGTTACTATTATCTGAAGTCAATCCTTTCCAGTTCAATTCAGCAATATAATGTTTCTCTTACATCCCTAGTTTTCTACTAAATGAACATCTGGGCCCTTGTACAACTCTCCATGATATTTGAAAAATCATGGCAGTCAGGTGAAGTCCCCGGTGACTGGAAAAAGGGAAACATTGCACCCATCTTTAAAAAGGTAGCAAGGAGAACCCTGGGAACTACTGACCTGTCAGCCTCATCTCTGTGCCTGGGAAGGTCATGGAACAGATTCTCCTAGAAGCCATGCTAAAGCACATGGAGAATAGGGAGGTGATTCGAGAGAGCCAGCATGGCTTCACCAAGGGCAAAACCTGCCTGACCAACCTAGTGGCTTTCTATGATGGAGTGACTGCATGAGTGGACAAGGGAAGAGTTACCAATGTCATCTATGTGGACTCCTCTAAGGTCTTTGACAGGTCTCCTCACAACATCCTTCTCTCTAAACTGGAGATATACTCTCTAAACTGGAGACATATGGATTTGATGGGTGGACTGCTGGGTGGATGAGGAATTGATTGGATGGTTGCATCCATAGAGTAGTGGTCAAGGGCTCAATGTGCAGATGGAGATAGGTGATGAGTGGTGACCCTCAGGGGTCCATACTGGGACCAGAAACTTTAATGTCTTCATCAATGACACAGACAGTGGGGTCGAGTGCACTCTCATCAAGTTTGCAGATGACACCAAGCTGCGTGGTGCAATTGACACACCTGAGGGATGGGTTGCCATCCAGAGGGACCTGGACAAGCTCAAAGCTTCAACAAGGCCAAGTGCAGGGTCCTGCACCTGGGTTGGGGCAATCCCCAGTATCAATACGTGTTCATGCATGAAAGGGCTGAGAGTAGCCCTGCAGAGAAGGACTTGGAGGTGTTGGTTGATGAAAAGTTGAACAAGAACCAGCAATGTGCGCTCACATCCCAGAAGGCCAACTGCATCATGGGCTGCATCTGAGGAAGTGTGGCCAGCAGGACAAGGGAGGTGATTCTGCCCCTTTACTTTGCTCTGGTGAGACCCCACCAGCAGTACTGCATCCAGCTCTGGAGCCCTCATCACAGGAAAGACATGGACCCATTGGATCAGGTCCAGAGGAGGGCCACAAAAATGACCAGCAACATGGAACACCTCTCCTGTGAGGAGAGGCTGAGAGCTGGTGGTGTTCAGCCTGGAGAAGAGAAGGCTCCAGGGAGAACTTATTGCAGCCTTCCAGTACTTAAAAAGGGCATTATATGAAAGATGGGGACAGACTTTTTAGGAGGGTCTGTTGCAACAGGACAAGGGCTAATGGTTTTAAACTAAAAGAGGGTAGATTTAAACTAGATATAAGGAAGAAATTTTTCACAGTTAGGGCGGTGAATCACTGGCACTGTTTGACCAGAGAGGTGGTAGATGCCTCATTCCTGGAAACATTCAAGGTCAGGCTGGACAGGGCTCTGAGCAACTTGATCTAGTTGAAGATGCTCCAGCTTATTGCAGGAGGGTTGGACTAGATGACCTTAAAACATCCCTTCCAACCCAAACTATTTTATGAGTCTACGACTTTGGACAGTTCTTGTCCAATCACAGCTCAGGCATCTAGTCATATAGCTATTTTTGTACATATGTAATTTTCAAAATCAAGTTTTCAATGACACCATAATTTTGGACAGGGATAAAAAGTTTTATGAGAAATTCTGGAAGTCAAAGTCATCCAATAGGTGATGTAGATACACATTTCCAAGATGAAAATACATGGATTTTTTTCCACATGTCCCTTGGGGCAAAGGGTTGATTAATTTGGTAGGTAAGCTGGTGAATTAGGAGAAATTATTTCTTGATCTTAAAGAGATCTTCTAATAATTCTCAGTCATATGTTCCATTTTCTAGTTACTCATGCTAATTTTATTTTAGTGGAAATTCCATTTTCCTTAATTTAATTTAATCTAATTCCTGTTTCCTCTGAACTACAGCTATGTGAGTTGGGATTTTTTTTTTAATAGACATGTAGAGACTGATTTATCTGAATGTATCAGGCTGTGATTCTGTCTATAAAGATTAAACTGGGCTTGTGTTTCACTTTCATGTAACTTCCTAATGAATTACAAATACAAAGTTTCAGTTTTTTTCCCTTGGAATGTCGTGTACCTAGGCAGCAGCATGAGGTTACTCCTTACTTGGCATCTGAATTTATTTTAGGTTGCCTTTGCTCAAGCACGATTTATTGCTCAGGATCTGAGCCAAGGACAGCCTTCTGTCTTTGAAGGATGAAAAAATACAGGTATTTTTGTGTTTGTATTATAAAAAAGGAAATGTTCTGTGGTATCCTCTGATTTTCTAACTAAGTAACATTTGGAGTTTGGGTTGGTTTCTGTTCCAACTGATGCTTACAGAGTGAGGGCAATAGATGCTAGAGGCATATGATTGGAGGAATGTCTGCAGAATTTTTATGTGTATCAGATACAGAAATTTAAAAACATTTGCTCTATCAATTTGCAGCTGATTACAAACCTGATATATGGTGTGCTATACAAGTTTTAAAATACACTCTCTAATAAAAGTTGTTTTCAGTTTTTCCTGCATAATATTGTTGTCCTCTAAATACAGGTCTTTGTACAAATTTTTGTTAACTTAGACCATGTAGAATGTCTTCAAAGAAAATTGCAACATCAATTGCATGTGCTGTGTGTGAAATTACTCACTATATCTCACTAGAATCCCTGAGACAAACCTGAGACAATCATAGATAGAAGCATGTCTATTCTATAACGATAAGTTTGCCTATCTTATTTTTAACTGCACAACAAAATTGTTGTATGAACAAAGACAGTCCTCTTTTTTCATTCTTAGTTTGATTAGTTTGTTTGTTTGGTGAGAGAGTTTTACTGAAAACAAATATAACTTGGCTGAGCATGTGACTAGGCTGAAGCATGGGCTAACAGAGAAATAGCTTTGTTATTTTAGAATTTCTAGATTCCTTCTGTCAACAGCTAAGCTAATATATATATATTACAAATCTAAGAAATAAAAGAGTTCAGAATTCTTATTCACATTGTTCTATTCCCATTTTTAGCTATTAAATAGTAGTCACCAGTTCGAAACACTGTTTAAACACATTCTGGAAAAATATGAAAGATATATAACCATATTTTAGATAGGATTTCTTTTGTCAGTCAGTAACTTATTTCTCCACAAGCCATTAAGTGGATAAAGAAATGCATTAATAAATAAGTGAATTGAAATAAAGGCTGAAAGTGAACACAGTAAAATGTAGCAATGGAAGAAAGATATGTTTTGGGAATGACAAAATCAGTAAATTCTTAGTCTGATGTTTTGATTATATTTAACGTAACTGAAAAGTCACACACATTTCCACCTTTATAGCTATTCACAGATACCTATTGCTTCTACTAGATAAAAGAGAAGGTTGTAATTTAGACAAACAGAATAAAACAGTCTATCAATTTCTTATTCACATCTGCACTGGGAGATTTTAATGAGCATGAACATATCCAGTTATTTGGATCCATGTTTTCTATTATTTGTTACAAGCTTTCCTGATAAATTCCAAGTTTGATGTTGATCACACATACTCCACTTCTTTTGTTCAGTTCTGCAGCAATCTTATTTTTCTTAATCTTGATCTCTCTCTTCTGCCCTTGACTGTCACATGTATTTGTTCTGCTCATTTTCAAGAGTCAGGCTTTGTTTGAATCATCTCTCTCTCCCTCTCCCTGCCTTACTCCCAAATAATATGTTCCAGCCACATCCTCTGTTGTCTCATACCTTTTATTTTTCAAGTTTCTTCTTCCTTTTGGCATCTGCAAAACTTTAATACAATTTTGTTATTCTTCTGCAATACAATAGCAGGGAGTGTGTAAATCACACACAAGTCTGCACCTGAATGTCAGCTGATACAGTGTTAATTTTTTTAACTTTGTACCACTCTCTCTGTATCCTGGGGTGTCTTTGATATTTCTCTTTAATTATATTCCTTCTATTTACCTATCATGTTCTGTTTAACAGATTGAGTGGGGGTGAGCATCTAAGTTACTATTGCACTGACTGAATAAAATTATCTCAGATCCCAAATAACAAAGTTCCTGCAGATTCCCAAGGGCTTCTGGCTGGGTCAACACTTTCCATAACTTTTTACCTATAAAATTCACTTAATTGATAACAGACATATAAGTATTCAACATCTGATTACCTTACAGCATTTTATGCTGAAACACCTAAGATAAAAATATTTTTAGTCCAACAGCAGTAGGACTAAAGGGCTTTGTATCAACAGCAACCAATTTGTTGTTTGTTTGTTTGTTTGTTTGTTTAAATAAATGGACCCTCAAAGAAGTAGAGGATGAGAATAAATAAATCAGAGAGGGAAATAAGGACTATGGGTGTATTGATACTTAGGAAGCAAAGCAGAGGTTTGGTAGAGTTGCTTGAGAATGGATGTGATATCACCTTCATCCATTATACAAGTTGAGGTTTGACTTCCTGAATATAGTAAGAAGAACGACATTAGAAGATGGGGCTGTGGATTTCATTGGAAACTGGAGGACAGTTATGCGAAGATACTGTCACAGTTAAAGCAGGAACTAAATTAAGTTGCAGGAGCTGTACAAACAGCAGGTGGGTACATCGTCAAAGATGAAGCCAAAGGAATGCAAAAATTAGACAGATGCACTTCAGGATGTCCTCATTGTTCAGCAGGAACATTGTTATTTCTGAGGCATTCATGTTGGAGAGTGTGAGGAAGAAAATTTCCATAGGAAGCCATAAAGAGAAGTAAAAAAAAGACAGGCGTATATACAGTAGAATACATTATTCACAGATGTGGAACAAAGGTCATCTTGATGTTTAAAATGGTAATCATATTACATCTACAAAGCTATTCATTTGTGATATGTATGCTAGCAAAGTCATACCCTGAAAGGATCTAGAAGCAAAAATGGGTGGAAAACAAAGACACTGGCAAAGCTGGCAATTGACAAAATGAAAAGCACCATTTTTTCTTTAAAACAAGTTTGCATACTGACAAGTGTTTGGGTTCTTTTCCAGCCATTCACGGAACAATAATCAGGACTTATTAAGCATATTTGTTTTCTCATGAAAAAGTCAGGTTTTACTTTTAGTTAGAATTGAACAGCGAGAGTATGGAGACAGCTTTGTACATGCAGGACGAAAAGTCAATGAAGCTCTGGAATTTATACAGCCTAAGGATTCTCTAGACATTTATTTAATTATTTCTGCTTAAAATTAGTTTTCACTAGTCCACTGGTGACATTCCCAGATCACTCTGGAGATCTGCACTGAACAAATAGTTACAAGGAAAAGAAGCTTGGCCTTAGTTCTTCTTCACTATGGCAGCATTTTGCTTAGCTGCAACATAGTGACAGTGTTTCAAAGGCCGCTTGAAGGCCTCTTTCACCAGAGGCCTGTTTAAAAGTGACCTTGGCATAAAACAAAGATGCTTTGCCTATGAAAAACGATTGTGTTTTTATAGAGAAGGTTGGATAATATCAGAATTTTATCTTACATATTGGAACTACATTTGCCTAATTGTGACAATCACAACAAAACTACCTTAAAGAAGGGTCAGAGGGACGTTGAAAACCAGATGGTTGTTTTGAAAAGTTGACTGTTTGGATTCATTTACTCACATTTACTCGCATTCTACTGGGACAACAACAATTTTTCCAGATTACTCTGAAAATTTCATGGCTGTCTACTTTTCTGCTCTTGTCAGCTGTAGGCTTTGCTGTGTTAATTACAGCAGGAGGAAGAGTGAAAATGAGTAGCAACATTAAAGAAAAACTAATGAATTTGAACATATGTATGCTGTTTACCTAGCATATTAACTACATGCTATAGATGTAAATTTTGAAATTATTGTTATGCAAATGAACGAATAAATAGTGATCCTTTCTGTTGAAAAAGTCTTGCTCAGTAAAAAAACTGATGTTAATGAGTGTGTCAAAATTCTTTACAATGCTGAGCATTATTAATGACAAAGAATCACACAGAATCATTAATGTTGGAAAAGACCTGTAAGATCATCAAATCCAACCATCAACCCAGCACTACCATACCCACTAACCCTGAATGAGTTAGTTTCAGACATCCTGAAAAGCCACATCTAAACATTTTTTGAACACCTCCAGTGATGGTGAACACTTTCCTGGGCAGCCTGTTCCAATGTTTGACCACCCTCTCAGTAAAGAAATTGTTCCTAATATCCAGTCTAAACCTCCTCTGGTGCAACTTGAGGTTGATTCTGCTCTTTCTATCACCAGTTACTTGGGAGAAGAGACCAACACCCACCTCACCACAACCTCCTTTCAGGTAGTTGTAGAGAGAGATAAGGTCTCCCCTTCAGCCTCCTCTTCTCCAGACTGAACAACCACAGTTCCCTCAGATGTTCCTCATAAGACTTGCTCTCCAGGCCCCTCACCAGCTTTGTTGCCCTTCTCTGGACATACTCCATCAACTCAATGTCCTTCTTGTAGTAAGGGGACCAAAACTGAACACAGTATTCAAGGTGCGGCCTCACGAGTGCCAAGTACAGGGACACAATCACTTCCCTACTCCTGCTGACCACACTATTTCTGATATAGGCCAGGATGCTATTTGTCTTCTTGGCCACCTCACACACTGCTGGCTCATGTTCATGCTGTCGACCAGCACGCACAGGTCCTTTTCTGCTTGGCAGCTCTCCAGCCACTCTTCCCCAAGCCTGTAGCATTGCATGGTGGGGTTGTGACTGAAGTGCAGGACCCGGCACTTGACCTTATTAAACATCATACAACTGACCTTGGCCCATCTATCCAGCCTGTCCAGATCTTTCTGTAGAGACTTCCAGCCCTCCAGCAGATCAACACTCCCACCCAACCTGGTGTCCTCTGCAAACTTACTGAGGGTGCACTCAATCCCCTCATCCAGTTCATTGACAAAGATATTAAACAAGACTGGCACCAACACTGAGCCCTGAGGAACATCGCTTGTGACCGGCCACCAACTGGATTTAAATCCATTCACCACAACTCCCTGCATTCATCTGTGCAGACAGTTCTTTACCCAGCAAAGAGTACACCTATCTAAGTCATGAGTGGTCAGCTTCTCCAGGAGAAGACTGTGGGAGATGGTGTCAAAGTCCAGGTAGACAACATCCACAGCCCTTCCCTCATCCACTAGGCAGGTCACCGGGTCACAGAAGGAGATCAGGTTGGTCAAGCAGGTCCTGCCTTTCATGAATCCATGCTGGCTGGGCCTGATCCCTTCATTGTCTTGCACATGCCCCATGAATAGCCTCAGGATGAACCTCTCCATAATCTTACCCATACCAAGGTCAGTCTGACAGGCCCGTGGTTCCCCAGATCGTCGTCCTGCCCTTCTTGTAGATGTGCGTCACATTGGCAAGCCTCCAGTTGTCTGGGACCTCCCCTGCTAACCAGGACTGCTGATAAATGATGGAGAGTGGCTTGGCAAGCTCTTCCGTCAGCTCCCTCAATACTCTTGAGTGGATCCCATCAGGCCCCATAGACTTGTGGGTATCCAGGTGGCATAGCAGGTCCTCAACTGCTTCCTGCTGGATTATGGGGAGCTTATTCCGCTCTCCATCCTTGTCTTCCAGCTCAGGGGACTGAATACTCTGAGGATACCTGGTCTGGCTCTGAAAGACTGAGGTAAAGAAGGCATTAAGTACCTCAGCCTTTTCCTCATCCTTGGTGACAATGTTCCCTCCCACATCCCATAACAGATAGACATTCTCCTTGTGTCTCTTTTTGTTGTTAATATACTTGTAAAAACATTTTTTGTTCTCCCTTATGATCGTGGTCAGACTGAGTTCTAGCTGCGCTTTTGCCTTTCTAATTTTCCCTCTGCATGACCTAACCAGATCCCTGTGATCTTCTTGAGTTGCCAGCCTCTTCTTCCAAAGGTGGTAAACTCTCCTCTTTTCCCTGAGTCCCAGCAAAATCTCCCTGTTCATCCAGGTTGGTCGTCTTCCCCTCCAGCTCGTCTTGCGGCACATGGGGACCCCTGCTCCTGCACCTTTAAGATTTCCTTCTTGAAGACTGTCCAGCCTTCCTGGACCCTTTTACCCTTCAGGATTGTCTCCCAAGGGACTCTTTTGACCAGTGTCCTGAACAGTCGAAAGTCTGCCCTCCAGAAGTCCCTGGTAGTGGTTTCAGCTGACCCCGCTCCTTACTTCACCAAGAAATGAGAATTCTATCATTTCGTAGTCACCAAGCCCAAGATGACCTCCAATGCTATGGCTGCAGGCCATAGTTAACCTCACTTCAATATTTTCTCCCATGCTCTGGCTTAAATGTAGCATAGATGAGGAAATGATATATCTGTGTATCACAACCCTTGGTCATGTGTATATGGAATATATGGAAGCAACAAAATGTGATTAAACTAATCCCTGACAGGTCAAAGCAGCGCACCTCGTGATTCATTGCATTTGAGGGGAGAGGTATTAAAGGAGAAAACTAGCACGGCCTGAATGACAGGTGAAGGAGAAAATGTTGGCAGACTTGAGCTATGTTATTGGCCAGGTGAAGGAAAGTAAAGTTTTATTAGGAGGAACTGTTGTGTGTAATTTTCACTACTTGTAACATGACCTGTTGTACCGAATATAAACATTAAGAGTATGCTGAGATAGAAGGTGATTGGTTGAAAATATTTTTTTTTTTACATTTTGGAGACAAAACAACAAAAAAGTTTAACATTACCCTCACACTGAGATTTCTGCTATATTCTACTGCTATGGGTATGATTTGAATCCCACTAATTCTGAAAGATTTACTGCTCATTTTTAAAATGTCATGTTGACTTCTGTAGTGATGTACAAATTATGCAATTCTTCAGTTATTTTTAGCAGATATCAGAGTGTAAATCAATCAAGTCTGTTGTGGTTTTGGTTTTGGTTTTAATTTCATAATCCAGTATAAAAATAGCAGGGTAGGGGGAAAAGAGAAAATATGTCATTGTGTCATGGCCATGGCTTTCTACCAGTTTAGCATTTCTCTGATACTTAACATTATATTTATTTTGGATACTAAGATTATTTTTTGAAGAAAGAGAAACAAAGCCTGGCAATCCTTATGAGACTTGCCCTGAGAAGCATCAGAACTAAGTTAAATCAAATACGGTGTTGCTCAAATTTACAGATGAGAATATATAAGACATTAAAACTCTCACTGACAATTTGAAACCCATCTATTCCTACCTTAAATGCCTGTATAATAAATGCATCTGAAATGTAGCATATGAGCAAAGCTGTGTTGTCCTTCTTACTTTTTAGTGCAGTATTTTTATAATGTATGCTATAGTTTCTTGCAAACAGAATTTTTAAGATCTCATTAGAGTTCTTTCATATCTTATTATTACCCAAAAATACCTTAAGACTACATTTTAACTGAATTAGAGTTCACTCTACCCTAAGGGGAAGTTGATTTGCCAGGAGTTATAAACACAATTACATGCATAAGTGTCATATGTATATGTACGTCAATATATTCAGAATTCCACAGCTACACATCGATGTGCACATGGAGGATCTGATATTATGATCAGACAGTGCTATGCAGATGATTTGAAACTTCAGTTTTTCCTTTGCTAAACAAGAAAAATCTGTGCACACCTTAGCATGTTTGAAGGAAGAAATAGATAATGGAACACTTACGTATAAATTCATCAGGTCAACATGCATACTAGCAATATTACAACTTCAGCAAAAGCAAGTTATCCTTTATGCCATCTGTGAATGTGGCTCAGTATCAGGCTGAAGCCTGTGATGTCAATATAGAGACACATAAATAAGATTCCCAATAACTAAAATTAATTTCTGAAGTTATATTTGTCAAACTTAGTGTGCACATTGAATCCATATCTGACTATTCAGAACCATTTTTTTCAGCTATATGAATTGCCTTTCAGTATCTCTGAGTCAGTCTGAAAAGTCTTATTTTTGTAAGACCAACATAACTGATATCAAATATAGTATATCTGGTAACAAGATGTAGTAAGGGTTAATACGGTCTTTTTAGCCCTGTGGAAGTAAATAATACTAAACTGCCAGATTTCTCAGTGCATCTATGAAGCTTCATTCTGAAGGTTGCATAGTAGAAGGATTATAGAGGCAGGAGTTAATCTGTTTGAAGAATAAGCAATTACAAATGCATTCATTTTAAGTGTATATTAAATAAAGCAAATATAATGATTGTGGTTTGAACATTCATTTACTGTAATTTTGTTTTGATATTTGTTTGAATATATTATAGATATGTGCATACAATTATCTATAAAGATTTAATTATGTGTTTGATAAACAGATAATTTACAGTACAGTTATTTGTGTAACTTTAGGATAAAGTGAGACAAATAAACATTTTATGTGTTCATGACAATCATGATTAAACATTTTTTTTTCATCTTCAAATTTATAAGTAAAAGAGCAAAAACAATTTGATACATAAACCAAACAAATTATCTGGAGAATTTTCCCACTAAGTAGATACCAAATAATGCAATGAAGTACAGTACAGCAACAACCAACTTAATACAAAAAATACTGTAAGAGAACTGGAAGAGGAATAGGTACTAAGCGGAATGCTGTACTACACTTAAAAGCTTTCCTGAAAGACAAGGATTGCTGCTGAGGGCAGTTCTGTTCTAAGGATCAAGCCAATAGCTTTTATCTAGGCTTTGCATTCTTATTTGTGTGTTTGGAGTTTGCATTGCTGCTTGCTCTCATGACTTTGTGCTCCACTGTGTTGGATATATGCATGCCACAGTTTATATCAGAGCAAATAGTCTTGTTTCCTTGTGCTATAGAAGAAAACTTAACTGACATTATCTTCATGTTTCTACTGTACTTGATGTATAAAGATTTAATGTTTCATACTACAAATTCAGTACTACGAATATTTCATAAGTCCTACTCAAACACAGCCCCAAACCTTTGAAAGGGCTCCTACTAATTAGTATAGTGGAGTAGAATTTTGATTCTGCATTTCTAGCTGTACCAAAGATGCACAAAGAAAAAAACATCTATCTTTCTGTCACTGGGATATTCTTTGTAAGTTTTACCAGGTCAAACAGTCTGTGGAAAGAAATGATCTAGTCTCCTGTCCTGCACCCATCTGTGCACTATGATACTTTCTTACTGAATTGGTCAGTTAATTGTAGGTCACATTGCCAATTTTCTCTAACACACAGTTAATCAACAATAGCAGACAAATCATCATAAAAACAACCTTCACTGACAGCATTCTGATTTGTTTAATTAAAGAATGGTAGCCACGCTGGATTGTCATGCTGATGTTCATCAACTAAAGACAGAATTAATTTCTGATCTCTTTAGTGGACCAAAGCTTTACATTCCATGGGAATAACTGGGAGAATATTTCTTCTTAAAAAACTTTTGATTGCTTCGTTGAAAAGAAACTACTATTCAGGTGAAGTAAAATTTTCATACCTGTAAATCTGCAATGTCTGACATGAACATTGTACTTCATATAAATATCACAGCTGGATCTGTTGGACAGGAGATGACAGTTACATGCAGTGAATCAACAGTGCAGAAAGACTAAAAAACTGAACATGATGATGGCACAGTTAGTTTGCGAATTAACTCTTCCTCAAGTATGAAACCAGATGGATTCAGCTTACCCAGCTAAAGTGATAGAACTATTTAGGTTTTCCTAAAGATCTACCCCTATACTATACATCACAGAAAGCAGCTTTACGAACATATACTAACTAGGTTGCTCAGGAAGGCCATCAAGGAAATAATCAAAATGCTCTGAGGGCACCACTGTAGGATTATAGAATCATTGAATCATAGAAACATGGAATCATTTAGGTTGGAAAAGACTTTCAAGATCATCAAGTACAAACACTAACCTAACACTGCCAAGTCCACCATTAAAACATGTCCCTTAGCACCACATCTACGTATCTTTTAAGTACCTCTAGGGATGGTGACTCAACTATTTTCCTCGGCAACCTGTTCCAATGCTTGACCACTCTCTCAATAAAGAAATTGTTCCTAATATCCACTCTAAACCTCCCCTGGCACAAGTCTTGTTGCTAGTTACTTGGGAGAAGAGACCAACACCCACATAACCACAACCCCCTTTCACGTACTTGTAGAGAGTGATAAGCTCCCCCCTCAGCCTCCTCTTCTCCAGCTTATACAACCCCAGTTCTCTCAGCTGCTCCTCATAAGACTTGTGCTCCAGACCCCTCACCATCTTCGTTGTCCTCCTCTGGACACGCTCCAGCAACTCAGTGTCCTTGTAGCGAGGGACCCAAAACTGAACACAGTATTTGAGCTGTGATCTCACCAGTGCCGAATACTGAGGCACGATCACTTCCCTACTCCTGCTGGCCACACTATTTCTAATACAAGCCAGGATGCTATTGGCATTCTTGGCCACCTGGGCACACTGCTGGCTCATATTCAGCGGCTGCCAACTAACACCCCCAGGTCCTCTTCCACCAGGCATTTTTCCAGCCATTCTTCCTCAAGCTGTGATACTAACCTTCTTCCAATATGAGATTTACAATACTGTTTCTTAGTAGATTAGTCCTACTGTGACTGTATTCCAACTATGGATTTCTTGAATCATAAAAGGTATTAGTCAAAAATGTTTACATTTGTGTCATAACATTTGGAACAATCAGAGTGTGATGTCACTCCTATGAGAATGAGGAATATAAGTCATTCCCCTATCATGGTTTTGGGAAGAACTCTAGAATACGTTTTTCCATTTATTGGTGTTGGACTAACATCAGCGATTATACTGACAAGAAAAAGAACACATTTTCTCATCAGCAATCCAAAAAAACCAAACATTCAGAGGAACTCAACTCTAAAGATACATGCACAGCAGGCAATTTTAAAATGGGCCAGACTGACATGTATTTTTTTCACTTCAACAAAAATTCATCTGTATTCACATTTTCATATATTTTATAGATAGAAGGAATGATTGTGATTGCCTCGCCTGACCTTTCATGTCATTTGGAACAGAAGACTTACTGATATTAATACTTACTTCATATCTAATAGATGAGCTTGAACTACTGTGTTTCAGGGGACAAAAAGAAAAAAAAATTGAATATTCATTTATAAATTTCCAGTAATGGAAAATATATTAAAGTTTTGGTAAATTGTCCGAGTACTTGATTACTATCTAACATAAACATCTGTGTCTTATCTCTGGTCTGAATTCAAGTAGCTTGAGTTTCCACCCATTGCTTCTTCTCCCTTGGATTGAAGAACACTCCATTAATCAGATTTCTGTTCCTTGGTAGGCACCTATAGACTGTGATTGTGTCACTCAACCTTTTCCTTGATCAGCTAAATAGAATGAGCTCCTTTCAAGTCTGTCATTACACGTATGACAAGATAGGAGAAGGACAAGTTGCTGGTCATAAGTATAAATTAGAGGATAGGAACTGGAGTAGGGATGGAAAAAGTGCAAGAAATGTACAAATCTACACTGCCATCCATTAGACAAATAATTATAAAAATGTGAAAGGAATGCTACAAGCAAAGAGATTTGGAAGACAACTACAATGTGCTTATCTAAATTCTTGAATAGTGCCTTTGACTTTTCTTTGAGCTTCTGAGTATTTCACATTATTTTTTGAAAAACAAAGTGCAGTACAGACACCATAGCTGGACTCAGTATTCCAGTCATATCCATGTCAAAAACAGAGATATATACATGACACAGAAATAATAAAAAACCTTCTCCAATTAGATTATTTCCCCATGGAAAAGGTTTCATTCGTTCCTTCACTGTCAAAGTTTTGTCAACAATGACACACGTATTTACCATATATTTCAGTTTAATAA
Organism: Phaethon aethereus; assembly: GCF_964289735.1. NCBI lineage: Eukaryota > Metazoa > Chordata > Aves > Phaethontiformes > Phaethontidae > Phaethon > Phaethon aethereus. The sequence continues at coordinate 63,117,460 of NC_138577.1, read as the reverse complement.
CTATGATTTTTTTTTTCAGGATCAGTGGTTCTCTGAATGATTCTCCATCTTGTTAGCATGTGCTACGTTTTTCTGCTTGACTGATTTACTTTATCTCTGTTGTACTGTAATTCAGCCAGCTTACCAGTGACTCTGTTTATGTCAGTGAACTTCATTTTTTATGATTTAATGAATTGGTATTTATTAGATACAAAATTTATCAGTAAAATTTTATTAATGTTTTTTTATTAGTGGTGGACCACAAAAAAAATCCTACCGAGTCCTTTCAGATACACTGCTAACCAGATTATATTCCATACAATATACATGAAGAGGATTTTGTATTGTTCAACTTACTGCATCAAAACGGAATGATTCAAAGGCAAAGGAAGAGATTACATGCATCCCCCAAATTTACAGTTGTATTCAAAGGAGGTACTAAGTTGAAGTAATAAGACTTAGTTTTCATAAGTCCATGTTAATTGACATTAATTATATTAACTCCCCTTGATTCTTTTTTAATCAAACCCTGTACCAGCTGCTCCATTATTTTCTTCAGGATCAATATCAGGCTGACAGGTCTATAATTAACCAGATCTATTACCCAGGTTAATTTACCCTTTCTAAATGTTGACATAGCATTAGCTTTCTACTAGTCTTCCAAAACTTACTTAAAACTGCTATAGATAAGTGTTCCAGTTTAAAAATATTTAATGTTAATAACATGATTCCTTAGTGCATGTCAACAAGAGATAAGTCAATGAAGACCAGAGACTCTCACACTTAAATGTGGCAAGTTCATATGGCAAGAAGTGGTGTAAATTTACTATACTGAGACTAGAAGCCATGTAGTACTATTAAACTATCACTTTGCTTTACCTGGTGTCCTGGTTTCAGACAGGATAGAGTTAATTTGCTTCACAGAATCTAGCGTGAGGCTATGTATTGGATTTGGGATGAGAAAATGTTGATAAGGTACTGATGATTTGTGTTGTTGCTAAACAGTCAAAGACTCTCTGGGTTTTCATGCTGGCCTGCCAGTGAGAAGGCTGGGGGTGTATGGGAAGCTGGGAGGGGGCACAGCCAGGGCAGCTGGCCAAAGTTATATTCCATACCATATGATGTCATGCTCGGTATACAAAGTTGGGACGAAGAAGAAGGAAGGTGGTGGAGGTATGTTTGGAGTTATGGCATCTGTCTTCCCAAGAAACCATCATGCATGACGGAGCCCTGCTTCCCTGGAGATGGCTGAACACTTGCCTCCCCATGGGAAGTAGTGAATGAATTCCTTGTTTTGTTCTGCTTGCGTGTGCAGCTTTTGCTTTGCTGATTAAACTGTCTTTATCTCACACCATCAGTTTCCTGGCTTTTACTCTACTGATTCTCTTCCCGGTCCCACCATGGGGGAGTGAGTGAGCGGCTGCGTGGTGCTTAGTTGCTGGGTGGGTTAAAACACGACACCTGGGCATTAGTAGTAAAAAATAGTGAGTAGTAAAATTAAAAATACAAGCTCAACTTTTTGACAGTTTAGTCTGAGCAGTGAAAGGAAATTAAACCCTCTTCTTCCAAACTGGGAACTAGGTACTTGCCAGCTGTTGTACTCCACCACTGAAGATACAGAGTTTCTGTGTTCAGGCAGACTTGTGACTAAGCATATTGACACCAGTGGAATTTATTTCTCTTAACATTTCAAGCAGTTGAGGTTGTTTGTTTTTTTTTTTTTATTAACTATTTGTTTTTCTTATGAATTTCTACACTTCAAATTTTCTCAATTTTCTTTTTGCTTCCCATCATTTGCTGTATTGTAGAGTTTTGCTTTTGTTTTTTTGATAGGTGTTTTCATTTCAATTTAAAGATTTTTTAAAAGATTTTTTTATTGCTTTTTCACTCATGGAATCTAGTGCAGTTGTCATTCATTCATTTAGGTATTTATTGTCCTACCTGCTTCTGAGCAAAGTAGTTTCTAAGACTGGACATCCAACTTCTTTTTTAGTATCAGCTGTGTTTATTAATATCTTGGTTTTCAAATGTAACACATCTAATCAAGTGATTTTTATTCCTGTGATCATACTGTCTTTAACTGTCACAATATCTAATGTCAAATTCACAGATGTCAGAAAAAATGGTCTATTATATATTATAAACTTTTAGAAATAGTAACATCATTCTATAGATGTCTTATCCAGTACTTGTCATGTGTTTTATAACATGAAGGGAGAGTTATCCAATATTGTTTACTTCAGACTTTTCAATGCCTCACAATTAAATAGTACAACATTTTAGATAGAACACCTCCTCCTTTTTTTCCACTTAATCTATAAGTGATTTATAACCATTTAATGTGAATCCCACAAGTTTCAGTACTACCAATTAAGGCAAATTTATGCTTATAAACATGCAGTTCTAATTCTTCTTGTTTATCACCTACACTCTTGGCACAGGCAAATAGACAATTAAAATTTTATTTTCTTCAAGCTTCTTGGTGTCTTGATTAATTTTATTTGTGATACCTTGATTTTATACTAAGTGAACTCTCTTTTGTTCACCTTTTCCTGTTAGCTTAATATCTCCTTGAGTAATTAGTTTAACTTATCTTTGTGTTGGTTATTGTACTACTAAAATATATGTCAGTGAGACTTTTCTAACTACTAAAGAGAGATCAGTGCACCATAAGACTAAGACTTCCTACTTGATGGGACAGCAGGAGTTTAATATACCAAAAATGTAAATTTAAAACTATGATTGTAGTGAATTCTTTACAAGAAAAGCTGCTTGAACATTTAAGCAAAGTAATAAATTCCTAATTCCTCTGTATAGCTAATTACACATGCAAATATGCTCATGATGCCTGGAGTTCATAGATACTACTCTAGTAGGAAAGAAGCAGAAGAGGTGATGTTATACAGAATGCACTATTTATTTTAAACCAATACAGAATTCTGAAGTTGCATTTTCAATAGAATCAATTCCATTACCCTTAGTCTTCTACAGAACACAATTTAACTCCAAGGTATAATGTATAGTGCCTTGAATTAGATGGTTCAGATCCTGATTGGAAGATTATTCCAATTTGAAAAAAAAAATAAAAACCTTTAGTTTCCTCAGAAAAAACTAGTTGTCACTGTCCATTTTCTATAATGTGAACTGTTTAGTTAGACAGGTAAGAAACATTTATTTTTCTTGATCTGTGAGTATTTATACTTAGATTTTGTTATCCAATTCGAATATTCACAAACCCAAACTTTAGTTCTGATTTGTTAAAATCTTTTGCAATAATTGTTGTAAATATTCTTTCTCAATGAATTTCTACAGACATGTTTGACCTCTGTGAATTTAAAAACAAATTCATTAAATTCTTTTGAATAAATATGCATGAGATGTGTTTTACAGTATCCACTCAACTCAAGTTATAACTTTTAAAAAACTTACAAATAAACTCTTTTTTTGCCTTGATTGACATAGTCTTCCTAGTTGTCAGGCACTGATTAAAATTTTCCTTTTCTATTAAGAATCAAAAGCCAGGTTTGCTATTCTTCCTTTGGTTCTTTTTTTGCCTTTCCCCATAGATGAACATACCAGTACAGCTGGGGCCTGACTTGAGGTCCCACTTCAGGGCAGAGCTGCAGCCCAGCTTGTACTACCAAATTTTCTTGCACATTTGGAAATACCTTACAACGTACAAAATGTCCACCTTTGGCAGCATTCTAGAAACATCCGTGTTCTCACAGCAGCTTTTTGTGTTAACAGGCAGTATTGATTTTCCAGCCATGAGGAAAGCCCATTAACATTCACGGTGGTATATTGCCTTTTGATGAAATCCAGTGCCAAAACAATCCTGACTTTGCAGCATTTGAATTTTATTCTGTCACAGGCCCACCACTCCTATTGCTTTCTTTTCAAAACAACACACTTTGAGCAGAAAATACATGTTAGTGATCAGTTAATATATTCATGGAGCTTTGTAACAGGTGAAAAATTACTTATATAAACTGACCTTAGTGGCTACTGTAAAACAGTCTAATTATTACATTCTTAGAGTGACTGTAATTAATGTAATCTCCAAAGCACCAAGATATTAATATTTCAGGTTGCAGACTGTCTGTAACATTTACTGCACAAGCTAGTGGTTTAATGTGCAGGCTGTGCCATAATTCACTGCTAATCTTTCAATACCGTACCTTTAAAGTGCCAGTTTTTAATAAATTGCAGCTGTACAACTATACATTTGAACTTAGCTCTAGCTGAAAATTGGCAATTAAAAAACAGCAGTAGCATAATACAAAAGATTAAATTAAAAAAAAGAGTAGGTACCATCTCTTATGGTAGCAATTATAAACAATTGCAAGGTATAACTAACTAGGCCTAGATTTTAGCTGGTATTTAAGAAAGCTGACATATTGTATTAATTGTTTGATACAGATCTTCAAAATCTTAACCATTGCTCAATGGAATTTAAAGAAACAGAAATTACTCAGTGGAATTTTAAAGAAACATCTTTCGTATTTGAGAATTATCAAATCTTTGAAGTGTGAAAGTCTTATAAACTGTCATGACTAGTTTTAAATAACCTTTCTTGTACCTTTGCAAGGCATGAGGTGTAGGCTACTTGGTTAAATAATCTGCTGTTAGCCTTGAAGTACCTGACACAGGCTCAACATAGTTCAATAAAATACAAAAGATATTAACAAGAGGTACTGTATTTGTGCTGAAAGGGATTTGAGCTGCAAATGAACCTATTTCTTCCAGTTACACTTATCCTGCTTGAAGGATTTGAAACTTTAATAGAAGTTTTAATAGAAGTGCTTCCTGTAAATATACTGTTTAAAACTATAGTAAATATAACGCCATTTGCTTTCAAAAAAAGTGCCCTTGGCATTGGAAATCTGAAAGCAAATTAGAATGTAGATTTAGAGGGGTAATAGAAGAGAGTAATATTACATTACATTTGTTTATTTGGGCTTTTTGGGAGGTGCACTTTTTATCCTGTAGGCTAACATTTTTACACTGCTCTATCTAACATAGTTAAATACATATTGGAGACTAAAACATATGGAAGCTTATTGACAGGTACAATCAAATCCATTACTCCAATTAGCTATTACTATGAATAAAAAGATTCTTGATATTCAGTTGCAGTTTTATGGGCAATGTTTATTTGTCATAAGGATCTGAACAGGTTTCGTATTTCATTTGGCTTACTTTAAGAAAACAAGATTGGTTTTCAGAGAGTTATAAAAATGTGACTCATTATATTGTGGAAATAATGGAGACAAAATTGCAGATTCTCATCAGTCCTGTCATTTAGCCATATATATCATAAACCTTTCCTGACTTTACTGACTCATATTTAAGGGCATTTTTTTAATTTGAAACTTAATATGCACCTTACAACATTTTTGCATTTCTCTTCTGAATGATGATACTTTGTACTCTGGAATTGACTCATAAGAAGGAGGAAGAGCTTCCAAAATGACACTTTAATGTATTTTGTTATGACTCAGGCAACCTATGATACCCAGCTGCTTTCTTCCCATCTTCTGCAAGTATATTACAGATATAGTGACCTCCAAAGAGGACATTCTTTTTTTCCCAAAAGTCAATCACATTCAGAAGTTTGTTCACCTGTTGGTAAATTATTCCCTCCTAGAAGTTACACTATCCTATGATGCCATTAATCACAGAAATGCATGTCTGTCATGCATGTATAGTTCAAAGCTTTCTTTGTCCATTTCTTTAATAAATAAATTACATGCTCGCAGATACATTTCTTTCTCAGTAAATGTATATATGTTTTATCCATTTTGATAGCATTTTAGTGTGCTTTCTGCAACTGTTAATAGAGGTGTTTAGAAAAATGTATTATTTCAAACACTATAGAGTTTATGCCATGTTTTCCATCAAGGGTATACATGAAATGCAACATTTTACAGGATTTTTTCACTGTTAATGTGTATCTGTTTGTCAACACCTTTACATTAGCTCACAGCTTTCATCATTCCAAAGATGATGAGACCCAAAGACTGGTGGGACAACTGGAAGCACAGCTGTGGAATGCTAAAAGCAAGTGGCTGATCAGAAAGAGTATATAAGACATTGAAAAACAATGAAAAATCTTTTGAAGGAAAAGGGAGTAATGGAGCAGAGCTTGGCTTAGCTCAGCTTAGTCTATCTTCACTTCTCCTACCTTCTCTTTTCTGCATTTTAAGTAAGTGAGATCTACTGCTCTGGTGGGTTAACCTTGGCTAGATGCCAGTTGACAACCAAAGGCTCTCTATCACTCCCCCTCCTCAGCCGGACAGGGGACAGAAAATATAACAAGAAGTTTGTGGGTTGAGATAAGGACAGGGAGAGATCATTCAGCAATTACTGTCATGGGCAAAACAGACTCAACTTGGGGAAATTAATTTATTACCAATCAAATCAGAGTAGGATAATGAGAACTAAAACAAAATCTTAAAACACCCTCCCCCACTCCTCCCTTTATCCTGGGCTTAACTTCATTCCTGATTTTCTACCTCCTGCCTCAAAGAGTGTGGGGGGAATGGAACAGGGGAATGGGGAATACAGGTTGCTGTCAGTTCATCACAAGTTTTTTCTGCTGCTCCTTCCTCCTCACACTCTTCCCCTGCTCCACTGTGGGGTCTCTCCTATGGGAGACAGTCCTCCACAAACTTCTCCAATGTAAGTCCTTCCCACAGGCTGCAGTTCTTCACAAACTCCTCCAACATGTGTCACTTCCATGGGATGCAGTCCTTCAGGACTTGTGGGTCACAGGTCCTGCCAGGAAACCTGCTACAGCACAGGTTTCTGTCTCCACAGGTCCTGCCAGGACCTTGCTCTACTGTGGGCCTCCCACTGGGTCACAGCCTCCTTCAGGTGCATCCACCTGCTTTGGCGTGGGGTCCTCCACAGGCTGCAGGTGGATATCTGCTCCCCTGTGGATCTCTATGGGCTGTAGTGGGACAAACTTCCTCACCATGGTCTTCACCAGGGGCTGCAGGGGAATCTCTGCTCTGGCACCTGGAACATCCACTCCCCCTCCTTCTTCACTGACCTTGATGTCTGCAGAGTTGTTTTCACACAGTCTCACTCCTCTCTCTGGCCTTAAATGCTCTGTGCCATTTTTTTCCCCCCTTCTTAAATATGTTATCCCACAGGTGTTACCACTGTTGCTGATGGCCTTGGCCTTGGCCAGCAGTAGGTCCATCTTGGAGCCTGCTGGCATTGGCTCTATTAGACAGGGGAAGCTTCTAGCAACTTATCACAGAAGCAACCCCTGCAGCTCCCCCCCACTATCAAAACCTTGCAAACCAAATATAACTGCTCAAGCCAGTAACATGTGGTGTCAGCGGTGGGATGTCTTAAGCACTGCAGGAAGAATTTTTATGAGCTTTGGAAGCTCTGACAAATGGTCAAAGCTCAATAGGAAAGATCAGCACAAAGTGAAGGGTACCTTGAGAGCAGAGGAGTAGAGAGAGCTGGGGAGAAGAGTAAGGCAATCTTTCGTATGTGCATCTATGTTAAATAGATAGGAGCAGATGATTTATTTATCTGACTGTTTAGCTGTCAGTCTTTCACACACAAGTGATTCCTTAAGCTAATTGTTCTACTACTTCTGTAGGGATTCTTTATGGCTCCGTTCCATAAAAATTCTTGGCATGAGTGTAGCTTTTGCTGTATCACTAGTCTTATTTCAAATGATTCAAATGAAGCATATGCTAAATTATACTGTTGATAGTTGAGGTTAATTAAAGAAAGTAGCTGTTCAGTATA